>NC_058083.1:82246219-82552130 GCF_014858855.1 Bufo gargarizans
AATCAGGCTATATACTGTGGAGTGTAAAAAATTTGTATTCGGCGTCCCACATGTCTCTGCCTTCGAACGCGAGTTTGGTGAAATTTTGAAAAATTTGCAAATTTCCAAGTTTCAATCTCTCTACTTCTATAATACATAGTAATACATCCAAAAATAGTTATTAATTTGAATTCCCCATATGTCTAATTCATGTTTGGATCATTTTGGGAATTCCATTTTATTTTTTGGGGACGTTTCAAAGCTTAGAAGTTTAGACGCAAATCTTGAAATTTTTCCGAAATTTTCCAAAACCCACTTTTTAAGGACCGGTTCAGGTCTGAAGTCACTTTGTGAGGCTTACATAATAGAAATCACCCGAAAATGACCCAATTTTGGAAACTACACCCCTCAAGGTATTCAAAACTAATTTTACAAACTTTGTTAACCCTTTAGATGTTCCACAAGAGTTATTGGCAAATAACTACAGAATCAGGGCAATAAATATTGAGTTTTGTTTGGCTGTTAACCCTTGCTTTGTTACGGGAAAAAATTTATTAAAATGGGAAATTTGCCCAAAAATAGCTGTTTTGGCACCGTTTTTATTTTTTATTATTTACAACGTTCATCTGCCCATTGTGGCCCCCATTACCGTCTCCCACGCTGTCTTCTAAGTAACAATATCGGAACACCAGGGAGGAGACATCAGCTTCTCTCCCTGGGCATTGCTTCTCCCTGGCTGTAGCGCGAACGGAGTGGCGCCCAGGAATAGTAGTACGTGCAGGGAGATCCCTGGGCATGGCTCTACATGTCCTGCAACTTAGTTAATCCATCAAAGGTCCTCTGGTTAATTATCATTGGTGGCACAGTGGCCACAGTCCCTCCCCTCCTCCGCCCACTCTCTCCTCATTGGTGGCAGTGGCTGGCCGGCATCACAGTTGGAAGGAAGGAATGCTCTCCTTCCTTCCCGCTGTACGGCCACGTGCTCCAAGTGATGTGCACGACAGGCGCGCATGCGCCTGGCGTCTCTACTCCTCTGTATTGCCGCAGCTCAGCAAACAATCTTCCAGGGCCCGGTTCTGGGCCGCGGCCCGGCGGTTGGGGACCGCTGTTATAGAGTTCCGGAAGCTGAATGTGAACAATAGATCCGCTTGATAGACGGATCCGTTCAAACAGATACGTTCAAATGATTTCCGTTCGCCTCCATTTCTTTCCTTTTCTGTGATGGATCAGTTTCAAAGGGATCCTGAAACGCTAATGTGAAAGTAACCTAACACATGCAGCTGCCATTTTAGGAAAAACTGATTCGTTACCACAAAGTGCGAGGAAATTTGGATTTGTTGCGAATCAAAGTTTTCCTAAACTTCAGACCGAATTCCGCTTCAAATGCTTCGCTCAACACTAATGGTCATAAAAGAATGGGGCCATATTTCTAATTCAACCTTGGAAACACATGGTTAATTGCTTGCCCCTGTTCCATTTCATATTTGTATTTCTCATTAATATTCATCACTTTAATAGAGGTGAAAATATGTTTGAGTGTTCTTTTCTTCTGATCCACCAATATGTACACTTGGTATTCTTAACCAAACTTTTGAAATCTGTTTCATTGTATGCTGCAACTAAAGCCGGAAGTATCAATGAAAAGGAGAAGAAGATATTATGTGCCTGTTTTATTGCAGACCCGAAGTGTCAGTAATAAATCTTTTTCTCAATAAAGTTAAATCAAGCAATATTTGCCAAATACCAATGAATCAAGCAGGATTCAGGCGTATCACGGTGAGATTACTGTACAATTGTAATAACATATTTAATATCAAAAAGCTTTGAGAACTCCAGTCCAGTGCACTCCTAAAGGGAGTTATGTGGCAACATTCTATTACTGGTTCTGGAAGACTACATAACTGGAATTAGGCTTCTGAAATGTGTGCATAGAAAGCAATTCAAATAGATTAATCTGTATTCACTCTTCTTGGCATTTGTCCTGTTTTGTTGCATTGCAATTTGGGATTTAAATACACTTTGATTTAGATTTGGACCTGAAAAAAAAATTGTACAAATTGTTATAGTCGAATAAAATATAAAGCATTGTTAAAAAAATAAAAATAAATGAAGTTGTGGTGCATATATATTCACACCATTTGCTATGAAACCCTAAAATACCATCTGCTCCAACCAATTAACTTCAGAAGTCAATCAATTAGGTATATTAGGTCCCCTAGGTGCAGCTGAAGTGTCACATGACCAATCACATGATTTAAATATAACTACACCTGTTCTGAAAGGCCCCCTGAGTCTACAACACCACCAAGACTAAGGAGCCTCCAAACAGGTCAGAGACAAAGCAGTGGAGAAGTACAGATCAGCGGTACGTTATAAAAAAAAATGAGGCATGGTATGCTTGCCTCAGCTTCATCTTCTTACAGCACATGGCCAGATGCTACCTGATTAGGCTAGTAAGGATGTTCAACCTGTGGAATGACAATCCAGAAGGGGCCTATTTAGAGACCAGGTCAGCAGGAGTTTTCAGGCTGCAGCACTACCTCCATGACTCCTTTAATACAAATTTGCATTTTCATTTTTTAGATACTGCAGCAATTGATAAAAAGCAGAGGGACATGTTCAGACAATATCAGTCTGTGGTGGCACTTTAAGAGTACAATTTGCCCTGGTTTTCTTTAACCATAGGTTAAACAGTACAGTTGCACAAGACCTTGAATGTTGTCAGCTACAGTATAGAAGACTAGTCTAGCCCAGGAGATAAAAGGGGACACCTGCTCCAAAAAGTGCTATAAGACATCAATTTGAGTATTGTTGCTGACAAGTTCAGGTCACAGCATCCGGTCTAGTAGAATGTCCCTAATCCTGGGCCTTCCCAAAAGACCAAAAGAATGTGGTTGCCAGGCAACCAACAGCACACTTCTCTTCTCTTGCTGCCATGGATTCTAGATGCTCTAGGAGTGTGGTTGGAACCAGCAGTGCCCATCTCCTCTGCATGCTGGAAGCTCCAACCAGCCTCTCCTTCTCAGTGGCATTGGGCTGCCAAGACAACAGGCAACCAAAGATGACATCATCAGTACCCTATATTAAACTCACTTCTGCCTCTGGATGCTGCGTATTGATAAGGTATGCTACCATATCACTGATGCTCTTCTCATATTGCCCTTTGAACTGTTGTCTGGTACTTGTAGATCCAGACGTTACACACTTTTGACTTGCTCTAGACTTCATTTGCTTTCTTTATCCCTGGTACTTCTGCTTCCAACTCTTGGCTGTTTCTGCCTACTCACTACTATGCTACCTCCTCCTATACAAAACCAGCTAATCTGTAGAAAAAAGACATAGATTGCACATCCACAAGCATTGACATAGGCCCACTTACCAAGTCAAGGTTCGAGTGGTTCCTACTCTAACTTCGTGCAGCTCCACATGGAGACCTCCTCAGCTTCAACACAGGACCTGCAAGGGGCAAGACCAACAGCACCCCTGCTATCAAGCTAAGTCCCCTTGGCACTGGGCCCACCAAACATCATTTTTGCAATGGCAGAATGCCCTAGTCTTTATTTATATTTTGGGTGTGGGGGATACCACATATGTATGTGCTTTAACTTTTTTTTTGTTACTTTTAAAAAGGACCAGGAACCCCTTTTTATATGGCCAGGCAATATGCAAGAGTTCCAAGAAAAGACTCATCTGTTGTGCTGTCCCAACTATGGTTTCTAATTTATATTAATTGTATTCAGTGTTATATGTATTATCCACTATGTTTAGTGTATTTTGCTGTCATCTAGTGGACATTTAGTTTTATGAAGTTATATATGCTGTAATTTCTATGTTATTCCTCTTGTAACTCCTCTTCTTCTGTGAGCTCACATCCTTTGTCCTTCAGTTCTTTCCTGTTTTTCAAGACATGCTTCACAGAGCAGGAGAGAGAACTTTTCTTTGACTTTTATCATCATTTGTTAAGGTACGTTCAATAAAGTACCTAAAGGCATATACAATGCATCTCCTTCCATGGAATTCTACATGCACTAGGGGAATGATTATAGCGAGTTCACTATCTTCCATTGATCATACAAGAGATTGCCACTCACACATTAAAGCCTTCTCTCATGTACATGACAGAATATCTGTTACTGGCTCTCCCATTCCAGCACTGAGCTCCCTTCTCCTCCAATTCTAGTCCTTAATTAACCAAAAGTGTGACATGCCATCTAAATGCATGTCACTGCTGCTAGCTAATCAATGGCCTCAGCAGTGACAGCTATCATGTGCCATGTGGTGTTGTGTGTAGGCTGGTTGGCCAGTGGTGGTCATGTGCATGTAGATGCATGTTCTATTTCCTATCCAGCAGGGACTGTAATCAAAGGGCAAAAAAATTGTGTTTATAAATTTTTGAGCTTTTTTTACTTTTATAATCTAATTAGAGGCGTTTTTGTCACTCTTATGCCTGCAGGATCAATGACGAGGAACATGGGAATATAGGTAAGTCTGACGCATTGTGTGTATACTGTTGTCTACAAATTTCAATTAAAAGTCATTATAAGGCAATTTGTCTTACATTAGAAAATTCTGAAAACTATGAGCAATGTATTTCAATAACTGCACTTTCAAGAACTGTGAACGTCACAGGAGAGTAAAATACTGCTATTTCTGGGAAGCACAGAACGGCTCGTGTTTACCGTACTGAAAACATGTAAACAGTACATTTAACTGCACATTTAAGAACTTTTCAAAATGATTTTAAAGTCAGTGAACCATTTGGACAACTAAGGCATAATCAATATAAGCTTTACCCAAATGTCAACAATGAGTATAATAAAACACAAAATGTGAGGTAGTAGGAAAATAGCCCTGTCCCCACAATACCACACTCATCTCCATACTGGTAGATGATACCATATGTCCAGTAGGGTATCTTACATTGCCCATTTTGACATCATCAGCCCTATGATGACATCACATGCACTTAAAGCGGACCTTTCATGGGTTTTTGTTTATTCTAGCTAATTACAAGAAGAATGCAAGAAATTACTAAGCCGCACATGTCAGGAGAGATGGCAGGTCTTCTTTAAAGTTGACCTTTCATGGTTTTTGTTTATTTTAGATAAATACCTTTACTTGGGGGGTACCCCCGCTGATGCTGTCACCCTGCCTGTTTTTTTTTTTTACTATTGCTCCTGCATCCCGCTGTGCCCCCCCGTATTTTTCCCGCTTAGTATGTTAATACTGAGCATCGGTACAGGGAAGAGGAGATGCCAGGGTTTCTCAATAGGCGTCTTCTTCTCTCTGGCCGTGCTGCAATCCAACCACAACAGAGAGCGTCACACCCAGGGAGAAGGTGAGCTTTTTTTTTCTTCCTGGCTGTGACGTGCTTAGTTAAAATCCAGGTGGCGACTTTTTGGGGGGACAGGCAGTGTATATTGGTAAACTATGGGATGCCCTTGACAACATCATCAGCTGATTTTCTTCTTACATTTTTTTTTGTTAGAAGAATCCCATGAATATAAGATGGAAGATGTCCTGCTGCTAGGACTTCAGTGGGTTAGCTGTAGTACTATATGAGGAGGAACCTGAAAGCAAGATTTTATTCCCCCATGATGCCAAAAACAAGAGCCGTTAAATTAGTGGGCTGTCCGTGTGATTGTTGGATGTCTTGAGTTCTCCAGAGAGAGAGAGAGATATGTTCTTTTTAACTACTCTAGTGATTTTATGGAGGGCTTGGATGAGAGACCTCCTTGTATTAATGCAGAATTCCATAACAGTATATTTGAGAATAGGTTTTGTAAAGCAGTCATGTCTGTCAATAAATGTATTAAACTGGCTAGCATAAGACATTATGGCAAGGGCAAGCAAATGCCCTTATGTAGTAACCTTTAAAAAAATATATATTATTTATTTTAACCCCAACCTGCTGCACTTGTGGAATAAAACATAATTTCCTGATCCTTGCTGAACTGTTCTGACTCCCTGGATCCCTTCACTAGTTTTCTGGACCCATTCTGCACACTGCTGCTGCAGCCAATGACTGGCCTGAGTGGTGACATACCAAGCAGCACATCACTGTTGGGTCACACATTGATTGGGGGCATGTCATCATTGAGGCCAGTTATTGGGTGCAACGATATGCAGTACCCAAGACTTTGGGGTATCTGCAATTGTTTCATGTTTTATATCTATTGTATTATATATTGTTATGTATTCTAGCAGAGGAGGAATGGTTGGCAATAGTTGTCAGGAACAGACCTAACCACTCTGTTTCTCCTCTCTTGATAGGAGTGGGATGGTCCTACTTCCTGTTAGAAGGGGGAATTCCAGTTCATATAGTAAAGGAAGAGAAAGCACATGTCAGAGCTCCTACTCCTAGAAACCATATCCAATTCTCCTGTGAGACCAACATTCCATCAGCATCAGGAACACTGCTTCCAGCAAAACTATAGATTTACAGACACTGATGTAGGTGAAGGATTATGGCTCAACCAACTCCAAACTGACCACGTCATAGTAACATCAAGCCTGTCTCACAGTGGACACCTATATCTACAAGTGCCTTCAAATGATGTTAAATACAACAAGCCACCATACCTCCTCATCTGGTGCCAGATACTGCTCTCTGTACTTACTACTCTGGGATGGGCCACAAGTTATATTCTGCAACTAAAAAGAGACTTTTGTACTTTTACTTCTGGCCTGATTCTTTAAGCCACCTTTCCACTGCACCAATCCCCAGGGACCAATGGCCTGAGAGAGTACACAGTTATACTACACTTCATTAGGGCCACTACCACTCCTATCCCCTGAACCAGCTCTTTAGGGGCTTGCTGCTAATGCACTTGACTCTATTTGTCAAGATGTTTACAAGCCGAAACTAAAAAAACATTGAAGAAAACCATGTAGGTGGAAAGGAGCAGCAGGGAGCAGGGGAGTATGTTTTTTCCATGTGTACAGCAACCTGTGGTTATATCTTAAAAAAGTAATGGTGCATATGCAGTGTCCGGGTTTGGGGTGGCCTCAACGCTAAACTGGGTCCCCCGGACACCGTCAATGTGTCACAACATGGTGCTGCTCTCCAGAAGGGATAGTAAGGCGTTGTGCACCCCAATGAGAAAACAAATCCAGAGAGTCAGGGTCTGCAGTAAACCAGTGTGCTTCTTTACTGGAGGAATTCAGGTGCAAAACAATACAAGTGAGGCATTGGGCTGGCATACCCAGTCTCCTCCCTGGCAGAGACCTGAGCCTGAGCTAGCTATCCTTTTTTCTCTCTCAGAAGGCTGGTACCATGGCCAAAAGCTGGAGGCCCACAGCCTGTAGCTCAGTAGTCCGGATGGCTCCTTGGTCACAGGGCTGGTGACCCATGGTTTGTGGCTTAGCGTCCCAATCTCAGCGTCTTCTTATGGTTACTCATGTAGCCTGGCATGAGTTTTCCCCTCCAAGCACTGGTCACTAAGTGCAGAACTCTAGGGGCTCTGACCGCTCTCCTTATTTACCATTTCTAGCTAGACTGGAACCTTACATATAAAATGAAATAAAGTAATACGTTTACAACTTTGCACAGGGGAAATAGGCAAATGACCACAAATGTCCAGACTTTACAGTACCCCTGCTCCATTGCACTACACATATCAATATATTAAAATACATTATATAGCACTTTTTTTTAACTCTATCCAGTAATTCCAAGACTGACATCATGGCCTAGAGGGAAAATATATATTGAGATCTGTTATCTTAGTTGTGGCTATAAATGCAGGATCTTTGCAGAAAAAGTATCTATTATCCTTACAGTACAAGATTACTTTACTTCCTATAGACACTTCAGGCCAGATACAGTACTTCCATTGAGTAGATGATCCTTCCATGTTCCTTTACACGTAGATCCGTTCTGTCATCACATTCAGCCAACCATAGACAACCACTATTTGGAAAGACTTCTAACCACAGTTGGAAAAAGACATCCGGTTCATCAAGTCTTATTTTGAGAGGAGGCCAACACATTTAACGCTTTAACAACTGATTGCATTTAATGGGCCAGAAACCTGAAAACAAAAGTTCCTTTTAGGTCTAGTTCACACATTGCAAAATTAGATCAAAACCAGGAGGGGGTACAAAACACATAGAGGATACACCACAGAATTGCCTGCAGAAAATCTGCAGGAGAGTGGATGATAGTTTAGTAAATTTCATCAACACGCTGCAGGAGAAATCCACAGAGTAAGGCCGAATGCACACGGCCGTGAGCGGTTCGTGGAACCACGGGCTGGATTCCTGCTGAGAGCAGGAGCGCACGGCGTCATTGGTTGCAAAGGTGCCGTGCGCTCCCTGCTGCCGCCACAGTACAGTAATAAACTGGTATAGATCAAACACGGCCGTGTGCATGAGCCCTAAGACTACATGCACACGAACGTTGTTTGTTTCCGTGTCCGTCCAGTTTTGTTTGCATATAGGATGCGGACCCATTCATTTCAATGGGTCTCCCAAAAATGCAGTATGTCCGTTCCATAGCCCCGCAAAAATAAAAAATAGAACATGTCCTATTCTTGTCTGTTTTAGGCATTGTTACAGTGGATTCACAAAAAAAAAAAACGGATGGCAAAACACATACGGTTGTGTGCATGTAGCCTAAATTGCAGTGCAGTGCAAATTTTACACCCTTAGGCCTCGTTCACACTTCAGTGTTTGGTCAGTGATTTCCATCAGTGATTTGTGAGCCAAAACCAGAAGTGGAGCCTCCACAGACATGAGGTAGAAGGGAAAGATCTGCTCCTGTTCTGTGTTTAGAGCTGCACCTGGTTTTGGCTCACAAATCACTGATGGAAATCACTGACCGAACACTGACGTGTGAATGAGGCCTTAGGCCTCATGCACATGACCGTTGTTTTGGTGCACATCCGATACGCAGTTTTTACGGCTCGGATGCGGACCCATTTACTTCAAAAGATTCAATTTTTTGCGGATCCAATGTTTGCGGACCGCAAAAAACTGAACGGTCGTGTGCATGAGGCCTTAATGTGTTAGTTTGTGCTGCTGATTTTCGGTGCGGATTTCACCCATAGCAATACAAAGGGCGAACACTGCGGCATATCCACAGCAAACTTGTAACATATGCTGTGGATTGGTTGAAGCAAAATCTGTGCTGGAAATTTCACTGCGGAAAATTCTCCTTAAGGCTGGGTTCAGACCTGAGCGTTTTACAGCGCGTACCTACGCGCTGTAAAATGCTCAACAGGCAAGAACCAATGATTCCCTATGGGAATGGTTCTCACCTGAGCGTTTTACAGCGCGTACAATCGCGCTGTAAAACGCCCGACGCCCCAAGAAGTACATGAGCTTCTTTGGGGCGTCTTGTCGCGCGTTCCCGTACATAGACTTCAGCGGGAACGCGCGACAATGGGCGTTCGCTTGTCTCTGTATGCGCGATTGCAAACGCCCGTACAATCGCGCATACAGAGCGCTCCATCGCGAACGCTCAGGTCTGAACCCAGCGTAAGGCCCTGTTCACACTTTGGTTTTTTCGTGCATGTTTGGCAAAATTTACTCACCAATATTTATGCGCTCTGAATATCTCCTATTGTTTTCAGTAGGAAATTTGAGCTGTGATTCATACACGCGATAATTGATAATCCACATTGCAGAGAATAAAGCAACCTGTTCATTCTTGGTTGGAATATTGTGTTGAAATTCCTGTTGAAATCAATGGGAGGCCTAAAAGCCATATTAAAAGCACCAAAAACTGTCAAATGGAAAACCGCATTAAAAAAACAACACAGAAAATGCATGGAATTTAGAAATTTTACTAATACAATCGTGTGAACATACCCTTAGACGACTTTCACACCAGTTTGTTAGATTCATGACGGGGAAAAAAAGATGTTTAGGCCATAGTATTTTGAGTCCGCATCTGATCCGCATTTTATGTGGATCGGATGTGGACCCATTCATTTTGAAGGGGCCCCAAAAATGTGCACAGCACACTGTGTTCTGTCTGCATCCGTTTGCCCGTTCCGCGATCCTGAAAAAAAAATAGAACATGTCCTATTCTTGTCCACTTCACGGACAGGAGTAGGCATTTGTAACAAAGTGCAGGAGCTGCGGAAGGGGAAAATGAGGGATGCACATGGCTGGTATCTGTGTTTTGCGGATCTGCAAATTGCAGTCCACAAAACGCTGATCTGTAAAAAAAAAATAGCAGATGCAAAGCAGACATCACACAAAAATCATCCATATTTGGCAGACCGTAAAATACATGCGGTCGCGTGAATGCACCTTTATTCTGGGAAATTCCCATTGGGTTCAAACCACATCAAAATCTGTGGAAAAAATTGCTACAAAAATGACTTCCAGCAGAAAAGAGTGAAATGTTGGTGCGGATTCCGCATGTAAATTTTCAGCGTGTAGTACGACCATCTGAACGTGTGAAGCCCGTGCTGTGGACAGCAAATTGCGGTCCGCAATGCACGTGCACCATCCGTGGGGCAGGCGCATGGGGATCGTAGACCCATTCACTCTCCATGTCTGTATACTTAGTTCACAGTGTAAAAATCGGAGAAAGGTCCTCTAAAAGCTGAGTACATAAAAATATATATAAACGATATAATGACTGCATCAAAAATATCAAAAGTGTCGTCTTGATCCACCTCAGGTGGGTCAATATACTCCTGTGTCCATTAAATATGCGCAGAGTATTTTGTATTGTTTCTTCCAACTGCCATGAAACAATATGACATAAAACAATATGGCCTTAAACCCGCTGAACATAGGTTGGATACATATATAGTCTCCTAACAAGAGATTGATATATTCCTCAGATCAATAGTATGGATACAACTGCACAGTGGATTCGTTTTCGCATCTTTACTGGCAGGAGACTATTATTCTTAATCCAACTGGAATGAGTATTTGATTCCACTTTAATCAATCGGTATAGCCTCTAATTTGCTGAATACACATAGGCTGGATACATATGGAATTAGTCTCTATATTGAAGAACGAGAGACTGGTATTTTCGCCAGGACAATGTAAATTGAGTCACACGGTGGATGTATTAATAAGTTAGTGCCTCTACTCACAAAAGACTATTTCATATACTGTATTGGCTGGCAGCGGGGGCGTCCCACCCGCTGCACAGCCACTCACCCGTCCTTGTTCCTTTGTGCGGTACTGCTTCTCTGTCTCTAGTAAGTTCGTATTGCAGGTCCTGTTAAAGAGACATCGTTCCACGTGGTTTAGAGTAGTGTTGAGCATGACTATTCAAAAAGCGACTTTTTATCTTGAATATCGCCACTTCGAGAATTTGCGACTATTTAGGATATAGTGCTATACCGTATATTCGTTATATCAAATATTAATAATTTTTTTCCATCTGAACACATGATTCCTCCCTGCTTCTTGCTTGTGGGCCAATGAGTCATTGGCCCACAAGCAACTTAAGCAGGGAGGAATCATGACTTCAGATGGAAAAAAATGACGAATATTCTAAAAAACAATTATACGTATAATAATTATATTCGTCATTTTTTTCCATCTGAACACATGATTCCTCCCCGCTTAAGTTGCTTGTGGGCCAATGACTCATTGGCCCAGAAGCAAAAAGCAGGGAGGAATCATGTGTTCAGATGGAAAAAATGACAAATATTCTAAAAAACAAATATATAGCACTATATTAATATATAGTCATATTTATTAGTTTTTGACCCACGCCTGTATTGATTGCGTAATATTCGCATATTACGCGATCATTACCTTGCTGATTTTCGAGTAAAATAAGAATGTAGAATATAACGAATATTCAATGAATATTCTACAAAATATTTGCGAAATATTATGAATTATGACCCCTGCCGCTCATCACTAGTTTAGAGCTGATCATGTGATGCGGGAATAGATCAAGTGTTTTTCCTGCTTGTAATGTACCGCTCGTTGATAGTATATTCAATGGGGAAATTTTCCTGTTTTTTTTGTATCATGTAACGACTGACGTCAGATTGAATACATAGAGGGGTCCAGTCCTATAGCTGCCAGACGCGTTTCGAGGTATTCCAACCTCTTCCTCAGTGGCCATAACTGGAAACGGATCCACCCTCCTCTTTTATATCCTCATATCCCTGGTTATCCATAAATTATGGGATGGATTGCTTTTCATTTATTTATACCCATTCATGTCACCTTGTCTCCAACTTATAAGTATATAGGGTACCAATTTTTGTCAAATACATCACTAAAAATTAAATAAAATATTGCTATATTTCTACAATAAAGGAGAAAAACTCTAGAGTGACAGTTGCATTTGTATTGCGATTTCCATGCGGTTTTTTTTTATATTAGTGCGTTTTATTGCTACTTAATTGCTCATTTACATATGGTTCATTTTTTATGGGAGAAAGACTCATTTTCAAAGAAAAATATATAATTTTTAGGGGTCAAATCATGGCTAAACATATAGTGGAATAAGTATGTTTATTTATTCTATATTCATTCTTTTTTATTCTTATTATTCATATTTCTCTTTATCTTCACATGGAATATTTCTATATTTATAGTGAAGTGGAAAGGGGGTGGTTTCTTCCTCTGAGGGGAGATCGTGGTGCCAAGAAATTGGCCAGACTCACGATCAGTGAAAGACCCTCACCCCTATCATTATAAGAATCCGAAGATCTAAATTTCTGAGTTGAAGCCTCCGGGTATCAAAGTCATAAATACGTCTGGATTCCTGTCTTGACATTTTCAGAATGTGATTTCCACCTCTCCAGTGTACATCTATTTTTTCCACAGCTGCAAATATCATTCCACTCGGGTTTTTATTATGAAACTGTTTAAAGTGCAAAGATAATGTATGTTTCTCATATCTGTTTTTAAAATTTGTGATATGCTCAGAATTTTTTTTTGTTCTTTTAGTCCTCCCCATGTATTGTTTTTTGCATGGGCATTCTATTATATATATTACACTGGTTGAGTTACATGATAAAAATTCCCTTATTTGACATTACAGCACTGTTTTTCATTACATTTTGCATGCATGGCAGAACAATAGCTTTATATGCAGATCGAGTGCTCAAATTTATTCGCTATCACAGCACAGTAATTCCTATCACACTACCTAAAACCCTGCACTGGAACCTATCAGCTACACTATATCACTATCTAACCTACACTGACTATTTCCCACTAACTATCTGAATTATATACAGTTGCAAGAAAAAGTATGTGAACCCTTTGGGATGATATGGATTTCTGCACAAATTGGTCATAAAATGTGATCTGATCTTCATCTAAGTCACAACAATAGACAATCACAGTCTGCTTAAACTAATAACACACAAAAAATTAAATGTTACCATGTTTTTATTGAACACACCATGTAAACATTCACAGTGCAGGTGGAAAAAGTATGTGAACCCCTAGACTAATGACATCTCCAAGAGCTAATTGGAGTGAGGTGTCAGCCAACTGGAGTCCAGTCAATGAGATAAGATTGGAGGTGTTGGTTACAGCTGCCCTGACCTAAAAAAACACACACCACTTCTGGGTTTGCTTTTCACAAGAAGCATTGCCTGATGTGAATGAGGCCTCGCACAAAAGAGCTCTCAGAAGACCTACGATTAAGAAATGTTGACTTTCAAAAAGCTGGAAAGGGTTATAAAAGTATCTCCAAAAGTCTTGCTGTTCATCAGTCCACGGTAAGACAAATTGTCTATAAATGGAGAAAGTTCAGCACTGCTGCTACTCTCCCTAGGACTGGCCGTCCTGTAAAGATGACTGCAATAGCACAGTGCAGACTGCTCAATGAGGTGAATAAGAATCCTACAGTGTCAGCTAAAGACTTACAAAAGTCTCTGGCATATGCTAACATCCCTGTTAGTGAATCTACGATATGTAAAACACTAAACAAGAATGGATTTCATGGGAAGATACCACAGAGGAAGCCACTGCTGTCCCCAAAAAACTTTGCTGCACATTTACAGTTTGCACAAGATCACCTGGATGTTCCACAGCAGTACTGGCAAAATATTCTGTGGACAGATGAAACCAAAGTTGAGTTGTTTGGAAGAAACACACAACACTATGTGTGGAGAAAAAGAGGCACAGCACACCAACATCAAAACCTTATCCCAACTGTGAAGTATGGTGGTGGGGGCATCATGTTTTGGGGCTGCTTTGCTGTGTCAGGGCCTGGACGGATTGCTATCATCAAAGGAAAAATAAATTTCCAAGTTTATGAAGACATTTTGCAGGAGAACTTAAGGCCATCTGTCCACCAGCTGAAGCTCAACAGAAGATGGGTGTTGCAACAGGACAACGACCCAAAGCATAGAAGTAAATCAACAACAGAATGGCTTAAACAGAAGAAAATATGCCTTCTGGAGTGGCCCAGTCAGAGTTCTGACCTCAACCTGATTGAGATGCTGTGGCATGACCTCAAGAAAGCGATTCACACCAGACATCCCAAGAATATTGCTGAACTGAAACAGTTCTGTAAAGAGGAATGACCAAGAATTACTCCTGACCATTGTGCACGTCTGATCTGCAACTACAGGAAACGTTTGGTTGAAGTTATTGCTGCCAAAGGAGGTTCAACCAGTAATTAAATCCAAGGGTTCACATACTTTTTCCACCTGCACTGTGAATATTTACATGGTGTATTCAATAAAAACATGGTAACATTGCATTCTTTGTGTGTTATTAGTTTAAGCAGACTGTGATTGTCTATTGTTGTGACTTAGATGAAGATCAGATCACATTTTATGACCAATTTGTGCAGAAATCCATATCATTCCAAAGGGTTCACATACTTTTTCTTGCAACTGTAAATGAGCTAACTATCTAATGTAATTGAATAAAGAATAGGATCCAGATGAAAGCCCAGAGCACAGCAATGTCACTGCTCTCTCTGCAAAAAAACTGCAGAAAATGGCTGCTGGGGAGGTTCTTATATAGTAAGGGGTAGGCAACTTTCCTATTGGTTGCTAGGGATGTTGCTAAGCTCTGACAAAGATATTGCAGCCTTCTCATTGGCCCACAAGCAAGAAGCAGTGAGTGTACTGATGGAAAAGAAATCTAGAATATTCGTGATTACGAAGATATAGCACTATATTCTAGATCTTCTCCGATATTCACAATAAAATGTTGCAATTAGAATATTTGTAATCAACACTAGTGCACAGGTGGCAGTCGCTACCGGGCCCTAGAGCCTGAGGGGGCCCAAAGACCCTTGTGCCGCATAAGAAGACACAGGTATTATAGAAAGTGCATGCTGGTTAAGTTACACCTCTGGCCGGAGGGAAGGGGTTAGGTCAAGGATTTGGCATGGGGGGGTGCCGTTTCAGGCAGCACGAAGGCTATGTGCTTCCCTGCCCCTGGCCGCAAAGCACTGAGGGAAGGGTGGCCCAAGCTAAAGTCTTGCACCAGGGCCTGTATACATGGCCTCTCATACACAGGGCATTCTCTGATTGTCTTTCTGATGCAGAAGGGACATAACAACGGGAGGCACCAACACTGACCCAGTGAACATGAGAGAAAGAAGGAGTTTACGGACAATTCTGATGTGTCCACACATGCTTGTAATCTGAGAAAGGAGACTAAAGACCAGACCCCGTCCTATAAGATGCCATGTTTGACCCTTCTTTGTCCTGAATGAACAGGTGTTGACAAGACCAGAGGAATACATTGCTGGAATTTGTCAAATAAGACTTTATTCACTTCCTCTACATGCTTCAACACACAGCAAATATAGAGCTAAGGAATTCTAGTATCGTACATGTCACTAATCTCTTCATAATGCGATTTGGATTTTTAGAATTAAACACATAGCAGCAACGGCTGGTATGAAATATATTCCTGTAACCTTCATGCTTCAATTTTACTTAAAAAATCTTTTCCATGACTAAATCCAGAGTTGATCTTTCATACGGGTACATCTGACCTGGCACAGTAAATCCTGACATTTTGTATTGGAGCCTCTGTAGTAAAATGTCATTGCGGTATATTCAAGGGTGGTATGATATGTCCTGCAGTCCTGACGGATACAAAATGAGCATAATGTTTCTTTTCTTAGTTTCTTTTAGTTTATAGGCACTGTTCACACATTTATATCACGGTCTCCATTGCAGATTCCATCACTAATACCAAAAAATGGCACAGCATGCTGCAAAGTTTTTTTCTAGTAAAATGCCGGACAGCATGACAGAAACCCAAAGGACCCATTATAAAATGGTAGGGTTTGTCGGCCACCATTGGTATCCATCATCCATGACAGAAGCCGCTCGCCATCAATTTTTGTTACTCTGCTCTTATGTCAGAGCAGAAGAGAATTGGTGTAGTCACGAAAACTGGAATCTTTTTTGTGTCTGCAACGGTGCAAACCAGTATGTATGTACCCCGTATTATTATCACATATACGTCACACCAAATTATCTTATTTTAATAATAATAATGCAATATACAATGTAAATAAACAAATAGGGGGCATTTATTCTATGTCTGCTTTCTGGCAGAAAATTGGCGCATGTTTTGGCGCACTTTTCTGTTTATTGGAATTTTCTGCATCATTTGCCTATGTACGTCACAATGGTCTTGTAAGATAACGTCCCGGATTTAGACCTGGATTACAAAGCATTTACTATGTGCAACATTTACAACAGTTGCAACCTACCCCAGGTATACCCCTGGTCATACACCACATTGTACTTGCACCACATACATTACTGTGCGCCATTTTTTGAATTTGGCAGAACTCCACAAATCAAAACCAGGCTAAAAAGTGACATAAAAAACAATCACAAATGATAAATTCCCCCCATAATACATGTGTTTTAAGACCAATCTTTGTTAGAGCATGTCCACTAACAATTGTTAGAGGCATTAATATAGATAGAGAGAGAATGAGTACCTGGCACTATCATCATCGAGATTGGTTGGAATCCAAGTGGTTGGTTTTAGATAGGCTGGTATGTCATAAATGTGATATGTTAGTGAATACCCTTTTCAATATATATTATTCTGTTTTTAGAATATGGGCTCGTATAACACTTTGCCATAAATTAGTGCACCCAACAACAACATGCTGTCTGCACAGGATAGGTTAGCGTATTATCCAGTAACAGTTTATTAATATATGTACACTGCATTTCCAAACCTTAGGCCAATCCCAAAATACATTAGGAATAACTTTTTAAATACATGGCATTATTTATATTTTCTTGATCGCTACTTACATTCTGTTACATCTGCCAGAGCTGCATTCCTAATTCTGCTGGTAGTCATTGTTGTTAGACACTTAGTTAGCTGCACTCCTATTATACAGTGGGACATTTAGGAGGTGATTTTTTTAAATAAATTGTGAACATGAAAAATGGAGCAATTGCCCAAGTCAACCAGTCAGAATCCATCTTTCAATTTACAGAGACCCTTTGGAAAATGAAGGTTGAACCGAACTGAAATTGCATTCTGTTGTGGCACTCATTATTAGAAGCTGGTTTTATACTATCCACTCAGATTTTTGATAAGTGATGCCCCATGGTGAGGGGTGATCACCAATTTCACCAATTTCCAGGTGAAAATATAAAACTTAATTTACATGCTGAATGCTATAGGTAATGCAGAAGTATTTTGACACATTCTAATAATAAAAAATAAAAACATTGTACAGTAATGATCTCCTTGTGAGACAAAAGGAGTCAATAAAGTTAAATGAAACAATTTGCTAAAAAAAAAAGCATGCACCTGAAAAAAAACAAAAAACAATCGCAATTATGTATTTATTTATTTATATACATTTTTATAAAATAAAGTCAAACATAAGAAAATACATACAGCAAAATCTTATTGAGACGACCACCTAAAAAGTGGATTGAAAAGGGATAGTCTTCTTAGGCTATGGTCACACCGTCAGGTTTCCTGATGCCGTTTTGGAAGCCAAAACCAGGAGTGGACATAGAAGGAGAGAAAGTATAAAGGACAGATACGACTTCCTCTTTTTTTTAAATTCACTCCTGGCTTTGGCTTTCAAAACTGCATCTAGAAATCTAACAGGGTGGCCATACCCTTAAAAGGCTTTTAATATTGATGATCTATTCTCAGGCCAGTATGCACAACATAATGGAACTGAAATTATGCCACAAGAAATTTGATCTGGAGGTGGTCTTCTCAAAAAGTTGGTCTTCTGTACATTTTATGTGCCCTACTTTGTTACAACTTATATAATAATATGCTCCTGTTCAGCTCACCAGCAGGGGTGGATTGGCCATACACCTCACAGGGAATTTACCCGGTGGGCCGGTGCCCAGAAAGCCACCTGAGCCCTCCAGACCACCAGCCCATGGAAGTTGTTAGTAATGTATTTTGTGCTGCTGGCAGTATTTTGTGATGAACTGTGGTATTTGGCTCTGTTAGGGTGGTATAATGTGCCACAATATGGTATTTCTGACCCTATCTTCTTGTGTTGGCCCTGCATTTTATCAATTTGAACACGACTACAAACTGGACCATTTTTTTTTCCAGGGTCACTTTAAGTTCCCAGTCCGCCCCTGCTCATAGTACTGTCCCTAACCCTAATACTGACCCCTAATACTGTCCCTGACCGTAATACTGACCCCTTATACTGTCCCTAAGTCTAATGCTGGCCCCTATATCTAATACTGGCCCCCAATGCTAATACTATGCCATACTGACCCCTAACCCTAATACTGACCCTTAATACTGTCCCTAAGTCTAATACTGGCCCCCAGTGCTTACTACACCATACTGACCCCTAACCCTTCATTTCATTGTGCCGTAAAAGATGCGGGCTGCAGAACAATTATGGCCGTCTGAATGTAGCCTTATGCTAATACTATGCCTAACACTAATACTGGTCCCTATCCCTAATACTGACCCTAACCCTAATACTGCCCTCTAACTTTAATACTGGCCCCCAACTCTAATGCTATGCCTAACCCTAATACTGGTCCCTAACTTTAATACTACCCCCTAACTCTAATACTGGCCCCTAACGCTAATGCTATGCCTTACCCTAATATTTTCCCCTTACCATAATACTGGCCCCTAACCTTAATACTGACCCTAACTCTAATGCTAGTCACTAACTCTAATACTTGCACCTAACTCTAGTACTGGCCCCTAACTCTAATACTGTCCCTTAAATGATAACTGTCACATTTAGACCCTAATTTCAATTTTCATATATGTAGTTACTAATAACATGATATTCCAGAATCAGTTACTATTAGACTGACTTACCCCATGTTTAATAAGATTCAGCCCTTAGCAACCAGTCTGCATAAAACTGCAATCTCACTATTCAGTTTAGATGGCCGCCACTGCCCTCACCCTGAGGCTAATCCCGCCTGCCCTCACTAGCTAGTAACAATAGCCCCCCAAAAGTGTCAGTAGCCAGAGCCCTCCCCCCCTAAAGGGTTAATCTCCTGTAGCACAAAGGGGTCCTCTTACCACATGTTGCTTTCATTTATACACTGAGCAGACGGCAGATCTCCCTTCCCTGCTCTGCGCTGATTCGGCTCTGCCTTCTCCAGCTCTGCTGAGTGAGGGAGCGTCTGCCAAGCACAGGGACAGGGAGAAGTGCACACAGCCCAGGCACTGTTATCAGCTGCTGGGGAGGACCTGGCTTTAATCATTTACTTACAGTCCCTGGCTGTCAGTAATCTGACCTTGCACGCTGCCTGCTTCTGCGTCCTCCGTCCTTCAACACATAGACGGACCCTGCATAGCAACCTGATTTTAAGCACAGGTAAAGTAGGCAGTACAGGGAACAAAAATGTGGAATTAAGGGGTAATTGAATACACTGTGAAAAGTTTAAATAGGGCCACCAAGGTGATATTAATCACCACAATCCAATACTCCCCCCAAAAAAAAATATACGACAGTTATACTTTAAACCTAATACTGGCCCCTAACCCAGAACTGCCAGAAAGTCCAGAACCCAGACTAACGTCAGAGATTACCACAGCAGAGAAAGATAAAGCAAGGTATCCAAGTTCACCTTCCAGTTTACCCTCAAACCAGCTAGAACCAAGAGAGAGATCAAGTATTGTCTGGATGCAAGTTTATTTAAGTAAAACTGTTGAACTTTAAAAAGTCTAGACTCAGCTTATTCTCTACCAACTATGACTCACCAATTTATTTCTACGGAGCCTAACCCTGGGGAGTGACAGTATCCAGGTAGGAGCACTGTGACACAGCAAACTAATAAGGCCGCACCACGAGTCGACATCCCTAAAAACCCGGTACACGATCAGCCGTGGGGGGCGGCACGCTGCAAAGGCATCTTTGTTGGTCTCATGTTCAAATGTGTCGGCATTGCTGAGAAAAAGTACATATTCATATGTGAAAATGAGCCTCTGGGAGCAACGGGGACGTTGTCGTTACACCTAGAGGCTCAGCTCTCCCTGTAACTTCCCCGCCCTCTCCACAGAGCTCGTGGCAGTTGCAGAGAGAGCAGAGCCTCTAGGTGTAACAGCAATGCCCCAGTTGCTCCTAGATGCTCATTTGCACATAATAAAACATCACTTTTCTCAGCAATGCAGACACATATGAACATGGGACCAACACAGATGTCTTCAGCTGCCAAGCGCACATGTAACAGGTCAGCCAGTTTCATAGGTACAAATCTGCTGACATATACCCTTTAACCCTCGGCACTGGCGTAACTATAGTGGTCACAGCTGTCGCAGTTGCGACCGGGCCAGTGGAGTGCATAGAAAATTAAGGGCCCCATAGCAAGGATCAAACCAGGCTCCCCACACAGGACAGAACTGCCTCATTTGCTAAAAGTTGTTCCTTTAGAGGGTAGAGTCCTGACCAAATGTTCACCTCCAGTAGAATTGGGGATGATCCCAACTGGGCCCCTTCTTGCCCTGGGCCCCATAGCAGTTGCATGGTCTGCCACTATGGTAGTTTTGCCCCTGGACCGGGCCCCTAAGCCAGGGGGGCCCATTATGGTAGCGCTCACTAGTATGCAGGAGGCAGGAAGGGGTTGTGAAGCGATGTAAGCGCTGTACTTACCCCTCCTCCTGCTTGCTTTTCCTGGGGTCCGCACTGCTGTGTCTTGGCTGTCAGAATGTACAGAACGCACTGTGACCTGACATTGCAGGCAGTCAGGTGACTGCTGCGCAGGCCCTGAGAAGAGAATGGGGAGACCGCCAGATCAGGAGAGGAAAATGTATTTATTTATTTTAGTCTGATCTGAGGTCTAATGGGGGTCTGGAAGTCTTGTCTGAGGTCTGATATGGGGTCTGGAAGACTAATAGGGGGTCGGGAGGTTTGGTCTGAGGTATGATCTGGGGGTCTTAAGGTCCAATGGGGGTCTAATTGGTGATCTGGTGGTCTAATAGGGGGTCTGGAGGTCTGGTCTGATATAGGGGTTTGGGGGTCTAATGGGGGTCTGATATAGGGGTCTGGAGTTCTGTTCTGAGGTCTAATGGGGGCCTGAAAGGCTGGTATGAGGTCTGATATGGGGGTCTGGAAGTCATATGGGGGTCGAAAAGTAGTAATGGACAAACATCGGCCGGTATTGTTCGCGAACCGCGCGTTCGTGGCGGGCCCCATTGACTTTAATGGCAGTCAACCAGAAAAACCTTCAGGTCATATTTGCAGCAACCAAATACTTACTAGAAGAGCACAAATAGTCCCACAACATAGATAGTGACATACCAGAGGGGGACCATTGGCAAAAATTCCCACAAAAAATATGTATTTTAATTAGGGGCCATTTTTATGCGTCTTAAAGGGAAACTCTCAAAAATGTACCCCTGCTGGAGCCTAGAAATTTTTTTTTTAGGCCATGGGAGTACAGGCCCCAAAAATGAGGCATTCACCTGACAGAAAAGAACTTGTGATCATGTGGCTGGAGGTACATTAGGCGGTCACTGAATACCAATTTTACTGTAGGCCAGTACAGGCCCCAAAAAGTAGGCATTTACCTGACAGAAAAGAACTTGTGATGATGTGGCTGGAGGTACATTAGGCGGTCACCGGAATTTTTTTTAACTGTAGGACACTGGAGTACAGGCCCTAAAAATTAGGCATTCACCTGACAGAAAAGAACAAAGTGATTATGTGGCTGGAGGTACTTTAGGCGGTCATTGGATAAAAATGTTACTGTAGGCCACTGGAGTATAGGCCCCAAAAATTAGCCATTCACCGAACAGAAAAGGACTTTTATGCTGCTGTATATACATAAGACAAGGACCATTTTTTGCTCTGGGTTGTGGTGGATATGTGTGGGCTGGCATGAGGAAATTCAATTACACGTGGTCGTCACAGGTGTTGAATTCCTCTGAGATCCATGCCTCATTCATTTTTTAGAAATGTGAGGTCATTTACACTGTCGTGAGCTAGGCGAGTGCGCTTATCGGTCACAATGCCCCTTGCTGCACTGAACGTCCTTTCAGACAGGACACTTGACAAGGGAAAAGCCAAGAGTTCCATTGCAAATTCTGCCAGCTCTGGCCACAGGTCAAGCCTGCACACCCAGTAGTCCAGGAGTTCCTCGTTTCAGAGTGTCTACATCGGTTGTTAACTTGATGTAGTCAGACACCTGTTGGTCTAGGTGTTCCCTTAGGCTGGAACCAGAGGGCAGCTCTCGATGGGTTGGCTGCAAGAATTATCTCAAACCTCCCTTTTCTTGCAGGTGCGGTAGGATTGGTACCCGCACCTGTTTCGCTGTAAGTGGAATTACTTTGCCAGCTCCCGCAACAGCAGAATGCAGCATCTCTCGCAGCAAGGCCTGGAAATTATGCATTCTGACAGCCCTCTGTGAAGCTGGTAACATGTTCAACATTTTGTGTTTGTACCGGGGGTCTAAGTACGTTGCCACCCAGTACTGGTCCTTGCCCTTTATGATTTTTGTACGGGGTTCCCTCTTCAAAAACTGGAGCATGAAGGCCCCCATTTGCACTAAATTGGAAGCGGTGGAGCCCCCTGCTCATCGCTCAGGAGAATGTCGTCCTTGGTCTCCTCCCCCCAGCCACGGACAACAGCAGGGATCCCCAAAGAGTTTAAAGTACCCCTCAAGCCTGCTCTTCTTGCTCCTCCTCCTCCACCCAAACACCATCCTCCTCCAACTCCTCTTCACACTCCTGCTGACTTGTCTCAGATGGAGTAGCCCCCCTGGGAATTCATTCAGCTTTGCGACTTCCTCATCTTCAAGCTTCTGCTCCTCGACAGCTTGATCAATGACATGACGCAATGCACACTACAGAAAGAAGGCATAAGGTACGATGTCACTGATGGTGCCCTGGCTGCGACTGACCAGTTTGATCTCATCAAATGGCTGCAGAAGTCTGCATGCTTTGCGCATGAGCAGCCACTGGCGCAGTGAAAAGAAACCAAGCTCCCCAGAACCTGTCCTGCTGCAGAGTTCGTACAGGTAGCCGTTAACGGCACGTTGCTGCTGGAGCAGCCTATCAAGCATATACCAGGTGGAATTCCAGCGCATCGGGCTGTCACAAATCTGATGTCTGACGGGCAGGTGGTGTCACCGCTGAACGTCAGCAAGGCGAGCCATGGCCGTGTAATATCTTCTAAAATGGCCAGAAATTTTCCTGTCCTGCCGCAAGACGTCTTTGGCAACAAATCGCTGCACAACTAAGTTCAGGACGTGTGTCATTTTGCCCTGTTTCAGCGTGCTCAGCGGATTGGCACCATTGTCGCACACCACTTTACCAACTGTCAAATTTAGTACATGTCTGTGGTCAGTTGTATCTTGGCACCGACACTGTGTGCCAAAGATATATTCAATATAGCCATATATCTCTGGGATGCCCTTCTGGGAGAAAAAATTCCTTCCGGGGACCTTCCATTGCGGTGTGCCATTGGCCACTAATTTTCAAAAGGGCTCGACTCCACCATTTTTTATGGCAGTAGTTGGCGGGCTAGCAGTTCCGACAAGCCAGCGGTTAGCCGTTGGGCAAGAGGGTTATCCGGCGTCATCAACTATTTACGCTCGGTTTTGACGGCATTGCTCCCACTGGGCTCGGTGATGGGAAATCAGGTGCCTTCCTAAGGTGGTTGTCCCTAGGTGAATGTTGGACTTAACACGACTTATGCGTTGACAGCACAGGCTGCAGATGGCAAAACTATTGTAAGCAGCTGACACGTAAAAAAAAAGTCCACACTGCGGAGCCATGTGCCGGTGTCCTAGGAGCAAAAGATGTGACCGTGCATAGTGGATGGCTCGCTCCAGATACATTTGCAGTCTGCTTTTTGCCTCCTGTGCACTGCGAGTTCTGCCTGCTTATCCTCCCTATCTACTGCTCCGTCTCCCCCTCTGAACTTCCCTCCTCTTCCTCTCTTGTGGGCACCCACATAACGTCCATCGACATGTCATCATCGTCACCTTCACCACGAATGACATTAGAGATCTCAGAAGTAGGCAACAACAGCGGGGACCACGCTCCTTTGGCTGATCTGGGTACTGTTGTCAGACCGCTGGGTGGCAGTCGTTGATACCTCCTTTACCTCATCTGATGCCAAGAATGGCTGCACATCGGTAAGGTCTGTGAATGGATGGGAAAATAATTCCTCTGACTCGAGTGGAGGGGCTATGGTGGTGGTGGTGGTGGTGTCTTTGAGAGTACACACAGCAGAGAGTAAGGAGGGTGCAGATACAGAGGATGAAGGGGGTGCAGAAGCGGAAGACTGAGTGAGCCACTCAACCAACTCTGGTGTATTCTTTAACGTAATCACACGCACCTTCTCCAAATTCCCACTTAGGCTCGGGTCTGGTGAACCTTCCCGAATCCTACCACCCATGTGGAAGGGCTTGCCTCTTCCTCTGCCTGTCATTTTAAAAATGACCCTGTGCCAAAGTCCCTAGAGAAGAGCAGCATTTGTGGAAGCAGGTATATCGGAGGCCTCAATCAGTATTTAGTAGAAGTCGGTATATCGGAGGCCTCAATCTGTATTTAGTAGAAGTCGGTATATCGCACCCCTCAATCAGAATTTTGTGGAAGCAGGTATATCAAACCCCTTAATCAGTATTTTGTCGTAGCAGGTATATCGCACCCCTCAATCAGTATTTTGTGGAAGCCGGTGTATCGCAGGCCTCAATCAATATTTGATGGAAATAGGTATATCGCACCCCTCAATCAGTATTTTGTGGAAGCCGGTGTATCGGAGGCTTCAATCAATATTTGGTGGATCAGGTATATCGCACCTCTCAATCAGTATTTTGTGGAAGCAGTTATATCAAATCCCTTAATCAGTATTTTGTGGAAGCTGGTATATCGCATCCCTTAATCAGTATTTTGTGGAAGCAGTGAAATCACACCCCTGAATCAGTATTTTGTGGAAAAGGGTATATAGAACACCTGAATCAATAGTTGGTGAAAGCAGGTATATCAAACCCTTTAATCATAATTCTGTGGAAGCAGGTATATCGCACCCTTCATTCAGTATTTTGTGGAAGCAGTTATAAAAAAAAATTAATCAGTATTTTGTAGAAGCAGGTATATCGCACCCCTCATTCACTATTTTGTGGAGACAGGAATATAGAACGCCTGAATCATTAATTGGTGGATGCAGGTATATCGCATCCCTCTATCAGTATTTTGTGAAAGCAGGTATATAGAACCCCTTAATCAGTATTTTGTAGAAGCAGGTATATCGCACCCCTCAGTCAGTATTTTGTGGAAAAGGGTATATAGAACACCTAAATCAATAGTTGGTGGAAGCAGGTATATAAAACCCTTTAGTCAGTATTCTGTGAAAGCAGGTATATTGCACCCCTCATTTAGTACTTTGTGGAAGCAGTTATATAGAACCCCTTAATCAGTATTTTGTAGAAGCAGGTATATCGCACCCCTCAATCAGTATTTTGCGGAAACAGGAATTCAGAACCCCTGAATCAATATTTGGTGGAAGCAGGTATATCCCAACTCTCAATCAGTATTTTGTGGAATCCGGTGTATCGCAGGCCTCAATCAATATTTTGTGGAAGCAGGTATATTGCACCCCTCAATAATTATTTTGTGGAAGCAGGCATATCACACCCCTCAATCAATATTTTGTGAAAGCAGGTACATAGAATCCCTTAATCAGTATTTTGTAGAAGCAGGTAAATCGCACCCCTCAATCTGTATTTTGTGGAAGCAGGTATATCAAACCCCTTAATCAGTATTTTTTGGAAGCAGGTATATCGCAGTCCTCAATCAGTATTTTGTGGAAGCAGGTATATAGAACCCCTCAATCAGTATTTTGTAGAAGCAGGTATATCACACCTTTCATTCACTATTTTGTGGAGACAGGAATATAGAACCCCTGAATCAATATTTGGTGGAAGCAGGTATATCGCACCCCTCAATCAATATTTTGTGGAAGCAGGTGTATCGCAGGCCTCAATCAATATTTGGTGGAAGCAGGTATATTACACTCCTCAATCAGTATTTTGTAGAAACAGGTATATAGAACCCCTTAATCAGTATTTTGTGGAAACAGGTATATCGCACCGCTCATTCACTATTTTGTGGAGACAGGAGTATAGAACCCCTGAATCAATAATTGGTGGATGCAGGTATATCGCACCACTCAATCAGTATTATGTGGAAGCAGTTATATAGAACCCCTTAATCAGTATTTTCTAAAAACAGGTTTATCGCTCCCTTCAATCAGTATTTTGTGGAAAAGGCTATATAGAACACCTGAATCAATATTTGCTGGAAGCAGGTATATCAATACCTTTAATCAGTATTCTGTGGAAGCAGGTATATCGCACCCCTCATTTAGTATTTTGTGGAAGCAGTTATATAGAACCCCTTATTCAGTATTTTGTAGAAGCAGGTATATCGCACCCCTCATTCACTATTTTGTGGAGACAGGAATATAGAACCCCGGAATCAATATTTGGTGGAAGCAGGTATATCACACCCCTCAATCAGTAATTTTTGGAATCAGGTAAATAGAACCCCTTAATCAGTATTTTGTAGAAGCAGGTATATCGCACCCCTCAATCAGTATTTTGTGGAAACAGGAATACAGAACGCCTGAATCAATAATTGGTGGATGCAGGTATATCGCACCCTTCTATCAGTATTTTGTAGAAGCAAGAATATCGCACCCCTCAATCAGTATTTTGTGGAAAAGGGTATATAGAACACCTAAATCAATATTTGGTGGAAGCAGGTATATAAAACCCTTTAATCGGTATTCTGTGAAAGCAGGTATATTGCACCCCTCATTCAGTATTTTGTGGAAGCAGATATATAGAACCCCTTAATCAGTATTTTGTAGAAGCAGGTATATCGCACCCCTCAATCAGTATTTTGTGGAAACAGGAATACAGAACCCCTGAATCAAAATTTGGTGGAAGCAGGTATATCGCAACTCTCAATCAATATTTTGTGTAATCCGGTGTATCGCAGTCCTCAATCAATATTTTGTGGAAGCAGGTATATCGCACCCCTCAATAATTATTTTGTGGAAGCAGATATATCGCACCCCTCAATCAATATTTTGTGAAGGCAGGTATAAAGAACCCCTTAATCAGTATTTTGTAGAAGCAGGTAAATCGCACCCCTCAATCTGTATTTTGTGGAAGCAGGTATATCAAACCCCTTAATTAGTATTTTGTGGAAGCAGGTATATCGCAGCCCTCAATCAGTATTTTGTGGAAGCAGGTATATAGAACCCCTCAATTAGTATTTTGTAGAAGCAGGTATATCACACCTTTCATTCACTATTTTGTGTAGACAGGTATGTAGAACCCCATAATCAATATTTGGTGGAAGCAGGTATATCGCACTCCTCAATCAGTATTTTGTAGAAACAGGTATATAGAACCCCTTTATCAGTATTTTGTTGAAGCAGGTATATTGCACCCCTCAATCAGTATTTTGTGGAATCAGGTATATAGAATCCCATAATCAATATTTGGTAAAAGCAGGTATTTCGTAACCCTCAATCAGTATTTTGTGGAAGCCAGTGTATCGCAGGCCTTAATCAATATTTGGTGGAAGCAGATATATCACACCCCTCAATCAGTATTTTGTGGAAGCCAGTGTTTCGCAGGCCTTAATCAATATTTGGTGGAAGCAGGTATATTGCACCCCTCTATCAGTGTTTTGTGGAAGCAGGTATATCGCACCCCTTAATCAGAATTTTGTGGAAGCAGGGATATAAAACCCCTTAATCAGTATATTGTAGTAGTATGTATATCGCACCTCTCAATCAGTATTTTGTTAAAAAAGGTATATAGAACACCTGAATCAGTATTTTGTGGAAGCAGGTATATCGCACCCCTCAATCAATATTTTGTGGGAGCAGATATATAGAACCCCTTAATCAATATTTTGTAGAAGCAGGTATATCGCACCCCTCATTCACTATTTTGTGGAGAAAGGTATATAGAACCCATAAATCAATATTTGGTGGAAGCAGGTATATTGCATCCCTCAATCAGTTCTTTTTTAAGCCTGTGTATCGCAGGCTTCAATCAATATTTGGTGGAAGCAGGTATATTGCACCCCTCAATCAGTATTTTGTGGAAGTATGTATATAGAACCCCTTAATCACTATATTGTAGAAGCAGGTATATCGCACCCTTTATTCACTATTTTGTGGAGACAGGTATATAGAACCCATGAATCAATATTTGGTGGAAGCAGGTATATTGCACCCTTCAAACAGTATTTTCTGTAAGCCTGTGTATCGCAGGCCTCAATCAATATTTAGTGGAAGCAGGTATATCGCACCCCTCAATCAATATTTTGCGGAAGCAGGTATATCGCACCCTTTAATCAGTATTTTGTGATAGCAGGTAAAGTATTTAGAATGCCTTAATCAGTATTTTGCAGAAGCAGGTATATTACACCCCTCAATCTGTATTTTGTGGAAGCAGGTATATCAAACCCCTTAATCAGTATTTTGTGGAAGCAGGTATATCGCACCGCTCATTCACTATTTTGTGGAGACAGGAGTATAGAACCCCTGAATCAATAATTGGTGGATGCAGCTATATCGCACCACTCAATCAGTATTTCGTGGAAGCAGTTATTTAGAACCCCTTAATAAGTATTTTCTAAAAGCAGGTTTATCGCTCCCTTCAATCAGTATTTTGTGGAAAAGGCTATATAGAACACCTGAATCAATATTTGCTGGAAGCAGGTATATCAATACCTTTAATCAGTATTCTGTGGAAGCAGGTATATCGCACCCCTCATTTAGTATTTTGTGGAAGCAGTTATATAGAACCCCTTAATCAGTATTTTGTAGAAGCAGGTATATCGCACCCCTCATTCACTATTTTGTGGAGACAGGAATATAGAACCCTGGAATCAATATTTGGTGGAAGCAGGTATATCACACCCCTCAATCAGTATTTTTTGGAAGCAGGTAAATAGAACCCCTTAATCAGTATTTTGTAGAAGCAGGTTTATCAGACCCCTCAATCTGTATTTTGTGGAAACAGGAATACAGAACCCCTGAATCAATATTTGGTAGAAGCAGGTATATCGCAACTCTCAATCAATATTTTGTGGAATCCGGTTTATCGCAGGTCTCAATCAATATTTTGTGGAAGCAGGTATATCGCACATCTCAATCAGTATTTTGTGGAATTCAGTGTATCGCAGGCCTCAATCAGTATTTGGTGGAAGCAGTTATATCGCACCCCTAAATAATTATTTTGTGGAAGCAGGTATATCACACCCCTCAATCAATATTTTGTGGAAGCCTGTATATAGAACCCCTTTATCAGCATTTTGTAGAAGCAGGTAAATCGCACACCTCAATCTGTATTTTGTTGAAGCAGGTATATTAAACCCCGTAATCAGTATTTTGTGGAAGCAGGTATATCGTACTCCTCAATCAGTATTTTGTAGAAGCAGGTATATAGAACCCTTTCATCAGTATTTTGTAGAAGCAGCTATATCGCACCCCTCAATCAGTATTTTGTGGTAGCCGGTGTATCGCAGGCCTTAATTAATATTTGGTGAAAGCAGATATTTCGCACCCCTCAATCAGTATTTTTTGGAAGCCGGTATATTCCAAGCAGGTATATAGAACGCCTTAATCAGTATTTTGTAGAAGCAGGTTTATCAGACCCCTCAATCAGTATTTTGTGGAAACAGGAATACAGAACCCCTGAATCAATATTTGGTGGAAGCAGGTATATCACACCCCTAAATAATTATTTTGCGGAAGCAGGTATATCGCACCCCTTAATCAATATTTTATTAAAGCAGGTATATAGAACCCCTTAATCAGTATTTTGTAGAAGCAGATAAATCGCACACCTCAATCTGTATTTGGTGGAAGCAGGTATATCAAACCCCTTAATCAGTGTTTTGTAGAAGCAGGTATATCGCACCCCTCATTCACTATTTTGTGGAGACAGGAATATAGAACTCCATAATTAATGTTTGGTGGAAGCAGGTTTATTGCACCCCTCAATCAGTATTTTGTGGAAGTCGGTGTATTCCATTCCTCAATCACTATTTGGTGGAAGCTGGTATATTGCACCCCTCAATCAGTGTTTTCTAGAAGCTGGTATATTGCACCCCTTTATCAGTATTTTGTGGAAGTAGGTATATAAAACCCCTAAATCAGTATTTTGTAGTACTTGGTATATCACACCTGTCAATTAGTATTTTGTTGAAACAGGTATATAGAACACCTGAATCAGTATTTTGTGGAAGCAGGTATATCACACCCCTCAATCAGTATTTTGTGGGAGCAGATATATAGAACCCCTTAATCAATATTTTGTAGAAGCAGGTATATCGCACCCCTCATTCACTATTTTGTGGAGACAGGTATATTGAACCCATGAATCAATATTTGGCGGATGCAGGTATATCGCACCCCTCAATCAATTTTTTGTTGAAGCCTTTGTATCGCAGGTCTCAGTCAATATTTGGTGGAAGCAGGTATATTGCAGCCCTCAATCAGTATTTTGGGGAAGCATGTGTATTGCAGGCCTCAATCAATATTTGAATATTTGGTGGAAGCAGGTATATCATACCCCTCAATCATTATTTTGTGGAATCAGGTATATCACACCCCTCAATCATTATTTTGTGATAGCAGGTAAAGTATTCAGAATCCCTTAATTGGTATTTTATAGAAGCAGGTATATCACACCCCTCAATCAGTATTTTGTGGAAGCAGGTATATCGCAGCCCTCAATCAGTATTTTGTGGAAGCAGTTATATAGAACCCCTTAATCAGTATTTTGTAGAAGCAGGTATATTGCACCCCTCATTCACTATTTTGTGGAGACAGGAATATAGAACCCCATAATCAATATTTGGTGGAAGCAGGTATATTGCACCCCTCAATCAGTATTTTGTGTAAGCCAGTGTATCGCAGGTCTCAGTCAATATTTGTTGGAAACAGGTATATCGTAAACCTTAATCAGTATTTTGTGGAAGCCGGTGAATCGCAGACCTCAATCAATATTTGGTGGAAGCAGGTATATCACACCCCCCAATCACTATTTTGTGGAAGCAAGTATATCGCATTGTTTGGAAGGGTGCAATCCCTCGGATAAAGAAGGAAGTCCTTCAGCTTCCAGTGCAAGAAGGAGGACTAGCGCTTCCCAATCTGTTTTTTTACTATTTAATAACACAATATGGGAACATAAAGGACAGTTTAGTCAGGTGGGTAGGCAAGAATTAAATACATGGGGATGGAAAGAGAAATGTAATCACTTAGGCTACTTTCACACTAGCGTTCGATCGGATCCGTTCTGAACGGATCCGATCATAATAATGCAGACGGAGGCTCCGTTCAGAACGGATCCGTCTGCATTATTTTAGCATATAAAAGCTAAGTGTGAAAATAGCCTCGTACGGATCCGTCCAGACTTTCAATGTAAAGTCAATGGGGGACGGATCCGCCTGAAGATTGAGCCACAGGGTGACATCTTCAAACGGATCCGTCCCCATTGACTTACATTGTAAGTCTGGACGGATCCGCACGGATCCGCACGCCTCCGCACGGCCAGGCGGACACCCGAACGCTGCAAGCAGCGTTCAGCTGTCCGCCTGTCCGTGCGGAGGCGAGCGGAGCGGAGGCTGAACGCCGCCAGACTGATGCAGTCTGAGCGGATCCGCTCCATTCAGACTGCATCAGGGCTGGACGGCTGCGTTCGGGTCCGCTCGTGAGCCCCTTCAAACGGAGCTCACGAGCGGACCGACGAACGCTAGTGTGAAAGTAGCCTTAGAGGTGTTGGAGTCAGGTTTTTTGGGGAAAAAAAATACTGGTAATAGGATACTAAATTCAGTAGAATACGTATGGGGGGAAATTAAGAAGATATTGGAGATTAAAGGGTTTTTGAAGTATACACCGATATGGAAAAATCTTAATTTAAAGGAATTGGAAACAATAAGAGATTATATAGATTGGGGGAAAAAAGGAATGAAATACCTAGATCAGATTTTTGAGGAAGATAAGCTGAAGGACTTTAACATAATGGTGTCGGAATTTGGGATCCCCCATAGTGATATGTATAAATATTTTCAGCTTAGGAACGCATTGCGGACAGTAGTACAGGAGGATAGGTACAGAAGGGAAAAATCAGATATGTTGGATAAGTTTATTGTAGTAGGGGAAGGAGGTGGAATAACTGCAAAGAGATATAGGCTTTTGATGGAGGGAAAAAGAAAAACGATTACAATGCTTGCTGTGAAAAAATGGGAGAAAGATCTAGATTCCTTTACAGAAGAAAAATGGAGAGATGCTCTTAGAAACTATGCGACAGTTTCGGATAGGGGTTCGCATAAGATTTCACAATTTTTTTATAGTGCATAGACTACATCGATCTCCATGGATGTTGAAAAGAATGGGAGTGAGAGTAACAGATAAGTGTCCAAAATGCTGGGAGGAGAGAGCTGATTTGATACATTGTTTTTGGAGGTGTCCCAAGCTTCATAGATATTGGACAGATATAATGGAAACCGTGCTTTTGCTCCTGAAGGTTCGGTTGCCCAATGATCCAGTAATCTGTATTTTAGGGGCAATTGAACATTTGAAATTAAATAAAAAAATACGACTGGTTTTGAATAAAGTATTATTTCAGGCCAGGCTCCTTATACTTAGGAAATGGATAAAGGTAGATTTACCGACGGTGGGACAGTGGAGAAAAGCAATAGACAATCTAATTAAAGAAGAACGTGGGATGAAGAATTACACTAAAAAGTCACCAAATCTCGACCAGGTTTGGAAAAATTGGTTACTTTATTATTTTTTATATTTTTTATTGTTTATTTTATTTTTTATTTTTTCCACGCCCCCTCCCTCCCCTCCTTTTGGGGGTGGGAGGGAGGGGGATGGGGAGTGGTTGGGAAAGGGGAGAAAGAAAGAAAAAATGAATAGTAATTATTAATTGCCAATAACTGTCTTTCATGTATTGCTGGAGCAATGTGTTTTTTTTATTGATGTATTTATTGTATGAAATTAAAATAAAGATATATATAGAAAAAAAAGTATATCGCACCCCTTAATCAGTATTTTGTGAAAGCAGGGATATAGAACCCCTTAATCAGTATTTTATAGAAGCAAGTATATTACACCCCCTCAATCAGTATTTTGTGGAAAAAGGTATATAGAACCCCTCAATCAATATTTTGTAGAAGCAGGTATTTAACACCCCTCAATCAGTATGTTCTGGAGACAGGTATATAGAACTTCTGAATCAAAATTTGGTAGAAGCTGGAATATCGCACCCCTCAATCAGTATGTTGTGGAAGCAGGTATATCAAACCCTTTAATCAGTATTTTGTGGAAGCAGGAATATCCCACACCTCAATCAGTATTTTGTGATAGCAGGTATATAGAACCCCTTAATCAGTATTTTGTAGAAGCAGGTATATTGCACACCTCAATCAGTATTTTGTGGAAACAGGTATATAGAAACCCTGAATAAATATTTGGTGGAAGCAGGTATATCGCACCCCTCAATCAGTATTTTGTTGAAGCTGGTGTATTGCAGACCTCAATCAATTATTGGTGGAAGCAGGTATATTTCACCCCTCAATCAATATTTTGTGGAAGCAGGTATATAGAACCCCTTAATGAGTATTTTGTAGAAGCAGGTATATCGCACCCCTCAATCAGTATTTTGTGGAAACAGGTATATAGAACCCATGAATCAATATTTTGTGGAAGCAGGTATATCGCACCCTTCAATAAGTATTTTTTGGAAGCAGGCATATCAAACCCCTTAATCAGTATTTTGTGAAGCAGGTATATCGCACCCTTCAATTAGTTTTTTGGGGGCAACAGGTATATCACACCTGTTGGAAAATAGTTGTTCCAATAATGCTTGTCCCTCTGATATACTTGCGGTATCGCAGCAGAACCGCAATACAACTGCTGCACAATACAAATGCACTGTAATATACTTTATATGTTAGAAAGTATATTATATGTATATCACACCCCTGAATCAGTTTTCTTTGGGGCAACAGGTATATTACACAAGTTGCAATTAGTTATTCCAATGTTAGAAAGTATATTATAAGTATATCACACCCTCAGTATATCATACCTATCGATAGCACACCTATACCAGTCCTTAAAAGGACTTTTGTGGCCCTATAAGCTAGCATTTGGTGTCCCTAACAGTCTTTCCCTTCTCCACAAAGCAACCTCTGCCTACACTGGCAAAACACAGAATGTAAAATGGCTGCCAGATCGGGTTCTGTTATAGGGTGGGGGTGTGTCCATGTGCTGAAACATCTCAATTGGCTGTCCTGTCCCACCTGATGGATGTGTCATGGGTCAAAGTTCGGTGCAATGCAAAACAATATGGCGCATGCGAACATCGCCATATGTTTGCGTGCTCAGCGAATCGCGAACGAGCAAAGTTCGCTGCGAAATGACCGCCAGGAGAACCACAAGGCCATCTCTATTAATGGAACATTTCTATAAGTAAAGAGACGGATTCCTCAAATAACACTACATAGGAATATCCCCAGAATTCTTTCATAAGGTTGTACAGGTGGAACTTCAGGATGATAGTTTTGTATTGCCTTCAAGTGAATTTTGGTGAGTCACTCAAGGTTTACATAAATATCATATTTTCACTGCTATGAAGAGGCTGATCTAATTATCTGCAGTCATCCACTTCACATGACTGAGTGCTGTCATATTCTGTGACTACTTTGATATTACAAGGCTTAAGTGTGATAAAACGACACCTGAGAAGCTGCCATAAATCCACACATTTTTCATGAAAATAAGTGTCTAGGATTATGGTCAACACAGGTGAGACTATGCTATATATATATATATATATATATATATATATACTGTATCTTTGTATTTAAAATATACTATGACGTATACAGGTCAGACACCTTTACTTTAAAGGAATGTCTCACGTATGCAATTTTGTTTTATTAGATTTAGCAGAAGACAATTTATAAGCTTGTTCTGTTTTTTATATTTTTTTTTTGCTATATACGAACTGTAAAATGGTTTCAGTCAAATAACTGTTTGGCTAAGAGCCGCCTTTCTTGACTCCTTCATATAATAGGCTTGCATGGACAGGAAGAAAAGCAATGGAGCAGGGCGCAGCCGTAGCGAAATGCAGCTTGACTCTGGTGGAAGGTAGTGGCATATGGGGTTAGTTTTAGTGTTGGTTAGAGCAGGGAGGGGCGAAGAGCAGGGTGGGCGGGTTTTCATGCCAGGTATATAAGGCAGGACAGTGAGGGGCTTATTGTGGTTTAGGACGTGGTGCAGACGTTACGTGGATGTCATGGCTTCTCTGGAGCAATTAATTGCGGAGGTTAGAGCAGCGGCAGCTGATCGAGGGCCGGACTGGGTGCAGGAGACATTACAAGGTGGCAGGTCGGCGGAGGTGGCCCCAGCTAGGACAGGGCAGGCGAGGAGGTTTAGGCCTCCAGAGCGGATGAGCCCTGGAATGACTCCCCCGAGTCCGTCGGTGCTTAGGGAGCCCCTTTAAGGGACCCTCCATTGCGCAGCACTTTAGTGGTGCTAGCGCAGCCCACAACCACATGGGGAGGAATCTCGCATGGTGGCCGGGCTCGGCGGGAGAGGGACTGGTTTACCCCCGTCCTAGATCCCTGGCAAGGCAGGGATGATGCGGCGGCTTCCCCGCTGGAGAGCCACAGCGGGGAGTGAGCCAAGAACTTACCTGGAGGAGGGGCCGTAGCGCGGGAGCGGCGTGCGGGCTCCATGACCAGCAGACACGTGGCATCCATTCTGGGTGGCCGGGGAGACGGGCAGGGAGAGATAGAACTTGTCAATGCGCTTAGGCCCCCTACTGGTAGCCAGAGGCATGTGCGGTGGAGTGAGAGGAGTGGGGATGCCGCGGCTCCACCTCCTAAGATGGCTGCGGGGGCAGGTGGGAGCCCATTATGCGCACATAGGACTGAGGCATCTGTGGCAGGGTCTGGCATGGATAACGACACGGGCAGTAGACTGCGGCCACCAGCTGGTGGGCCAGGAATTAGCTGTACTGGGAGGTGAGTCGCCGCTTTTGCGGTCTGCCGAGGAAGGCGAATGAACCCAGGACTCAGAAGACGGTGAAGATGGCCAAGTGGAGATGATCGGGACCAGGGTTGAGCAAGCTGCAGTGACCGGAGGTTCTAGGATTGTCCAGGAGCAAGGGAAGCATCTGCAGCTGCTAGGATTCCTCCCCCAGGGACAGCCATGTGAGAGTACGCTTGGGGGGATGGGTAGTCGGGGGTAGTGCTGTACGGGGTATTGTTGGGGGGGATCGGTCAGTGCAGAAATTGCTGGAGGGGCTGGCGGCTTGATGAAGCGGTCGCATGGGTTCGTCGTTTTGGGCAAGTGGCATTGTTAGCAAAAATGCATGTAGAGGCGGCGTTTCGTTTATTACCCATACATCCGGACAGTTTTCACCTGTTGGGTTTTAAAAGGGATGGGCAATTCTATGTGGATTGTTGTTTACTTATGGGTTGCGCATTTTCGTGTTCATTGTTTGAAACTTTTAGCTCATTCCTGGAATGGGTGGTTAAGCAGGAGTCTGGATGGCATTCTGTGCTTCATTATTTGGATGATTTTTTTGTTTTGGGGGCCAGCGGGCACCTGGATTTGTTAAATTTTCTTGCATACGATGGAGCGTGTTGCAGCGGCGTTCGGGGTTCCGTTAGCACCGGAAAAAATGGAAGGGCCAGCGACTTCGGTGAAATTCCTGGGTATTGTTATTGATACAGTAAACATGGAATGCTGTTTGCTGGAAGAGAAAGTGAATGATATGGTGGTTGAACTGGCCGGATTGCGGAAGGTGAAGTAAGCTCAATTGCGTAGGGTCCAGTAAGTGTTGGGGAACACTACTTGTCGGATTTTTGCCTATGGGCAGGGTTTTCTGCTGGCAATTGGCCATGGCTACGGTGGAGGTGGCTTCTCCTTTCCACTTTGTACGATTGTCTGCGGAAGTACGGGCCGATCTGAAGGTGTGGGAGCAGTTTTTGTCTACTTTCAACGGTAGAGCAGTGTGGATGGAGGCGCAGGTTTCCAATGTTGATTTGGAGCTGTTCACAGATGCGTCATGGTCTTAAGGCTATGGTGCATTCTGACAGGGCCAATGTGGTGCAGGGTCTTGGCCTGAGGAGTGGCATGGGGCAGGCTTCCTTACTTACCTGGTCTTATTGGAATTGTTTCCTATCGTCTTGACGATTAAGTTATGGGGGAAATTGTTCCGGAATAAACAAGTACGTCTTTGTTGTGATAACTTAGGTGTGGTACAGGCTATCAATGCACAGTCTGCTAGTTCACCTCCACTGATTCGTTTGTTGCGGCATTTGGTGTCGCGGGGTTTGGTTTTAACCACTACAGGACCGCCGCACACAGGGATGCGTCTTTGCGGCGGCCTTGTAATTCCTCCTGGACGCGCCGGCGCGTCATCTCGCGAGACGCGAGATTTTCTGTGAACGCACACACACAGGATCGGCCGGTAAGCGAATGGATCTACAGCCTGCCAGCGGCGATCATTCGCTGGCAGGCTGTAGATGCGATTTTTTTAACCCCTAAAAGGTATATTAGACGCTGTTTTGATAACAGCGTCTAATATACCTGCTACCTGGTCCTCTGGTGGTCCCTTTTACTTGGATCGACCACCAGAGGACACAGGCAGCTCTGTAAAGTAGCACCAAACACCACTACACTACACCCCCCTGTCATTTATTAACCCCTTATTAACCCCCTGATCACCCCATATAGACTCCCTGATCACCCCCCTGTCATTGATTACCCCCCTGGAAGGCTCCATTCAGATGTCCGTATGTGTTTTGCGGATCCGCGGTGTCCATGTTTTGCGGATCCATGGATCTGCGGATCCGCAAAACACATACGGACGTCTGAATGGAGCCTTACAGGGGGGTGATCAATGACAGGGGGGTGATCACCCCATATAGACTCCCTGATCACCCCCTGTAAGGCTCCATTCAGACGTCCGTATGTGTTTTGCGGATCCGATCCATGGATCCGCGGATCCTCAAAACACATACGGACGTCTGAATGGAGCCTTAGAGGGGGGTAATCACCCCATATAGACTCCCTGATCACCCCCCTGTCTTTGATCAACCCCCTGTAGGCTCCATTCAGAGGTCCGTATGTGTTTTGCGGATCCACGGATCCATGGATCGGATCCGCAAAACACATACGGATCTCTGAATGGAGCCTTACAGAGGGGTGATCAATGACAGGGGGGTGATCACCCCATATAGACTCCCTGATCACCCCCATGTCATTGATCACCCCCCTGTCATTGATCACCCCCCTGTAAGGCTCCATTCAGAGGTCCGTATGTGTTTTGCGGATCCATGGATCGGATCCGCAAAACACATACGGACGTCTGAATGGAGCCTTACAGGGGGGTGATCACCCCATAAAGACTCCCTGATCACCCCCTGTCATTGCTCACCCCCCCTGTAAGCCTCCATTCAGAAATTTTTTTGGCACAAGTTAGCGGAAATAGATAAAGTCTCATATTCCACTAACTTGTGACAAAAAATAAAATCTCACATGAACTCACCATACCCCTCACGGAATCCAAATGCGTAAAATTTTTTAGACATTTATATTCCAAACTTCTTCTCACGCTTTAGGGCCCCTAAAATGCCAGGGCAGTATAAATACCCCACATGTGACCCCATTTCGGAAAGAAGACACCCCAAGGTATTCGCTGAGGGGCATATTGAGTCCATGAAAGATTTAACTTTTTGTCCCAAGTTAGCGGAAAGGGAGACTTTGTGAGAAAAAACAAAAAAATCAATTTCCGCTAACTTGTGCCAAAAAAAAAAATCTTCTATGAACTCGCCAGGCCCCTCATTGAATACCTTTGAGGTATCTTCTTTCCAAAATGGGGTCACATGTGGAGTATTTATACTGCCCTGGCATTTTAGGGGCCCTAAAGAGAAGAAGTCTGGAATCCAAATGTCTAAAAATGCCCTCCTAAAAGGAATTTGGGCCCCTTTGCGCATCTTGGTTGCAAAAAAGTGTCACACATGTGGTATCGCCGTACTCAGAAGAAGTTGGGCAATGTGTTTTGGGGTGTCTTTTTACATATACCCATGCTGGGTGAGAGAAATATCTCTCTATAATGACAACTTTGTATAAAAAAAAATGGGAAAAAATGACTTTTAGAGAGATATTTCTCTCACCCAGCATGGGTATATGTAAAAATACACCCCAAAACACATTGCCCAACTTCTCCTGAGTATGGCGATACCACATGTGTGACACTTTTTTGCAGCCTAGGTGGGCAAAGGGGCCCACATTCTAAAGAGCACCTTTCGTATTTCACAGGGCATTTTTAACACATTTGGATTTCAAACTACTTCTCACGCATTAGGGCCCCTAAAATGCCAGGGCAGTATAACTACCCCACAAGTGACCCCATTTTGGAAAGAAGACACCCAAGGTATTCCGTGAGAGGCATGGCGAGTTCCTAGAATTTTTTATTTTTTGTCACAAGTTAGCGGAAAATGATGATTTATTTTTTGATTTTTTTTCTTACAAAGTCTCATATTCCACTAACTTGTGACAAAAAATAAAAACTTCCATGAACTCACTATGCCCATCACAAAATACCTTGGGGTGTCTTCTTTCCAAAATGGGGTCACTTGTGGGGTATTTATACTGCCTTGGCATTTTAGGGGCCCTAATGCGTGAGAATTAGTTTGAAATCAAAATGTGTAAAAAATTCCCTTTGAAATCCTAAAGGTGCTCTTTGGAATGTGGGCCCCTTTGCCCACCTAGGCTGCAAAAAAGTGTCACACATGTGGTATCGCCGTACTCAGGAGAAGTTGGGCAATGTGTTTTGGGGTGTCATTTTACATATACCCATGCTGGGTGAGATAAATATCTTGGTCAAATGCCAACTTTGTATAAAAAAAATGGGAAAAGTTGTCTTTTGCCAAGATATTTCTCTCACCCAGCATGGGTATATGTAAAAAGACATTGCCCAACTTCTCCTGAGTACGGTGATACCACATGTGTGACACTTTTTTGCAGCTTAGGTGGGCAAAGGGGCCCACATTCCAAAGAGCACCTTTAGGATTTCACAGGGCATTTTTTACACATTTTGATTTCAAACTACTTCTCACGCATTAGGGCCCCTAAAATGCCAGGGCAGTATAACTACCCCACAAGTGACCCCATTTTGGAAAGAAGACACCCCAAGGTATTTCAGGATGGGCATAGTGAGTTCATGGAAGTTTTTATTTTTTGTCACAAGTTAGTGGAATATGAGACTTTGTAAGGAAAAAAATATATAATTTTCCACTAACTTGTGACAAAAAATAAAAAGTTCTATGAACTCACTATGCCCATCAGCGATGGGATCACTTGTGGGGTACCTTAGGGTGTCTACTTTCTGAAATGGGGTCATTTGTGGGGTTTTTCTACTGTCTGGGCATTGTAGAACCTCAGGAAACATGACAGGTGCTCAGAAAGTCAGAGCTGCTTCAAAAAGCGTATATACCATAGTTTGTAAACGCTATAACTTTTACCCAAACCAATTTTTTTTTACCCAAACATTTTATTTTTATCAAAGACATGTAGAGCAATAAATTTTGAGAAAAATTTATATAGAAATGTAGTTTAAAAAAAAAAAATTACAACTGAAAGTGAACAATGTCATTTTTTGGCAAAATTTTTGATAAATTTTGATTAATAACAAAAAAAAGTAAAAATGTCAGCAGCAATGAAATACCACCAAATAAAAGCTCTATTAGTGAGAAGAAAAGGAGGTAAAATTCATTTGGGTGGAAAGTTACATGACCGAGCAATAAATGGTGAAAGTAGTGTAGTGCAGAAGTGGTCTGGTCATTAAGGGTGTTTAAGGTAGGGGGGCTGAGGTGGTAAATGCTTACTTTGTGGCTGTTCATGTTCCAGGAGTGAAGAATTCGGTGGCTGACGCACTTTCTCGTTTCCAGTGGGATCGTTTTCGCCAACTGGTGCCAGGGGCGGAAGGGGAAGAGCATTCTTGTCCTCGGTGGCTCTGAAACATGGCCTTTGGGTATCCACAGCTTTGATTTTGCAGTTTGTGAGTACGGGTACACGGTCGGCTTATGCAGCAGTGTGGTCTCAATGGGAACGGTTGTTAGAGCAAGTTGGGGGTTGTAGTTCAGCGGAAAATTTCCGGACGGTGTTGATTTTTTTTGGGGGGTTGGCTTATACAGTTGCAAGAAAAAGTATGTGAACCCTTTGGAATGAAATGGATTTCTGCACAAATTGGTCATAAAATGTGATCTGATCTTCATCTAAGTCACAACAGTAGACAATCACAGTCTACTTAAACTAATAACACACAAAGAATTAAATGTTATCATGGTTTTATAGAACAAACCATGTAAACATTCACAGTGCAGGTGGAAAAAGTATGTGAACCCTTGGATTTAATAACTGGTTGAACCTCCTTTGGCAGCAATAACTTCAACGAAATGTTTCCTGTAGTTGCAGATCAGACGTGCACAACGGTCAGGAGTAATTCTGGAGCATTCCTCTTTATAGAACTGTTTCAGTTCAGCAATATTCTTGGGATGTCTGGTGTGAATCGCTTTCTTGAGGTCATGCCACAGCATCTCAATCGGGTTGAGGTCAGTACTATGACTGGGCCACTCCAGAAGGCGTATTTTCTTCTGTTTAAACCATTCTGTTGTTGATTTACTTCTATGCTTTGGGTCGTTGTCCTGTTGCAACACTCATCTTCTGTTGAGCTTCAGCTGGTAGACAGATAGCCTTAAGTTCTCCTGCAAAATGTCTTGATAAACTTGGGAATTAATTTTTCCTTCGATGATAGCAATCTGTCCAGACCCTCACGCAGCAAAGCAGCCCCAAACCATGATGCCCCCACCACCATACTTCACAGTTGGGATGAGGTTTTAAAATGTTGGTGTGCTGTGCCTCTTTTTCTCCACACATAGTGTTGTGTGTTTCTTCCAAACAACTCAACTTTGTTTCATCTGTCCACAGAATATTTTGCCAGTACTGATGTGAAACATCCAGGTGCTCTTGTGCAAACTGTAAACGTGCAGCAATGTTTTTTTTTGGACAGCAGTGGCTTCCTCTGTGGTATCCTCCCATGAAATCCATTCTTGTTTAGTGTTTTATGTAGATTCGCTAACAGAGATGTTAGCATATGCCAGAGAATTTTGTAAGTCTTTAGCTGAAACTCTAGGATTCTTCTTCAACTCATTGAGCAGTCTGTGCTGTGCTCTTGCAGTCATCTTTACAGGACGACCACTCCTAGGGAGAGTAGCAACAGTCCTGTACTTTCTCAATTTATAGACAATTTGTCTTACCGTGGACTGATGAACAGCAAGGCTTTTGTAGATATTTTTATAACCCTTTCCAGCTTTATGCAAGTCAACAATTCTTAATCGTAGGTCTTCTGAGAGCTCTTTTGTGCGAGGCATCATTCACATCAGGCAATGCTTCTTGTGAAAAGCAAACCCAGAACTGGTGTGTGTTTTTTTATAGGGCAGGGCAGCTGTAACCAACACCTCCAATCTCATCTCATTGATTGGACTCCAGTTGGCTCACACCTCACTAGAGATGTCCCGAACTATTCGCCGGCGAATAGTTCCCGGCGTACATTGCTTGTTCGCGTTCGCCACTTCGGGCGAACATATGCGATGTTCGGTCTGCCTCCTATACGTCATCATTGAGCAAACTTTGACCCTGTACCTCACAGTCAGCAGACACATTCCAGCCAATCAGCATACCCTCCCTCCCAAACCCTCCCACCGCCTATCAAAAAGCAAGGACAGCATCCATCTTAGATTAATTCTGAAGCTGCAGTGTCACAAAGTTGTAATCGCAATGCGATTAATGCAGGTTATATTAATCGCATTGAGATTACAACTTAGAGCTGGGTTCCTAATGGTTATATTGATAGAATATAACGAAGATTGAGAATATAGTGCTATATTCGTTGTCAATTCTAGCAATACAACCATTAGGAACTCAGATCTAAGTTGTAATCACAATGCGAATAATGCAGGTTATATTAATCGCATTGCGAATTCAAGCTAGCGAATGCCAGCTAAGTTCCTAATGGTTGTATTGCTAGAATTGACGAATATAACACTATATTCTCAATCTTCGTTATATTCTAGCAATACAACTATTAGGAACCTAACAGCTCTAAGTTGAATTCACAATGCGATTAATATAACCTGCATTAATCACATTGCGATTACAACTTTCTCAAATCCGAAAGTACATTCTAGCATGGAGCCATTCCCATGGTGATGTGGACGCTCCATGAGCACGGAAGTCAGCAGAAGCTCTAAGTTGAAATCGCAATGCGATCAATTCAAGTTCTATAAATCGCATTGCGATTTCAACAGAACTTCTGCTGACTTCCGTGCTCATGGACCGTCCCCATCACCATGGGAACGACTCCATGCTAGAATGTACTGTCGGATTTGAGAAAGTTTAAATCGCAATACCATTAATTCAAGTTCTATAAATCGCATTGCGATTTCAACTTACCACACTCTGCGTCAACTACGTAATTTTCCTTGGGAGTTTTGCAATGGATCCCCCTCCGGCATGCCACAGTCCCCTTGAAACAACTTTTCCATCACTATTGTGGCCACAAAAAGTACCTGTGGGTTTTCAAATTCGCCTTCCTATTGATGTCTATTGCGGTTCGCCCGGTTCGCACGTTCGCGAACATTTGCGGAAAATCGCGTTCGCCGTTCGCGAACAGAAAATTTTATGTTCGTGACATCACTACACCTCACTCCAATTAGCTCTTGGAGATGTCATTAGTCTAGGGGTTCACATACTTTTTCCACCTGCACTGTGAATGTTTACATGGTGTGTCCAAATTTTATGACCAATTTGTGCAGAAATCCATATCATTACAAAGGGTTCACATACTTTTTATTGCAACTGTAGTTTGGGCTTGTCCTACTAAGTTGTATCTAAAGGGGTGGCGGCGGTGGTGTTTTGGTTGCGCTTGCTGGTCGATGTGTCCAAATGTTTTTTAGTGCGGTAGGCGTTAAAGGGTTATTGGCGGAATGCGCTTACCACCGATAGACGCCACCTGGTGTCGCATGACATTTTGCAACTTTTATGGAGACAAGTGGGATTGATTTGTGTATTGGACTATGAGATTAGCTTGTTTAGGACGGCATGTATTAGCATTTTTGGGTGCTTTTAGTGTCTCGGAATTGGTGGCATGGAGTAGAGTGGGTATAAACGATCTACAACAGGAGGATGTCTTGCGTTGTGCAGAAGCTTTGCAATGTGTCGTGCGGAGATCACAAAAAGGATCCGGAGGGGAGAGGGACATGTTTTGTCCTGCGACCGTTTGCCGGGTCGGTGGTTTGCCCGCTTAGGTATGTTGAGGATTTCTTGGTTATACGGCTGGATATTGCCAGACCATTGTTACTACACGGGGATGGGTAGGCGCTTTCGCTTTTTCAGTTCATGGCAGTTTTTTTTAAAGTGTTTGGCAGCGGGAGGTTTAATGGTGAGTGAGTTTGCATCTCACTCTTTTAGGATTAGTGCGGCCATAAAAGCATCTACGTGGGGTTTAGGAGAGGATGTTTTTTGGTGTATAGGTAGATGGAAGTCTGCTTGTTTTCGGGCATACTGTGTATTCGTCCTCATATCAAGGGGAGAAAAACAGAACTGGATCGCACATCCACAATGCTATGCTTAGATCTAATTAAACTTACTTTGATATACAGTACAGACCAAAAGTTTGGACACACCTCAAAGAGTTTTCTTTATTTTCATGACTATGAAAATTGTAGATTCACACTGAAGGCATCAAAACTATGAATTAACTCATGTGGAATTATATACATTACAAAAAAGTGTGAAACAACAGAAAATATGTCATATTCTAGGTTCTTCAAAGTAGCCACCTTTTGCTTTGATTACTGCTTTGCACACTCTTGGCATTCTCTTGATGAGCTTCAAGAGCACCTGAAATGGTCTTCCAACAGTCTTGAAGGAGTTCCCAGAGATGCTTAGCACTTGTGGGCCCTTTTGCCTTCACTCTGCGGTCCAGCTCACCCCAAACCATCTCGATTGGGTTCAGGTCCGGTGACTGTGGAGGCCAGGTCATCTGGCGCAGCACCCCATCACTCTCCTTCATGGTCAAATAGCCCTTACACAGCCTGGAGGTGTGTTTGGGGTCATTGTCCTGTTGAAAAATAAATGATGGTCCAACTAAATGCAAACCGGATGGAATAGCATGCCGCTGCAAGATGCTGTGGTAGCCATGCTGGTTCAGTATGCCTTCAATTTTGAATAAATCCCCAACAGTGTCACCAGCAAAGCACCCCCACACCATCACACCTCCTCCTCCATGCTTCACGGTGGGAATAAGGCATGTAGAGTCCATCCGTTCAACTTTTCTGCATCGCACAAAGACACGGTGGTTGGAACCAAAGATCTCAAATTTGGACTCATCAGACCAAAGCACAGATTTCCACTGATCTAATGTCCATTCCTTGTGTTCTTTAGCCCAAACAAGTCTCTTCTGCTTGTTGCCTGTCCTTAGCAGTGGTTTCCTAGCAGATATTCTACCATGAAGGCTTGATTCACACAGTCTCCTCTTAACAGTTGTTCTAGAGATGTGTCTGCTGCTAGAACTCTGTGTGGCATTGACCTGGTCTCTAATCTGAGCTGCTGTTAACCTGCGATTTCTGAGGCTGGTGACTCAGATGAACTTATCCTCCGCAGCAGGTGACTCTTGGTCTTCCTTTCCTGGGGCGGTCCGCATGTGAGCCAGTTTCTTTGTAGTGCTTGATGGTTTTTGTGACTGCACTTTGGGGCACTTTTAAAGTTTTCCCAATTTTTCAGACTGACTGACCTTCATTTTCTTAAAGTAATGATGGCCACTCGTTTTTCTTTACTTAGCTGCTTTTTTCTTGCCATAATACAAATTCTAACAGTCTATTCAGTAGGACTATCAGCTGTGTATACACCTGACTTCTCCACAACGCAACTGATGGTCCCAACCCCATTTATAATGCAAGAAATCCCACTTATTAAACCTGACAGGGCACACCCGTGAAGTGAAAACCATTTCAGGTGACTACCTCTTGAAGCTCATCAAGAGAATGCCAAGAGTGTGCAAAGCAGTAATCAAAGCAAAAGGTGGCTACTTTGAAGAACCTAGAATATTACATATTTTCAGTTGTTTCACACTTTTTTGTTATGTATATAATTCCACATGTGTTAATTCATAGTTTTGATGCCTTCAGTGTGAATCTACAATTTCACACATGGAGTACTGTGTACAGTTCTGGGCTCCTGTAAACAAGGGAGACATAGCAGAGCTGGAGAGGGTCCAGAGGAGGGCAACTAAAGTAATAATTGAAATGGGGCAACTACAGTACCCTGAAAGATTATCAAAATTAAGGTGAGGGGAGATCTATATACTATGTATACATATATCAGGGGTCTGTATGGAGATCTATCCCATCATCTATTTATCCCCACGACTGTGACTGTTATGAGGGGACAGCCTCTGCTTCTGGAGGAAAGAAGGTTTGTACACAAACATAGAAGAGGATTCTTTACAGTAAGAGCAGTGCGACTATGGAACTCTCTGCCTGAGGAGGTGGTGATGGTGAGTACAATAAAGGAATTCAAGAGGGGCCTAGATGTATTTCTGGAGCGTAATAATATTACAGTCTATAGCTACTAGAGAGGGATCGTTGATCCAGGGAGTTATTCTGATTGCCTGATTGGAGTCGGGAAGGAATTTCTTTATTCCCCTAAAGTGAGTGGGGAAAATTGGCTTCTACCTCACAGTTTTTTTTGTTGCCTTCCTCTGGATAAACTTGCAGGATGACAGGCCGAACTGGATGGACAAATGTGTTTTTTCGGCCTTATGTACTATGTTACTATCCCTGGTGTTGTCCGTGGCAGGAAGGAGGTGACGGAGGACGCCATTCTCCTGGGCGATGAGTAGGAGCCAGGGTGCTCCACCACTTCCAATTCAGTGCAAATGGGGGCCTTCGTGCTCCAGTGTTTGAAAATGGACCCCCGTATAAAAAACATAAAGTACAAGGACCAGTAGTAGAAGCGTACTTAGACCCCCGGTACAAACACAAAATGGCTGACATGTTAACAGAAGCACAGAGGGCTGTTAGAATACAGCATTTCTAGGCCTTGCTGCGAGAGATGCTGCATTCTGCTGTTGCAGGCGCTGGGAGAGGAATTTCCACCCACAGTGAAACAGGTGCGGGTACCAATCCTACCGCACCTGCAAGAAGAGGGTGGTTTGAAGATGTGTTGGTGACTTCGGATATGAGATAATTCTTGCAGCGAACCCATCAAAAGCCGCCCTCCGGATCCAGCCTCAGGGAACGCCTAGACCGACAGGTGTCCGACTACATCGGGTTAACGGATGATGTGATGTGGACACTCTGAGAAGCGAGTAACCCCTTAACTACTGGGTGTACAGGCTTGAACTGTGGCCAGAGCTGGCACAATTTGCAATGGAACTCTTGGCTTTCCCCTCGTCAAGTGTCCTGTCCGAAAGGACGTTCAGAGCAGCAGGGGGATCCATTGCAAAAAGTGCACTCGCCTAGCTCATGACATTGTGGACTACCTCACATTTCTAAAAATGAATGAGGCATGGATCTCGGAGGAATTCAACACCTGTGACGACCACGTGTAATTGAATTCATGCCAGCCCACACATATCCGTCACCACCCAGAATAAATAATGGTCTTTGTCTTATATATATACAGCGGCATAAAAGGACTTTTCTGTCAGGTGAATGCCTAATTTTTCATGCCCTATACTCCAGTGGGCTACATTAAAATTTTTAGCTAGTGACCACCTATTGTACCTCAGCCACATCATCACAAGTTATTTTCTGTCAGGTGAATGCATAATTTGTTGGGCCTGTACGGCCCTACAGCTAAATTGTTATCCACTGACCGTCTAATATACCCCCAGCCACATAATAACTTGCTCTTTTCTGTCAGATTAATGCCTAATTTTTGGGGCCTGTACTCCACTGGCCTACAGTAAAATTGTTATTCAATGACTGCCTAATGTACCTCCAGCCACATAATAACTTGCTCTTTTCTGTCAGATTAATGCCTCATTTTTGGGGCCTGTACTCCACTGGCCTACAGTAAAATTGTTATTCAGTAACCGCCTAATGTTCCCCCAGCCACATAATCACTTGTTCTTTTCTGTCAGGTTAATGCCTAACTTTTGGGGTCTGTACTGGCCTACAGTAAAATTGTTATCCACTGACCGTCTAATATACCTCCAGCCACATAATCGCTTGTTCTTTTCTGTCCAGTGAATGCATAATTTTGGGGGCCTTTACTCCACTGACCTACAGTAAAATTGTTATCCACTGACCGCCTAATATTCCTCCAGCCACATAATCACTTGTTCTTTTCTGTCAGGTGAATGCATAATTTTTTTGGCCTATACTCCACTGACCTACAGTAAAATTGTTATTCAGTGAACGCCTAATGTACCTCCAGTGACATACTAACTTTTTCTTTTCTCTCTGGTGAATGCTTAATGTTTGGGGCCTGTACTCCACTGGCCTGCAGTAAAATTGTTATCCACTGACAGCCTAATATACCTCCAGGCACATAAGCACTTGTTCTTTTCTGTCCGGTGAATGCCTAATTTTTGGGGCCTGTACTGGCCTACAGTAAGGCCTACAGTAAAATTGTTATCCACTGACTGTCTAATATACCTCCAGCCACATAATCGCTTGTTCTTTTCTGTCCAGTGAATGCATAATTTTTGGGGCCTTTACTCCACTGGCCTACAGTAAAATTGTTATCTTCTGACCGCCTAATATTCCTCCAGCCACATAATCACTTGTTCTTTTCTGTCCGGTGAATGCCTAATTTTTGGGGCCTGTACTCTACTGACCTACAGTGAAATTGTTATTCAGTGACCACCTAATGTTCCTCCAGCCACATAATCACTTGTTCTTTTCTATCAGGTGAATGACAAATGTTTGGAGCCTGTACTGGCCTACAGTAAAATTGTTATCCACTGACCGTCTAATGTACCTCCAGCCACATAATCACTTGTTTTTTTCTGTCAGGTGAATGCATAATTTTTGGGGCCTTTACTCCAATGGCCTACAGTAAAATTGTTATCCACTGTCTGTCTAATATACCTCGAGCCACATAATCATTTGTTATTTTCTGTCAGGAAAATGCATAATTTTTGGGGCCTGTACTCCACTTGCCTACAATAAAATTGTTGTTCAGTGACCACCTAATGTACCTCCAGCCACATAATCACATGTTCTTTTCTGTCCAGTTAATTGCCTAATGTTTGGGGCCTGTACTAAAATTGTTTACCACTGACTGCCTAATATACCTTCAGCCACATAATCACTTGTTCTTTTCTGTCCGGTGAATGCCTAATTTTTGGGGCCTGTACTGGCCTACAATAAAATTGTTATCCACTGACCGTCTAATATACCTCCAGCCACATAATCACTTGTTCTTTTCTGTCCAGTGAATGCATAATTTTTGGGGCCTGTACTCCACTTTCCTACAGTAAAATTGTTATCCACTGACCACCTAATATACCTCTAGCCACATAATCACTTGTTCTTTTCTGTCAGGTTAATGAATAATTTCTGGGGCTTGTACTCCACTGGCCTGCAGTAAAATTGTTATCCACTGACCACCTAATATACCTCCAGCCACATAATCACTTGTTCTTCTCTGTCAGGTGAATGCCTAATTTTTGGGGCCTGTACTGGCCTACAGTAAAATTGTTATGCACTGACCGTCTAATATACCTCCAGCCACATAATCACTTGTACTTTTCTGTCAGTTGAATGCCTAATTTTTGGGGACTGTACTCCCATAGCCTAAAATAAAAAATGTCTAGGGTCCAGCAGGGCACATTTTTGAGAGTTTCCCTTTAAGACGCATAAAAATGCCCCCTGAATAAAATACATATTTTTTGTGGGGATTTTTGCCATTGATCCCTCTCTGGTATGTCACTGTCCATGTTGTGGGACTTTTTGTGGACTTATAGTAAGTATTTGGTAGCTGCAAATATGATCTGCAGGTTTTTCAGGTTTGCATGCTATCAAAGAGAATGGGGCCCGCCGCGAACGTGCGGTTCGCAAACATTTGAAATGTCCCAGCTGATGTTCGTCCATCACTATAGATTACATGTTGGATTAATGTTAACATTGTTACAAGGTATATATATATATATATATATATACAGTACAGACCAAAAGTTTGGACACACCTTCTCATTCAAAGAGTTTTCTTTATTTTCATGACTATAAAAATTGTAGATTCACACTGAAGGCATCAAAACTATGAATTAACACATGTGGAATTATGTACTTAACAAAAAAGTGTGAAACAACTGAAAATATGTCATATTCTAGGTTCTTCAAAGTAGCCACCTTTTGCTTTGATTACTGCTTTGCACACTCTTGGCATTCTCTTGATGAGCTTCAAGAAGTAGTCACCTGAAATGGTCTTCCAACAGTCTTTAAGGAGTTCCCAGAGATGCTTAGCATTTGTTGGCCCTTTTGCCTTCACTCTGCGGTCCAGCTCACCCGAAACCATCTCAATTGGGTTCAGGTCCGGTGACTGTGGAGACCAGGTCATCTGGCGCAGCACCCCATCACTCTCCTTCATGGTCAAATAGCCCTCACACAGCCTGGAGGTGTGTTTGGGGTCATTGTCCTGTTGAAAAATAAATGATGGTCCAACTATACGCAAACTGGATGGAATAGCATGCCGCTGCAAGATGTTGTGGTAGCCATGCTGGTTCAGTATGCCTTCAATTTTGAATAAATCCCCAACAGTGTCACCAGCAAAGCACCCCCACACCATCACACCTCCTCCTCCATGCTTCACGGTGGGAACCAAGCATGTAGAGTCCATCCGTTCACCTTTTCTGCGTCGCACAAAGACACGGTGGTTGGAACCAAAGATCTCAAATTTGGACTCATCAGACCAAAGCACAGATTTCCACTGGTCTAATGTCCATTCCTTGTGTTCTTTAGCCCAAACAAGTCTCTTCTGCTTGTTGCCTGTCCTTAGCAGTGGTTTCCTAGCAGATATTCCACCATGAAGGCCTGATTCACACAGTCTCCTCTTAACAGTTGTTCTAGAGATGTGTCTGCTGCTAGAACTCTGTGTGGCATTGGCCTGGTCTCTAATCTGAGCTGATGTTAACCTGCGATTTCTGAGGCTGGTGACTCGGATGAACTTATCCTCCGCAGCAGGTGACTCTTGGTCTTCCTTTCCTGGGGCGGTCCGCATGTGAGCCAGTTTCTTTGTACCGCTTGATGGTTTTTGTGACTGCATTTGGGGACACTTTTAAAGTTTTCCCAATTTTTCGGACTGACTGACCTTCATTTCTTAAAGTAATGATGGCCACTTCTTTTTCTTTACTTAGCTGCTTTTTTCTTGCCATAATACAAATTCTAACAGTCTATTCAGTAGGACTATCAGCTGTGTATCCACCTGACTTCTGCACAACGCAACTGATGGCCCCAACCCCATTTATAAGGCAAGAAATCCCACTTATTAAACCTGACAAGGCACACCTGTGAAGTGAAAACCATTTCAGGTGACTACCTCTTGAAGCTCATCAAGAGAATGCCAAGAGTGTGCAAAGCAGTAATCAAAGCAAAAGGTGGCTACTTCGAAGAACCTAGAATATTACATATTTTCAGTTGTTTCACACTTTTTGGTTATGTATATAATTCCACATGTGTTAATTCATAGTTTTGATGCCTTCAGTGTGAATCTACAATTTTAATAGTCATGAAAATAAAGAAAACTCTTTGAATGAGAAGGTGTGTCCAAACTTTTGGTCTGTACTGTATATATATATATATATATATATATGTACAATTTTTTGGCAATAGTGGGATTGTTAATATATTGCCGCTATGGCCTATACATCAAGTCAGGCTGATGAGTCATTATTGGGATTAACGTTTCAAAGGGATACAGGCCAGAGAACCTTCCATCCCATGGAATCATGCTTCTTCTCTACATGGAGATAAACCACTACCAGTCACTTCTAGTCCTGCATATGAGCCTGTGCCAGTCACTGTGCTGGTTACCCATACTGTATAAGATCCAATTTAAACGTATCATTCTCACCACAAAACTCTCCACAGTGCTTCACTGTCCCAAATGTTCTACGTCATCTCTACCTACAACCCTAACCGTGGGTCTACGTTCCGCCAGTGATCTATGACTAATATATTTCATTATCCAAACCCTTACTTTTCCAAGACTTTTCTCATGCTGCATCAATTCTCTGGAATGCACTACTCCACATAGTCAGATTAATTCCCTACATCAAAAGATGAAAGGCTACAAATCCCTATGGGGTAATTTTTAATTATTGCATTCTACAGATTTTGAGCTAAAATAATTTTTTTCAATTTGTCTTTATTTAAAGTCTTCAACAGTTTTTCTTCTACAGCTTTCAGTTTCTGTGTATTTGCAGACTAGCAGGCTCTCTCACTCTGAATCTGTAACCCTTATCTGTTCTTTGCTAACACCTGATAAACACTCATTATAGCTACATTCTTATTAGTAAGATCAAAAAATGTAGCTGTAATGAGTGTTTATGAGCTGTCAGGAGTTAAGAGATAAGGGCTTACAGATCTAGCAGACAAAGGAGTTCCCTGACAGATTCAGTAAGAGGCAGAGAAACGGCTAGTCTTCAAAACCAAAAGCATACTCATTATTATTATGATTTTTTTTATAAAGACCAATTTAAACAATTTTCTTTACCCAAAATGAATAGAATGCAAAAATAAAAAATTTTCCCCAAAGGTATCCTTTATAGGGAACCTGTTATCAACTCTATGCTGTCCATTAGAGATGAGCGAATCGAAGCTGACAAATTTCCAAATTTCAGGAAAAATTTGATTCTGAACTAATGCGAATTTCCTCGCCCTTTGTGTTAACGAATCACAATTTTTCCTAACATGGCGGCTATCCTGCTAAAATGGCGGCTACATGTGTGAGGACAAGGGGCAAGAAACTCTGGGAAGGCGGGATAACCTATAATGCCATGCATGCAGCCAATCAGCAGCCAGCCCGCCCGGTGATGTCACAGCCCTATAAATATGGCGGCCATCTTACAGTCTGCCATTCACTATAGTACTTTGTTCAGGGACAGATGTGTATGCAGGCGCTAGGGAGAGTGAAAGAAAAACGAATTGTTAAGGCTACTTTCTCACTAGCGTTTTGGTTTCCATTTGTGAGATCCGTTCAGGGCTCTCACAAGCGGTCCAAAGCGGATCTGTTTTGCCCTAATGCATTCTGAATGGAAAAGGATCCGCTCAGAATGCATCAGTTTGCCTCCGTTCCGCCTCCATTCCACACTGGAGACGGACACCAAAACACTGCCTGCAGCGTTTTGGTGTCCACCTGATGATGCGGAAGCAAACAGATCCGTCCTGACACACAATGTAAGTCAATAGGGACGGATCCGTTTTCAGTGACACAATATGGCACAATAGAAAACGGATCCGTCCTCTATTGACTTTCAATGGTGTTCAAGACGGATCTGTTTTGGCTATGTTACAGATAATACAAATGGATCCGTTCTGAATGGATGCATGCAGTTGTATTATCAATGCGGATCCGTCTGTGCAGATCCATGACGGATCTGCACCAAACGCGAGTGTGAAAGTAGCTTAAAAAAAAGGAAAGAAGTGATTTACTGGTGCAGGGAAAGGATAGTGAGAGGAATCATTTCACAGGCAGGGAGAGACGTGTGCAGATACTAGGGAGAGTTATAGTAAAATCCTCATTGTGAAAAAAAGCGATTTACAAGTGCAGGGAAGCATTACTTGGGGATCCAGATAGTCTCATAATACAGCTCTGACATTCCAGCAATTAGTTATTGGGGTGCAAGTGCTATGTTGAAAAGCCTTTATCTTAAAAGATAAATATATACGCAGGTGGCTATGTTCACATCTGCGTTCAAGCTCTCCGTTCCTGTAGTCCGTCCGGAAGTAGAAAAAAAAATCTAAAAACGTATCCGTTCAACCTCCCATAGAAACTAATTGACGTATGTATGCATACGTTTGACTCCGTTAGTTGGTAATACGTTCGGAATACGTTTTTTCAGACGGAAAACAAAATCCTGCTTGCAGGATTTTTTTCTACGTTCAGAAAAGCGGATTCTTGACGGAGCGTCCATTCACGTTCATTGTAGTAAATGAGAAACGGATTGTTCAATTTTTATTTCGCGGACATAGCGTTCCTAAAGTACGTTTTTTTTGTTGCTGAACATGCGCAGAACAAACAGGAACTTACAAACGAAGACAGGAAACAAGGGAGTGTCATGTGACAGTCACGTGAGCGCTACTCCTCACCATTTCTGAAGGCTGATGTGCAAGTTGGAGAAAGTCTCAAGAAAAGGGTATGAATTGATGCAATTGAAAAGTATTTACTTCAATCATCTACTGGTGCATGCTATTTGGCTACTGGGGGCTAATATCTTGAAACTGTGGATGCTATTAGGCACATGGGGGATGTTATTAGTCTTTTGTGAGATGCTATTACGCTACTGGGACATGTTATTTGGCTCTTGGGGGCAAATATTTTGAAACTGTGGATGCTATAAGGCTTTGGGAGGATGCTATAAGGCTACTGGGGAATGCTATTATGCTACTGTTGAAGCCTGTTGGAGAATGCTATTGCGCAAGTGGGGGATGCTATTCGGCTACTGCGGGGGTGCTACTAGGCTACTGGGGGATGCTATAAGGCTGCTGGAGAATGCTATAAGGCTACTGGGGGATGCTATAATGCTACTGGGGAATGCTATAAGGTTGATATAATTTTAATGACTAGAGGAGCAATTTTGTGTTTTGACTAATTCCTGTTTTTACCCTTGTTGCATCTTGTGCCAATGTGTATGTTGAAATATGTCTATAAGCTCTTGTCTATAATGTTTCTGTAACGTTTTCAGATGTCTTCGCCTTCTCCTTCGGTTTGCAGTCAAAGTACCCCCTCCTTTCACATGCAGGTAAAAATCTTTAAATAAAAATCTATTATTAATGATCCAAATAATAAATATGTTTGAACCACAATACATATTTATATATTTCAGGGACACTCCGACACTGAATCCTCTGCTGGCGAGGAATTGCGTTTTTCTCCTGAACCAATGGAGTCAGTAAGTGTGGAATGTTATATTTAGATTTTTTGGTTTCTACACATCCATAATTGGTACAATGGATATAAACTCGAAAGGTTCATGATTTGCCAACACTGCAAAAGGATAGATAGGCCAATGTATTGGCAACAAGATATGAAAGAGTGTATATGGGTGATGCATTTTGGTTGCTGCAGGGCAGGCAGACGGCAATTTTCAATGAATCCAAAACTGTGTTTGTTTTTCAGACACAGGAGGGTTCACATTCCATTGAAAATCCGCGAAGTAGACGTCATAACGATGACGATGTGAGTATCTATACTTAGGTTCTCTAACTAAATCAATTTTCTTTTGTGATAACTATATTATTTATTAGGACCCAAACAGTCAAATTGAAAATCCATCACCTGTTCAAAAAAGAACTTCCAGGCGTGGTGGTCGCGGACAACGTGGTCGTGGCAGTCGTGGTGGACGTGTAGGCCGTGTGAGTAGGCACATGTGCTGTGATGTGAGCTGTCCACACTGCCCTCAGTATACAGTATCTTATATCACCTATAAGATAACGTGGCCATCATACCTCAAATTTTTTTTATTAGAACAAATGACCATGAGGATTGGAGACATTTGTTTTACCCAAACCAAAGTTTAAGTGTTGCTTATGCCATAATGGACATACCATGAACAGGGGCTACCCTCTTATAAAATAAAAAGCAATGACCCGCTCGCCAAGTCTATATCTTTATAGCCGTTCACACCCAAAGACCAAATACAAGGAAATCCAAAAAATTTTTATATTTTTTTATTAAAACAAAAGATGCAGTGGGCAGTGGTTGGCACATGCAACATATTCGCTATACAAGTTTTATCCAAAAGACTTAAGTGCAGATGGAATTGCAGGTAGCTTTTATAGGTAATGATAACATTTGTTTTAAACCAAATAGGGTAGACAGCAAGAATTGGACGAGGAAGATAGGCAATTTCTCCCAATCATAAACTGTGAACTGCTAATACAGCTAGTAGAAGCAAGGCCAGCTCTATGGGACCAAACAGACCCCAAGCACTCGGACCACAACACGACTCGTCGACAATGGCAAGAGGTCTATGCCAATTTGGTTCCCACATGGAACGATTTGAGTCGTCAGGCTAAAAAAAATTGTGGTACATTAATTTCATTCCTTTTGTTAAATCATTTGGTTTTAGAAGATTTGATAGTGATGTTTCTAGTTGGAAGAATAGTGAAGTGAGCATAAGTTTTCTGTTTGGAAAACTTTGTTTCAACAACTGAAACAGCCAATTCAGGTACCGGGCAAAATAACAGTTAAATACAATGCAGAATTTTGGACTGCCTGGGGCAACAGTTTTTTATGCAATCCGATGTCAACAGAAAAGAATATATAACATTATATACGGTTATTAAAATTGTTCTTTATTTTCTAGCTGAAATCATATCAACACGCTGGAGGTCAATACGCGATAGGTTTATGCGTGACCTCAATCATGAGCGAACGGCGCCAAGTGGTTCGGGTACTTCTCGGAGGAAACCTTACCAATATGCACCACATCTTCAATTTCTTCAACGTTGTTTTCAGCAGCGCATGTGAGTTAAATTTCCTAAAGAGAAGACAAAAAAAAATTATGAATATAGAAATTATACCTTTTATTTCCCTATCTATTTTAGGACTCATTCAAGCACACTCCCTCCTGAAGCAGAACCTGTTGAACATGAGGACTCAACCGAACAATTGTCTGGACGATCTACCGATCAAACTTCATTACCATCTCAGTCACAGGATTCTGCTCTGGAGTCGCGCGGCCGGCAAACTGAGACATGTGCTCAGATTGAAGATACTCGACAGTTCATTTCTTCTGCCTTTGACAGAGTTTTAAGTAGGCCGAGGCCACTTCGAAGACCACATAGAGTCTTTGAGGATCTTGCACTGATCTTCCGAGATTGTTTATTAAAAATAGAGGAGGAGCAAACTCGGTATAAGCAAGAGTTAACTTCCATGATCAATCATGTCGAGGTAGTTTGTCGTCCAGAACCCCTTAACCATAATCAGCAGTTTCTCTTAACGTTAAGTCATTGGATGGACAACATGACTCCAGAGCAGAATTGTGATTGTCAAGTGACATTGATCAAAACTGTTTGGAATATTAAACACGCACCATCCTCTAATTTTGTTCCTCTGGCTCAGTCGTATCCACCAGCCACCTCCTACCCAACATCCATGACTTCTCCACCTGCTCACTCATACTCTGAGCCACATATCGCTCCCCAGTCACAAAACTTTCAACAGTCACAAAACTTTCAACAGTCACAAAACTTTCAACAGTCACAAAACTTTCAACAGTCACAAAACTTAGCCCTATCCCAAAACTTTAGCCACTCCCAAAACTTTCCCCCATCCAAAACTTTACCTACGTACCACAACTTCCCACAGGCCCAAAACGTAGGCACTGCACAAAACTTTCCAACTTTACAGAACTTTCCATCAACATCCCACATCTTTATTCCATCCCAAAGCCATCCACCGTCCCAAAGACAACCTACGTCCCACCAATACCCAACGGCTCACACATTTCCACCTTCTCAAAGCCATAGCACATCCGTCAGATATCAACCTGCATCAACCTTTCAAGAGACTTTAAGCCAATCTCAATCACAGCTACCTTCCTATGTCTCTGCACAAACACCTTTCCAATCCAACAACACTGGAAGTTCCCAAACACGTCTACAGACACCAAGTCCAGATGTGATTTCTATGTCAACTCAAAATAAAATCTCCATAAACGAAGGTGTTTCCACCTCCGTTTTTCCCACTCCAACCACTTTTACTACCCCTTTCTCAAACAAATCTGTTCCATACCAATCTGATACTGATTCATATTCCCTTCATACCCCACAACATCAACAACAGGGTGAATATGTCAGACCACAACTTTCGTTCATGCAATCACTTCTAGACCAAAGTGCAGAAGATGCTGGGTCCCCAACTGCAGCCCCAGGAAAGGCTCCATTCACTCAACCACCACCCTAGTTAACAAAATATATATTATGTTTTAAAGTTTATAAATGAGTACCTCACAAGGTTTATATTGACCACTGTGTCAATTTGTTGAAGTTTATAAATAAGTACCTCACAAGGTTTATATTGACCGCTGTGTCAATTTTTGCACTTTAATGATGTTGAACTTGAAAGATTTTATATGTTTTATACTTTTATATTATTAGATTAATAAGGAGGTTTCAGATATGTGTGTAATTATTGTGCACTTATCAGCTTTCAGAAGCCCATACAAGCTGCTAAATATAGGCAGGTGGTTTGATTTCCTAGTTCGGACGTTTAGATTTTCAAGAACTAACATGATAATCATAGCAGATTGGACCCTAAAAAGAGTAATTGGCCTTATTATTCATGATTTCTTTATCTCCTGCCCAAGGTGCTGATGACTTACAGTTTTCCAACTAGTCTTTTTTCCTTATATTAAGGAGAAAAATGCCATTCATCAGCACATGGGTCAGAGACACAGAGATTAGCTACCATGACTAGACTCAGATTGGTTCAACTCTTTTACAGTAATGGACTGCAATGATTATGATGATAGTTCTTGTTTACCACTTGTGAGTGAGTGACACAGTACACAAATCTATATACTGTCACTTATTCACCACCTTGCGTGGTCTGCACAAAGCTGATGACTTTTTCAGTCTCCCACCTGTTGTTGTTCCATTGCTATTGTCTCGCTATCGTGATCCTCCATTGTACACTTGCTTGAAAACAATGCAAATACAATAATAGAAATGGCATATGTCATTACTATTTTCTTTGATATAATGTCTCATGCACAAGACTGAACACACTCAGAGACATGGTGTTTGTCAAAAAAAAATTGTACCTGCTGATGTAATTTAAAGGGGTACTGGAGGACACACCATCAGTGATTACACTGATTCTTTGCATGTTGTGCCACCCACATGGCTGTAGTCTAGCACTTTCTACATCATATTGATGATGCACAGTAGCCCTGTGTTTGGTGCATAGCAGCATTGAAATAACTGATGATGTGCACTTCCATTTGCATGTTTCATGTCACCATATAACTTCTTGCCCGCTCAAGGAAGACATGTCTCGCGGTGCATACTGTAGTGTGATTATTCTGAACTTGGTATGATGATGCTATCACATAGCATGTGCAATCAAGAGAATGGTGTACACTTCAGTCACAGATAGAACAACTTTTTCACAATGGACATTTTGTTATTCCTACATGTACGGTAGAGCTTATCCTTTTCTTATGTGAATTCTAGTTCCATTGTGTTGAGCTACGTGCTTTTATGGAAGTTTATTTGTAAACTTATGCAAATGATTATTTAAATATAAAAATATGTTTAAAAAAAAAGTATTTATCTAAATAAATACTTTTATAATTTCAAATATTCTTTGTCAGTGGTTTTCATACTTTCAAGACTCAAAACGACAAACAAGGGATATGGAGATGGTTGGAGAGGCTTACCTTTTGCTGAATCCAAGGCAATAAATGTAGGTAGACCGATACATCATGGTTGACTCAACAATAAACAACAATATATTAAGAAGAAACAATAAAATAAACTATTATGTACATAACTAATTACAACTTTCAACTGTACATATTTAATAAACAAACAGTAACAAACAATAGAGAATATTTGTTCAAATATGTTCATCCTGCCAATGCACAAATCCAGCTGAAGAAATGAAATATTCTGCAAATTGATCGCGCATGCGACTCACAGCAACTGTTGATCTTGGGCCAGTTTCTATGTTATCTCCTGGTGGATTTAATGCCAGTGGCTCCGTAGGCAAAGGCTCTTTGGTCAGTACATAATTGTGCAACACAACGCATGCTTTTATGACATCATCCACAGTATCTGTTTTCAATTGTATTGGACGAGTGAATATTCGCCATTTTGCAGTCAATATGCCAAAAGCACACTCGACCATTCTTCTTGCTCGAGTCAGTCTGTAATTGAACACTCTTTTGCGATAGTCTAGACCACGGCTGGCATATGGCTTCAGTAAATTTCCACACATTTGGAAAGCTTCATCTCCAACTAGAACAAATGGAAGTGCAGGGTTTGTAGTACCTGGTAAAGGCCTGGGCTCTGGTATACCAAAGTTTCCGGAGTACAGCCTTTTTCCCATATTAGAATTTTTAAAAACACGTGAGTCATTGGTTCGTCCAAAAGCTCCAATATCAACAGCCACAAATTTGTAATTTGCATCAACAATTGCCATTAGTATCACAGAAAAATACTTTTTATAGTTAAAAAAGGAGGATCCACTACGTGGGGGCTTCAAGAGCCTCACATGCTTCCCATCCACTGCACCAATACAATTGGGAAACTGTGTCACCTCATAAAACTTGTCGGCTATGCTGATCCACTGTTGGCAAGTAGGATGGGGAAGAAATTCTTCACGCAGAAGATTCCAAATTGCCCGGCAGGTATCTTTAACAATGTAAGATATTGTAGATTTCCCTAGTCGAAATTGAAAATGAAGACTGGAAAAACTTTCACCACTAGCCAGAAACCTACAAAAAAATAAAATGAAATTTAACATAATTGTTACACAAATACTATTCACAAAAAAAAAAAACTGCAGCAAAACAACTTTTTGGATTGTCCCACAAGCATTAATTCAAGATCCTTCACAGCAAACAGATCAACATTACCTAGCGGTTGAACGGAAAATGGTATCAAATTTGGATGCATTTACATATTTTAGGTAACTACTATATTTAAAAACTTTTCTCTTGAGATTAATCATATACTCACAATAATAATAAAAACAAAAAGGCTCTGAAACACAGTAGAAGCAATAATGGAAAGTTGTACCATACATACCGCAGAGTGACCATGAGTCGTTCTTCTGGAGTTACACTTCGACGAAATTTCGTATCCTTCCGTCTCAATCGGCGACGTAAACGTTGGGAAAGGTCATCAAAGCTTGCGACACTTACACGGAGATATTCTGCAAATTTGACAGGGTGTTTTCGGAGTTCTTGATAAAGGGTCGAATATACACCTCGTGTCATTCGGCATGATGTAATGGGATGCACCCAATATCGCCGTCTCCTTTTCATGGATGACATTCGCATCTTTCGAAGTTTCCATATCATATAGTCCACAGAAAAAAGGACATGAGCAGGCAGCATTGTTCCTCTTCCAGCAATTGGATGTCACAATATGGCACCATTTTTATATAGCATGCAGATAGGGGAGGGACAACTGAAAAAAAAAAAAAAGGAAAAAAACGGATCCGTTATCGGAGTAACTAAACGGATTGAACAGACATTAACTGACATTTTTAATCCGTTTATTAACGTATCCGTTAGATGGTATCCGTTTAAAAACGTAGCAAAATATGTCCGTTACGTTCCGTTATGAATGAATCCGTTTCAATTTTGAAACGGACGCAAGTCAGAACGGAAAGCCGAAAGGAGGACTGAACGCTGATGTGAACGAGGCCTTACGTCAACACAAACTTACTGCTGACACCCTCTCTACTCTGTCAGTGGCTCTACTTGTATAAGCGTTTAATAGAACAGGTTCTGTAGACATCTATGTAGAATCAGTTGACGACGTGTAAAAAGAATGCGCTTCTTCTTGGCATACGGAATACCCTGAGGTGTCTTCTTTCCAAAATGGGGTCACTTGTTGGGTAGTTATACTGCCCTGGCATTTTAGGGGCCCATATGTGTGAGAAATAGTTTGCAATCAAAATCTGTAAAAAATGACCGGTGAAATCCGAAAGGTGCTCTTTGGAATGTGTGCCCCTTTGCCCACCTAGGCTGCAAAAAAGTGTCACACATGTGGTATCGCCGTACTCAGGAGAAGTTGGGGAATGTGCTTTGGGGTGTCATTTTACATATACCCATGCTGGGTGAGATAAATATCTTGGTCAAATGCAAACTTTGTATAAAAAAATGGGAAATGTTGTTTTTGCCAAGATATTTCTCTCACCCAGCATGGGTATATGTAAAATGACACCCCAAAACACATTCCCCAACTTCTCCTGAGTACGGCGATACCAGATGTGTGACACTTTTTATTGCAGCCTAGGTGGGCAAAGGGGCACACATTCCAAAGTGCACCTTTCGGATTTCACCGGTCATTTTTTACAGATTTTGATTGCAAACTACTTCTCACGCATTTGGGCCCCTAAAATGCCAGGGGAGTATAAGTACCCCACAAGTGACCCCATTTTGGAAAGAAGACACCCCAGGGTATTCCGTGAGGGGCATGGCGAGATCAGGGAATCTATATGGGTGATCACCTCCCTGTCATTGATCACCCCCCTGTAAGGCTCCATTCAGACGTCCGTACGTGTTTTGCGGATCCGATCCATGTATCCGTGGATCCGTAAAAATCATACGGACGTCTGAATGGAGCCTTACAGGGGGGTGATCAATGACAGGGGGGTGATCAATGACAGGGGGGTGATCAGGGAATCTATATGGGTGATCACCCGCCTGTCATTAATCACCCCCCTGTTAGGCTCCATTCAGACGTCCGTATGTGTTTTGCGGATCCGATCCATGTATCCGTGGATCCGTAAAAATCATACGACGTCTGAATGGAGCCTTACAGGGGGGTGATCAATGACAGGGGGGTGATCAGGGAATCTATATGGGTGATCACCTCCCTGTCATTGATCACCCCCCTGTAAGGCTCCATTCAGACGTCCGTACGTGTTTTGCGGATCCGATCCATGTATCCGTGGATCCGTAAAAATCATACGGACGTCTGAATGGAGCCTTACAGGGGGGTGATCAATGACAGGGGGGTGATCAATGACAGGGGGGTGATCAGGGAATCTATATGGGTGATCACCTCCCTGTCATTAATCACCCCCCTGTAAGGCTCCATTCAGACGTCCGTACGTGTTTTGCGGATCCGATCCATGTATCCGTGGATCCGTAAAAATCATATGGGCGTCTGAATGGAGCCTTACAGGGGGGTGATCAATGACAGTGGGGTGTTCAATGACAGGGGGGTGATCAATGACAGGGGGGTGATCAGGGAATCTATATGGGTGATCACCCGCCTGTCATTGATCACCCCCCTGTAAGGCTCCATTCAGACGTCCGTATGTGTTTTGCGGATCTGATCCATGTATCCGTGGATCCGTAAAAATCATACGGACGTCTGAATGGAGCCTTACAGGGGGGTGATCAATGACAGGGGGGTGATGAATGACAGGGGGGTGATCAGGGAGTCTATATGGGGTGATCATGGGTGATCAGGGGTTCATAAGGGGTTAATAAGTGACAGGGGGGGTGTAGTGTAGTGGTGTTTTGTGGTACTTTACTGAGCTGCCTGTGTCCTCTGGTGGTCGATCCAAACAAAAGGGACCACCAGAGGACCAGGTAGCAGGTATATTAGACCCTGTTATCAAAACAGCGTCTAATATACCTGTTAGGGGTTAAAAAAAATCACATCTCCAGCCTGCCAGCGAACGATCGCCGCTGGCAGGCTGGAGATCCACTCGCTTACCTTCCGATCCTGTGAACGCGTGCGCCTGTGTGCACGCGTTCACAGGAAATCACGGCTCTCGCGAGATGACGCGTATATGCGAGACTCTGCGCAGAGCTGCCGCCTACGGACCGCAGATCTGCGTTAGGCAGTCCGGAGGTGGTTAATCTACAACCACAACTGCAATAAAGTTAGGACACTCTGTAAAATGTAAAAAAAAATGGAATAAAATTATTTAAAAACCTCATAGACCCATATTTTTTTTCCCAATAGATCATAGAACACATATAAAATATTGAAATTGAGACATTTTACAATTTCACAAAAAAAATGAACCCATGTAGAACTAGATGGTAGAAAAATCTGAAAAAAAGTTGGGTCAGGGGCAACAAAAAGCTGTTAAAGTAAGTGGTTTTAATAAAAAAACAGCTGGAGGATCAATTTTCAACTAGGTCACGTGACTGGGTATAAAAAGAACATGTTAGGCTACTTTCACACTTGCGCTTTCCATTCTACTACTGAAATCCGTCATAGGGAATCGCCTCTGTTTTGTTCCCATTCCATGTCAATGGGGACAAAACTGAACTGAAGGGAACGGAGTGCACCCGAATGCATTACATTCCGTTTGGTTGTGTCCCCATCGCAGACAGAATAATGCTGCAAGCAGTGTTTTTCTGTCCGTGATGTGGTGAGGAGCAAGAAGGATCCATCCTGACTCACAATGTAAGTCAATAGGGACGGATCCATTTTCTCTGACAATAGAAAACTGATCCGTCCCCATTGACTTTCAATGGTTTTCATGACGGATCCGTCTTGGCTATTTTCAAGATAATGCAACCGGATCTGTTCAGAACGGATGCAGATGGTTGTATTATCAGAACGGAAGCTTTTAGCTGATCCATGACGGATCCAGCAAAAATGCTAGTGTGAAAGTAGCCTGTCAGAAGCAAAAATCGTGAAAAACTGCATCTAAAAATTGTGGAACAAGTTCAGAAAACTTTTCCTCAATATAAAAATTATGAATAATTTGAATTTTCCACTATCTACAATATAGAAAATCATCAAAAGATTCTGAGAATCTGGAGAATTCCATGTGCTCAAGGGACAAATCCCATTCTCAATATTGGCTGCTCTTGGTCTACGGACAGTGCATAAAAAAATGGCATTAATCTGTACTGGAAAAAAGTTCACAGTGCAATCCACAAATGCAAGTTAAAGCTTTATGATCCAAACAACATTTCATTGTATTGTACATTGTATTACATTGTATTGTACAGTGACAATAAAGGCATCTTATCTTATCTATCTGATGCAAAGAAGCCATATGTCAACATAATCCAGAAATGCTGCTGTCTTCTCTGGGACAAACCCCATTTAAAATGGACTGAGGCAAAATGGAAAACTGTTCTGTGACCAGAAGAATCAAATTTTGAAATTCTAATTGGAATAGCGGAGGCTGTGTTCTGCAGACTAGAGTAGAGAAGGACCATCTAGTTTGTTATCAGTGGACAATTTAAAAGCCTGCATCTCGGATGGTATAGGGTTGCATTAGTGCCTGTGATATGGGCAGCTTACACATCTGGAAAGGCACTATGAAAGCTAAACCATACATAGAGGGTTTAGAAATACATACTGTATGCTCCCATCCAGAAAATGACACACATTTATTTTGACTGACGTTTCAGATGCCAATCTTAAAGGAAACCTGTCACCATGTTTTTGCGCATAGAGCTGGGGACATGGGCTGCTAGATGGCCACTAGCACATCTGCAATACCCAGTCCCCATAGCTCTCTGCGCTTTTATTGTGTTAAAAAAAACGTTTTGATTGATATGCAAATTACCTGATATGAGTCCTGTAGCCGGAGATGAGTCAAGCGGAAAGGAGCCCAGCACCGCCCCGCGTCCTCCGAATCTCCTCCTTGCTGGCTGACGTCACAGAGCTGGAGTGCCGAAATCTCGCGATGCGCGAGTTAGCGCATGCGCAGTGTTGGCATCATGTTCATTCCCTGTACTGGCATCAGCACAGGGAACGAACTACGCATGCGCTAGCTCGTGCATCGCGAGATTTCGGCGCTCCAGCTCTGTGACGTCAGCCAGCAAGGAGATTCGGAGGACGCGGGGCGGTGCTGGGCTCCTTTCCGCTTGACTCATCTCCGGCTACAGGACACATATCAGGTAATTTGCATATCAATCAAAACGGTTTTCTTTAACACAATAAAAGCGCAGAGAGCTATGGGACCTGGGTACTGCAGATGTGCTAGTGGCCATCTAGCAGCCCATGTACCCAGCTCTACGCGCAAAATCATGGTGACAGGTTTCCTTTAATAAGCCCCTGCGTTGGATCAGCCGGCCTCTACATAACTGTGACGTATCCACCACTGTCCAAATGTAAGACCGTTTCCTCGCTGTCTTACATTTAAACCATTTTCTATGCCTAAACCAGGCATAGAAAATGATGAATGAGACAGGCCTGCTTTTTTAAACCTGGCGTAAGCGGGGAAGAAGTCACAGATTCTGATGCAGCTTGGCATGTGATAGAATCTGCCCGGATATACTGTACACCACAAAAGTAGATGACCCCCGATGTCTCTTTCAGGGAAGGTCTTGCATATTTCAGCAGGACAATGCTAAACCACATACCGCATGCATCACAACAGTATGGCTTCACAGAAGAAGAGTCTGGGTGCTGAACTGGCGTGCCTGCAGTCCAGACCTTTCACCAAAAGAAATTAATCATGAAAAATCTGGCAAAGAATACCCAGGACTGTTCAGCAGCTAGAATCCTACATCAGACAATAATGGGACAACATTCCTCTACAGAAGTCCAACAATTGGTCTCACCGGCAAGGGTGCTGGTGTAGATTTAAGGCTGTTGGGCACCGGTGGTGAATGCACCTAAGTTATGTAGAGGCCGGGGCCTCTACAAAACTTAGGTGCATCAAGTGTCTGCGCAGGGGTATTAAGACCGGCGTCTAAAAAGCTGGTAAATGACCCCATTTATGTTTGGGACTAAAGCTGAATAAAACTGCAAACAATAGTCACACACAGCAGATGTTTGGATCCAGGTTGGAGTCTGGAGGAACTATTCCACTGCTACCAAATAACAGTGCTTTTAACCACTGAGCTACCTCTTCTCTTCTAGTCCTGAAATCTACTTTGCTGAGGGGTGTTTGCAACGAAATTCTGTTTTTCTCCTTCTCCCTCTGGGTGTTAAGCTAAAACCGAATGCAATAAATCAGCACTTCTGTTCTAAATAATGTTACCTGCAACTTCTGAATGATTTTGAAGTTTATATTGCATTGAAACTTTGACAGATCTAAAGTATATCAGAGATAAAAATGGCATATTGCAAGTCATTCAGCAGCAGTTTAAGGAATATCTCAGCCAAAAGTGCAGACTCCATAAAGTGCACCTGCTTAGTGGAATGAAACTTGTTAAAATCAGCTAAAAATATTTGCAAAATTTGAAAAAACTAAATTAGAAAAAATTAAAAATAAAGATACTTAATTTAAGCATTTCATTTATCTTAAGCTTATAAATAATTTTCCATTTTATTCTGCATTAAAACAAAATAAATCTATGATTATTTCAGAATTTAAAATATGATTCTGATTTAAACAAACAGGAATTCACTTCCACTTGACATGGATACATAGAGGTACTGAAAGGCCCATGGTATGTATACATGTCATAGCTTGAGAGAGAAGAATGACCATCTCCTTTTATACAAAATCATAGGACATTCTAAAGGGGGGACTTAGATATTGATCAGCAGTTTTGAGCAGCTGCTGCGCCAAAAACTATAAAGTGGAGTTGGATGCAGAAGTAGTTTCCAGTGCCTGTCTGATAGTGGGGGAGCTGGGTATCAGAATCCCCTCAATCTAATATTGATGTCTTGTCCTGTAGATAAGTGATCAATAGCTAAGCCCCAGAAAACCCCTTTAAACCCCAGCCGTGTTCCACCAAAGAACAGATCCAGTAATGCCCCTTTTTATGAAAATCCACGTAAACCACACTCTTTAGGTTCCAATACACAAATCCCCTGCGCCTTAAAAAGACTACTTCTTTTACACTTTCATAATGGATAATGTCTAATGGTTTACATTTATTTTGCAGACGGTCATAATTTTTTGTTCCAGGAACTCATTTGAGAAATGGGTGGCATAGTCAGAAAGGTATCATAGCTGAGAAACAAAGTATGGGGGGGGGGGGGGTTCAGAGATTTATTAGTGATGTCATAATACATGCTATTAGATGCTGGTGGGAATAGCTCAAAGTTCTGAAGATGTTGCATAGGATATGAAAAATTTGGAGCAACTGGGCAGGCATGTTACACGTTTGTCTTTACACTATGGCTGTACATCTTTATTCTCAACTTTTCTTTTTCTGGACACTTTTCAGAACTGTCGCGATCTGTGTAAAAAATCTTGGAACCGCATAATTTTAGCTTGTGTCATGGATTTCATTAAGTTGACACAATTTGTGACCATTATTGCACATTGAGTGGAATCTATTAATTCTTGTATGCTAGTCTTTTTGGAGTACAAATGTCACAAATGTTGGCACTACAATGTGCAAACTTTTTGCATGTTTCCACTACCCGCACAACCTATTTTTTTTAAGTTGTCAGGAGGTAATGGGTCATCTGCAACCTGACCCAGAAAACACCAGACTTCCTTTTTAGTGTTGATTTGATTTTCTAGACTGTGGGACACCAGAAAATGCACCAGAATTATTAATGCTTAAATGTGTTTTCCGGGAGTACAAAATTGATGACCTATCCCGAAGATATATTCCATTGGTGGGGGGCCAGCTCATGGCACAAATCAGCTATTTGAAGAGGCAGCGTTTACAAAGTTTTAGAAAATTCCATTTGGAGCATTTTATTTTTAAGTAGCGGGTGCAATGAGAGGGAGCTGAGATAGCGCAGCTCCCCATCATTTTACCCCTCAGATGCCGTGTTCTTACATGATTGCGTCATCTGAATGTAAAAACAGTGTAAAATAACAGAAAGAAAATAAATCATACTTACCACCTCCATTTGCTCATGACAGGCCGGCAGCCGCCATCTTGCTTGAAGATCTGGCACAAAATCTCATGCGGCCCGAGATGAAGTCGTCACGACGGCCGACGTGGTGACATCATACCTCACTAAGCACAGGATTTAGGCCGAGATCTTCAATCAAGAAGGCGTCGGCTGGCCCGTCACAAGCAAATGGAGGAGGTAAGTCTGATTTTTTTTTTTTTTACACTATTTCAGGTTAATTCGCTACCACGAAGCACGAGGAAATTTGGCTTTGAGGCGAATTGAATTTACCCTGAAATTCAGAACAAAATCCACTTTCGCCGGATTCCATTCGCTCAACTCTAATGGCATTGGTCTGATGAATGCTGCAGCCTCCTCACAGCATAACAAGCACACCGTACATTGCATGGTGGCTTTACTTTGTATTGCCACCCAGGCCCATTCACTTGCATGGGGACTAAGCAGCACATAGGCCATGTGATCACTGTAATGCCATGGCCTCTTCAAACAACTGATCAATGGAGGTGCTGGGAGTCGGATCTCCACCATTCAGATATTGATGACCTATCCTGATGATTCCGTAGGTCATGAATATTCTTCTCCCCCCCAAAAAACTTTTAAGGAGGAGCCGATGTAGAGAACTGGAGTGGTGGTGGCCCTGATGAGACGTTGTGTCACGGTGTAATGTCTCAGGCCGTTGCTACCTAAGGATTGGTGCAGTTAAAATGTAATTTAAAGAATGAGGCAAGAAGTGAACGTATAACAGTCTCTTTTCACTAAGTACAAAATATAACTTGTAGTACATCCAATAGCAGCGAATTCCAGTTTCTGGCACCGGTTGAGAATGTCTGGAGAATAGGTTGAATAACTGCAAAAAGGGCATATGTGGGCAAAGGTGTCCACTCTCAATTTCAGACCTGAAATATATCTGGCCTAGTGGTAGTTTTTAGTGTTGGTCGAGCACCAAAGTGTTCAGGTGCTCGAGTAGAACACCTCGAGATGGAAGTCAATGGGAGAACCCGAGCATTAAACCAGGCACCCCCTGCTCTGAAGAGGGGAGGGTGTCTGGTTCACAGGAAAAGGTCAGAACTTGATGGAAACACCACTGAAATAGTTCGGGAACAGCATGGGGAGGATGTCTGGATGCATCGTGGACTCCCAGGTCGCTGCTGGGAATGATGTTGTCCGAGTAGTACGCCACTTTTACAGACTGACAATAATACGCAAAAAAACGAAGATAAAATCGATTTTAGAGGAAAAATTGTTAGGAGGCATTATTTCCTGTATATTTAGTTGCATATAAATTGCAAGTGCTGCCAAAAATTACAAGGAAGAGGCACTACAATACAACCTGTATATCACATAAAGGAGGGCCTCATTCACATTGTGGTACAATGTGGGACTCCTACACTCATAAAACCTATGCAATGAAAGGGCTGCCAAAAATTACAAGGAACCGGCACTACAATACACCCTTTATTACACATAAAGGAGGGCATCATACACACCCTTGAAAAATTATGATTGCTGGTTTCCCTCAAAATTTTTTGGAGCAAGTGCCTGCTGATCTGACCATCTAAAACATTAGGGGTGAGGGTCCTCTTCTGAGCTGACCCTCTAAAACATTAGGGATGAGTGCCTGCTGCAGATCTGGCCATCTAAAACATTAGGGGCGAGGGCCTGCTGGTGACCCTCCAAACATTATGAACAAGGGCCTGCTGGTTACCCTCTAAAACATTATGGGTTAGGGCCTGCTGGTGACCCTCAAAAACATTAGGAGCAAGGGCCTGCTGGTGACCCTCTAAAACATTAAGAACAAGGGCCTGCTGGTGACCCTCTATAACATTATGGGCAAGGGCCTGCTGGTGACCCTCAAAAACATTATGGGTGGGGGCCTGCTGGTGACCCTCTATAACAGTGGTGGCGAACCTATGGCACGGGTGCCAGAGGAGGCACTCAGAGCCCTCTCTGTGGGCACCCGCACCCTGGAAAAAGTCTATGGTGTACCCATATGCCTTAGACTTTTCCTGCTATTAATCAGCAAAGGGCGCACTGAATGTAGGAAGGTTATTATAGCTAAATGATAAAGTACATGGACAATATATTATATTGGCATTCAGATTAAATTGCCATGTTTGGGCACTCGGCTTCTAAAAGGTTCGCCACCACTGCTCTATAACATTATGGGCAAGGGCCTGCTGGTGACCCTCAAAAACATTATGGGTGGGGGCCTGCTGGTGACCCTCTAAAACATTAAGAGCAAGGGCCTACTGGTGATGCTTTAAAACATTATGGGCGAGGGCCTGCTGGTGACCCTCAAAAACATTATGGTTGATGGCCTGCTGGTGACCCTCAAAAACACTATGGGCGAGGCCTGCTGCTGAGCTGACCCTCTAAAACATTAGGAGCGAGGGCAGCCTAATAAGCATGTGCAGCTTCCCACTAGTGTACATGGGCACTGCAAAAGCTTATTGTGTCATATGTTGTATCATGCTGTATTTCATTCTTATGTGAAATCCCTGTTACCAGGCTGTCAGGTCCATTACACACATTCCACCACTAGATGGGGATAGCACCACAGTATATATAGCACAGTTCAGGTCTAGTTAGTCAGTTGGTGAGAGTGAGCAGAAGGAGATGCAGTGAGGAGCAAAGGGGAAGGAGAGGTCCCCTCTCCTCTCAGCTCTCTCTTGGTCTCCACGGCCCAGAGGAGCCAATTTATATGTCAGTGTCAAGCCAGGAAAATGGGCAGAGGTGAAGTCTGTATTCTACCATTCACTCTTCGGAGTAGCAAGTGAATTTTGCCAAGTTTATTGTGGAAAACACAAAGGAAGGACAAAGCCATTATTCTGGGATCTAGGTGCCTTTGTATCTAGGTGTAGGATTTATTAGCTTCCGGCAGCCTCACTGTTATTTTCAGGACAGAAAAGATTTCTGTTGCATCACTTGTATGTAGAAGATAAAGACTTGAACTACCTCTACTGAGACTGAAGCAAGGCAAAGAGCTGAATATCAGTGAGTACAGCCTGTTACTGGGATTCATCACATCCAACTTGCATGTTCATAAGAGACTGTTTTATTACTGGATGTAAACTGTTATCAAGATCCTGGTTACAGTAAAGTTCTTAGTTGGATTCAACCCTGCCTCATTCTTCTGACTCCATACTACAACTACTCTCATCATTTTGCACCACCAAGTGCTGGCGTCAGGGGCCCATCTGCACAAGCACTCAGAAAGCCAATCACCATCAAGGGCGCCTCAATCACCACCTGGCCAGTGTCTCTGTAATAGAATGTGCCCGGAGAATCCAGTGCTGTTCTCCCCTTCACTGCACTGCTGGCCCAGGGAGGCATCTACTAATCGTGAGTAACCGATTAACTGTTGTACCCTTTGGCCCACTGTGAGCCTCACATGTCCTACCCCTGCGGACCGGCAAGTTGCACATGTTAATATGATGTAGGAGGAGGACGAGAAAAGGGAGATTGAACCATATAACCTTTTTAGCGGTGGAAGGGGTGCAGGGGAATACACTGTATTCAATACACCATAAAAGCCACATTTAGAGTGCTTTTATGTTCAGCCACTTTCCTCTGGTGGAGTAGAGAAGTCAGGGGCAATCCAGGCCTTGTTCATTTTTATAAGAGTCAACCGGTCAGCATTTTTATTTGACAGGCGGATGGCTTATCAGTTATGCCCCCAGCAGCACTAAATACCCGCTCTGACAAAACGCTGGCGGCTGGGCAGGCCAGCACCTCTAAGGCGTAGAGCGCAAGTTTGTGCCACGTGTCCAGCTTGGACACCCAATAGTTCTAAGGCACAGAGGGATCACTGAGGACGCTGACACGGTCTGCTACGTACTCCTTCACCATCTTCCAAAATGTTTCACTTCTTGTGACACTAGGCTGCGCATCAGGTTGAGGGTGCTGGCGGGGTGTCATAAAACTGTCCCAGGCCTTGGAGAGTGTTGCCCTGCCTCTGTTGGAACTGCTGTGTGTCCCCTCTTCGGTTGGCCAAGGAACTATGTACTCTGATGCCAGCGTTGTCAGCTGGAAATTTTTGGAGCAATTTTTCCACAAGGACCTTCAGATATTGCACCATTTTGCTTGTCCTCTCCGGAAGTATGGCCCACAATCCTTGGCGTCGGTAGCACCTGTGCCATCCCAAAGTATGACTCGCCCCCGGCCTCCACAATGTTCACCCAGTGTGCTGTCAGGGAAATGTAGCGTCCCTGGCCAAAAGCACTTGTCCATGTGTCAGTTGTTAAGTGGACCTTCCCAATAACTGCTGTAACAGTCTGAATATTAGTTACCGTCTGTCATTCCCTTATTCCCATGAAATAATATCACCAAGAATCCACAGAGTAAAACATCGCTGGTGTCGCATAATAATCCACACAGGAGCCAAATCTTACAGCTGAAACAGAACACGTTTAATGGAAAGCACGGGCATTTAATTTAAATAGCATCAAACTCCTCCTCTGAGCCAGCGAGACAATGGAGTTTTGGAAACTCAATTTACAAAACGGGGCTTGGTCACATGGCTTACAAGCAATCACTGTGACTTTTCCAAGACAACGGCCAAAAGTGTTATCTTTACTTCCTCTCCAGTGTGCGTGGATGCGGACAGGGGAGTAGCAGGCTCCACTATATTCTGCCTGATATCCCGGGTAGCCGCAAGATCAGGGGCCCTAATACCCCCTCATACTTACCACTGCTAATCCGGGACCCCCCCATGGACAAATTTGTACAGAAGTGCGACGCCCAGCAGCAATCCCCGGCACTCCCGCAGCGTGCAGAAAAGGAGCAGAGGGTCAAGATGGTGACCGCAAGCGAGAGAGGAAGCAGACTTACAAGGTCAGCCTCACAGCCACCCCAGTGCTAGCAGTTCAGATCCCTAGTGAGGAGGAATCTGAGATGCCCCCAGAGCCAGAACTCGCCATATCATGTAAAAATATGGCCAAAGAAGTGGCTAAGCTGCTGGCCCCTGAGATTAAAGCCTCTTTGGAAGCCACAGTAGCAGCAGCATTGCAGCAGCTCCACAGTAACATTCATAACCATTCAGGGAAAATACTGGAACAGCGGTTTACAAGGGTGGAAGATGAGTTGGAGATGTCGCGTTCCCAGACGAGTGAGGCACTTCGCATTAATCAAGCCCTTAAGGAAAAGGTCGACGATCTGGAGAACTGTTTTATAGTGGAGAAAGCTCACAGGCTGGGACCGTGGAAACCTTCTGAGCAAAATCAGAATGCAAACAGACCAAGATCGGTTATTGTAAAATATCTAAATTTCGCTGCAAAAGAAGAAATCCTTCATAGTTACAGAAAAAGTAAATGCCCTCTGATAGTGCGGGTCAATAAACATTTACTATTCAGTGACTATTCTGCCGAGGTGACGGGTCGCAAGAGGGCTTTCTCAGCCATTTGCTCTTCTCTGGTCGCACAAAAGACCAAATTTGCACTCATCTACCCGGCCACTCTACAGATTTTCCGACAGGATGGGTCCATCAAGACGTATCTTACCGCCAAGGAGGTCCGCAAAGCTGTGGTTCTGGAGGGGGACCTCTCCCCTTCTCGGATAAGCCCATCGCAGAGAGATCTCTTCTCGGGCAGAGGTAGACGTGAGAGGACGGCGAGACGGCGTAGACCCTCAACTTCATCTTCTGGGACTGCCAGACATGTTTCCTCAGCCCCTCAGAGCCAAGGAACAGAGTAGGAGTGACAGATGGATGGGTTACTTTTGGTCACGTGAGATACAATAGGGAGGAAAGGGAGTGCTTATTTTCTGTGTACGAATTACTATATATTCATGGTTGGTCGCTCTTTACATTCAGTGACACCTACCGTGGATATATAACACGGTTAACAGAACCAAAAACACAAAGAAAAGGGGGGGACAGGGTGTGTTTCTTTTGAACATTAATGCCGGGAAAATTGGTAGCCTTTTTAGATGTGTCGGTATATGGGCGGAGGAGATGTTGGAGGAATATGTTGTAATGTTGAGATTATTTCGAAGCAACAACGTCTTCGCAAAGTTCAGCGTGAAAAAAGTGAAGTCCACAAACTATAAGTTAACGTTGTGTTTAGCAGGTTATGTTTTTTTTGGAATGGGGAATGGGGCTACGGGGGGTGGGATAGGAGTCTTGTCAATGTTCTCTCAAATGCATGCTCTCACTCTGATGGGAAGCAAGAGATTCTGTTCCTCTGGGTGATGTCTCTGGGACGCCTGACTGTTGCACCACAAGTATGAGGATAGCTACGCGGAATGTGAAGGGTTTGCGTTCCCAATATAAACGCACAAATGTACTACGACATCTCAAAAAACTCAAAATTGATGTAGCTCTTCTCCAGGAGACACACCTTGAGTAACAGGATTTTTGGAGAATGCGGAAGCAACGGGTGGGGCAAGTGGTGGGTTCCTCTTCACAAGATAGGGGGTTCTCATTCTCTTACACAGACGCTTGACATGGGAGGTCAAATCCACGATGGTGGATGATGATGGCAGAATGGCAAAGGTGGTTTTGGTCTCTTCGTTAGGTCAAATGACAATATACAATATCTACTCACCCAACTCGGCCCAACATGTTTTTTACCAAAAGCTAGAAGCAACTCTACTTCAGGAGGGGAAAGGGCAGTTATTGGTAGCGGGAGATTTTAACAGGGTACGGCCTCATGCACACGACCGTTTTTTTTTAAGGTCCGCAAAACGGGCCTCCGTTGTTCCGTGATCCGTGTCCGTTTTTTCATCCGTTGTGCTTCCGTGTGTCTCCGTGTCCGTTTTTTTTGCGGACCGCACAAAATCATGGTCTGTTGAAAAAAATGAATTTTTACTAACTCCACCCTAGAAACTGGTATAAATCAAGGGCACCTGAGTTTGGTTTTGTGGCCATTTTCTGTAGTCTTTCCAGAGTACAGAGGTTATTTTGGCTGCTACTCTTTGCTGTATCACCATGTCGGATTCAGAGGAAGAGGTCGTGCTGCATTGGCTGGTTTCTCGGCGTTGGGGACAGCGCACTCCTTTGTTGGAGGAGGAACCGCGTAGAAGGCGACGATTTTGGGTCCATCCGATTGTTTCACAACGTTACCGGAAAGGACACTTCCATACCCTCTACAAAGATCTGCGGCTGCATCCTGAGAAGTTCTTTGCCTTCTGTCGGATGTCAGTGGGTATCTTTGATCGCTTGCTGTCGTCTCTACGTACTGTCCTTACCTTTATGGACACCAATATGAGGCGCAGCATTTCACCTGAGGAAAGGCTCATCGTCACGTTGAGGTAAGCAGTATAGTACTTGTAAAGTTACCCCAGTAATGTGCCGTGCTTGTATCTTGAGGAACATGTGCCAGAAAATGGCTGCTGTTAGACATGTGCTACTGTTTGCTTAAAGTTAGCTTAATTTGTCTGATTGCTAAATTTAATTTGTGCTTTAAAATCCAGGTAATCACTGTCATATGACATTCTAAATTGAATTTCAGTATTCCACCTTTCTGCAAGTTTGCAACTTGTGTTCAGGTAACGTTTAAGAGACAATGCAATAATCCAATGCACTGGACAGTAGTTAGTGTATAAAGTTGAATTATTTCGTCAGTCAGCCAGGTTTCAGCAGGCAGTAACCTGCCTGTATGAGTGAATAACTCTCTTTTTGGTTTCAAACTACTGTCGAGTGCTGTGTATTATTATATTGGCTTGAAGAGTTGGTGCCCTCAGTCAGGAGCCCTTTATGCATGCATCCCCCAGTTTGTCGCCTAGATACCGCGCAGGACGTTATTTTGTGTGAGTTTTGGTTCAATGAAACTCAAGGGTTTTTCAGGTACCATACTAATTGTGTACAATGTTAACATACTTCTGAAGTGGCGGGAAAATGTCATCATTTCCAAGGCTCCAAACACAGTTGTGCACTTGTGTTAATACTGGCCTCATCCCAATAGCTGGTATTGTTTGGCTCTTAGCCCTTTACTACGGGTTTAAAGGGGTTTGGCTTATTCAACAAAGGCCATTAGGTAGTGTGATGGAGCTGTTTAGTTAACAATGTGATCCCCAAATTTAACCCACAACTTACCACATATTCGACTTTCAAAATTCGTTTAGCTTCCATGTATTATTCATCACAACTATAATAGACTGTCTACATTCAGTGCTGTATGTCCCGTTCTTAGTGTGGCCTCTGCTGATGAATGGTATGCAAATGCAAAGTTATTTGATTTGGGTTTTTCAATTGAGATTTAAGGGTGAGCGTGTGGCCAAAGACAGGCCCTACAGTGCTGCCTCTGGCGTCCGTGCCATAGGTTTGACTCCATTGCCCTTGTTTTTTGAAAATTATTTGGTTCTAAAACATTAAATGTGATTCCTGCATCTGCTGTGCACTTTGTTTTTGTGTCGAATTTTAACTTTCTTTTCCATTTGCCTACAGATTCCTTGCTACTGGTGACTCATTTGCATCCCTGCATTTTGAGTTTCTACTCGGAACCTCGACGATATCTCGGATAGTCCGTCACACTTGTCAAGTCATCTGGCAGCAACTCCGAGAGACGATGATGCCGCAGCCCAAGGCGGACGATTGGTTTCGGATTGCTGAGGGCTTCCAAATTTCTGCGCAGTTTCCAAACTGCATCGGGGCAATGGATGGCAAGCACATCCGTGTGAAGAAGCCGCCTCACTCAGGGTCCCGATTCTTCAATTATAAACAGTTTTGTTCGGTAGTACTGATGGCTGTTGCTGACAGTAACTACCGGTTTATAATGGTTGATATTGGGGCCTATGGAAGCACTGCTGATGCTCGCATCTTTAGTGCTTCTAGAATGGGTGAGCGGCTTCGTGCCAACCAGCTTGCCCTGCCTGAGGCCAGAAGACTGCCCGGATCTGCTGGTCCGCCGGCTCCATTTGTCATCGTGGTGGATGAAGGGTTTGCATTAACTACCCATGTTATGCGGCCCTTCCCAAAGCGTGGTTTGGATGTCAGGAGGCGTATCTTCAACTACCGGTTGACTCGTGCCCGTCGGTATGTGGAGTGCGCTTTCGGGATACTCTCCAGCAAGTGGAGGGTGTTTTTGTCATCCATACAGATGAATCCGGATAATGCTACCCTGGTGATTCAAGCTTGTGTTGTTCTACACAACTTCACCAGGATTCATGAGGCTTCCTCTTCTGGTGACATGGAAGACCTTCCGACGTCATCAGAATTGGGTTTGGATCGGACCCTGCATAGGCGACCTGGGACTGCTGGACTTGCAGTTCGGGAACTCTATGCAGACTACTTTTCAAGCCCCGAGGGGTCCTTGCCATGGCAGAGGGACGCAATTCGTGGCAGTTTTTGAAATCTTCTGGTCTCATTAGTGTTTTTTTATTTTGTAGATAGTTTGCAAATATTTACTGTGGTATAGTTGAGTGTAGGGACTCGCAAGACACTGAGGACCCTTGACGTGGGCTTGCGGGCTGAGGTTTGGAGAATTCTATTTTTAAAATACCTAATCTTTGCATTTTTTTCCCGTTTTTCTTTGGGGCGATGACTAACATCAAGGAATTTTGATTTTAAAATTAGAATCCCCAAACCTTCTAATACCTCTTTACCAATTTTTAATACAAAATATTCTCTTGCAAGATGAAGTGTGTTTGGGGCTTTTTTTGGGTAATATCTGTTGTGACTAAAACTGGTTGAAGTGTTCCACTGTGTTGTATAAATGAAAAAACATAAGTCAATTGATTGTTTGTTAAATATTTTAACTGAAAAAAAATAAAACTTTTTTTTGTTTTCAAAAGGAGTAATTTTGTGACTTACTAATGCAAGCAATAGCAGCACACAAACCAAATAAAATAAAATTTACAAATCAAATCAGTCTCTTGAAAACGAGCCAGGGGCGTACGACGACGCCGGACGCACCTGGGCTGGTTGAGGGGGAGCAGCAGCAAACATGCCCACATTAAAGGACTGGGCAAGGGGAGGGTTCTGCTCTTGGGAGCCCTGGAAAGTGGGACCCCCAGATTGATGTCCATGGAAAGGATGTGGTGCCTGCTGAAATGTTGGTGGCTGCTGATTCGTAGCCACCATATATTTATGCAGTAAATTGTTGATATCCACTAAAATGTCTCCCTGGTATGGCAGGGAGAACATTTTAAGGACCAACAAAAGGGAGGCCACACATTGTTGCTGGCTCGCTTGGGGAACGAGCTTCAGCATTGGCGCAAGCCCCCTAAGCATAATTTCTTCATGCCCATCAGTCCTCCTCTGAGCTAGGAACTGGATGACTCGGGCATCTATCATTTCCCGATTCGCTAGCTCAGAGGACGACTGACGGGCATTCCTCCTCCTCCTGGGCTGTGGTCTTGGTTCAGGCCTTTCAGGTTCCCCACCACTGGTTGCCATGGGTGGTTCAGTGCTTTCCAACACTGGGGAATGTTGGGGGCTGGATTCCGGGGAAAATACAGCAGGGGTTTCTTCACCGCCCTCCTCGGATTCGTCACTGTCCTCCAGATTGTCCACAGTTCTGTAGATATAAATCACACAAATGTAAATAATTATTGATTTTTCAAGTTGCCAATCCAACATCCCACATCCCAAACTATTTTTGGACAATGAATATGGCTAATATATGTATGTGCATGCAACATATATCACAAAAGGTCTAATAAACCATCTATTTTACAATTTCAAGCAAATGACACTTTGCATACTTTACTCATTTGGGCAAATGTGATATGTACAGTGTTTCAGTAGCGTACGTTTAAACCACTAAACAAAGGGGTGTTGTTTGGGAGCCAGATTAGAATCTTGCAGGTTTGGCCTTAGCCAACAGAAGAGATTCTGGCCTTCTCGGCCATCCGTACTGAAGAAATGTGCCACCTTAACTGGTTCTAAATTTCACTACCAGCATGTCCTAATGTCCAAATAGCTGAAAACATTCCCCTGATGCTGGGGGATGCATTTTTAACGTTGCCAGAGTGTACCAGTATGGATGTGCCTGACGACATTTACTCGTCCAGCTCAAGGGTCAGGCCGGACTTTTATTTCTGGTAAACCAAGAACAATGGGGTAAGAGAACCCCTTGATAGAGTTCCAGGGTGTACTGACAATCCGTTATAAATCATGATATAAGTTATACAAATTTGGATATTATACTGGTCAGATGCTAGTCAAGGAACATGCACACAGCAAATTTAGGCTTTCCTATTTGCAAAAATATTTAAATGTGCCGCAAGAGCAATGTGTCCACCTTCCCAATCAGGGGTATGCTGGCGAATTTTATCCAACTGCCATCGGACAGACGATTTGCTGTAAGCCAATAGCCGCATATCCTCTCAAAATGCCCATAGTTGACGAGGTAAGTAACTTACTTTGAATAAGTTGGTTACACTAAAAACCAACAATGAGTAGGCATCATTTTCCAAATACACAACAAAAAGGGAGATTTCTCTCAAATGTAGTGGACACATTGGTGGCTCTGGCGATCCTGTCGAAAGGCAACCCCCTTATGTGTGAAGAAAACCTGCAACTTCCAAAATTGCATCACACACTTGGAGTAAGGCAAGGTCTACACGACGACATTTGTGGCGAGCCATTTTGTAGCACCAATGTTGCGCATCAATTTTTAGAATGGCAGTGTCACGAGGGTATCGAGAACCACGCCTGACTCCGTTATACCCGGGGTCAGGAAGTCGGAGCGGTTGGCTGCACGCTCTATGTAAGATAGGGCTGTTTCCCTTTTGGTAGCTTTCTGGGTTAGCAATGCAAACCCTTTTCGCTCACTCAGGGATCCGTAGCTCCTTCTCTCAGCTGTTCCTTGTCCAGCACTCCCAACCTCCTTATATTCCTCTCTCACACTTCTCTGGTTGCCAGAGATAGAGCTTCCTGCCTGGACATCTATCCTGACCCACTGGAGCTGTGTTGCTGCGTTCTCGGATGGTTGTTTCAGAACGCTACCCTCCGGATCCCTGTTGGACCTTTGTGGACTGCTGTGGTCGTCCACCTGGGTGTTTGTGTTTGTTTGTATTTGTCTGTCCTCTCCCTGGTGTTTCCCTCTTAGTGCAGTGGTGCGGACTAGCGATCCCACTGGCCCGTTCACTATCTAGTTCTCATTTCTGTGAAAGCCAGGGTTTAGCCATGTGATCGCCGCACGGGTGAGGAACCCGTGTAGGGACGTCAGGGCAGTCAGGTGCCTGCCGCAAGGTGAGTTAGGGGTCACCACCTTTCCCTCTCCGTTGGCCAGGGCTTTCCCTGTTTTCCTCCCTGTGTGTGACGCCGGTCATTACAGGCAGTCAAGGGTGTCGCACTGCAACATGCGACATGCTGCGATTGCAACGCCACTGTCGCCTAAAATCCATTGTCGACTGATTTTAGAGCAAAAGACACATCGCAGTCGTCAAATGTCGCATGCTAGAGTGCAACAACAAAAACTGCCTTTTTAAAAGTTGTCGCACAAGATGATGGCATCAAAATGTTGCCCCACAACTGTTGCATCCTATCTGTTGGTTGACTTTTTGATGCGCACCAAATGTCGTTGTGCAGACCGAGCCTAAAGGTATAACACATATATGTTTGCATGGTGTTTTCGGACATGAATTGAATCAAAATGTTTTTATGACGATAACAAATAAAACTTACGGCCTCAACTCCATCACCGGACGAAGGAAGCTCAGCTGCTGAGTATAGATGTAGGGCCTTTTGCGGGATGTCCCTTCTCCGCTGCGGCCCTTTTCGTTGAGCTCCCTCCGGAACTGGTCCCTGCAGCTGTTCCAGCGGACCTTGACATTTTTCACTGTCAAAACAAACATCCAAAGTTGAATAAACTGAGAATTCCTCAAATTTGGATTTTTCAAAAGAAAAGCGCGTTGAATTTATGGAATGATTAAAATTTAAAAAATGCACTTCTCCACTTGTGGGTGAAAGAGAATGGTAGACAATTTCATGAATGGCGAAAATATGGGGAGATTGGCTTTTCAAAAGACTATTTCATGTAACTGCCAAGAGAGAGAAGATTAAAGATACTGTTCAACATGGCACATGTGTTCAAACTTGCCCAAAAAAGCCACAGAATACATTACAACGGTGGGCAGAAGGTAAGGTGGGAACAGACATTAAAACAGGAAGGGGGTGTAAAATAATACTAGAAAAGTAGTACAAACATACCCAGTGGCGTAAAGATAAATGACTGGCCACAATGACAAATGTCAAAGATGGCCCCCCTACCACAGTAATTTGTTTGCAACACCTTCCTTACAAGCCGCCTCAAGTCCAGTGGCTAGTAATGAACACTCTCTTTTCTCAGGATGCAGTTTCTAGCTTTTTTAGATTACCTATACTGTTCCTGTATATCTAACTGTGCAGACACTGTGGAGGGGTCCATGACAAAGTATTTAAATCTACTCCCCCCTCTTCCCGGATAGGGCCTTTCAAGCTCATGGACACAATGTAGCTGCTTCACCTGCTTCGCCTACAGCTGGGCCCCTACATGTACATACCACGCGAGCAGGGATGCTCACCCTGCGTCCCTTCCGCTGTTGCAAAATGACAACTCCCAGCAGGCCTTCAGGTACAGCAGGGCCTAGTTGGGAGGTGTTGTTTAACAACAGCTGGAGGGCCACATGTTGAGCATCCCTGCAATACACAATTAAGCCAGGCCTCCTATGGGACATGATTGGGAATTCTCTGAAGTAATTTACTTTTTCTTAAGGGACTACACAAGTACCAAACCTCTTTGCGACATTGCTTGCACGTACCTAGTTCTGCACGCCCTCTGTTATCCTCTTTATCCCACTCGCGTGGCTTGAGGCGACGGGCCACTTTCTCCCATGAGATCTCCTTCCGTACGCGGTCCTGATAGGCGGAGGAGCGAGTGTCCCATAGCTCCGGCCTTTCTTGTACTAATGTTATCAACTTCTCAACATTCCATTTGGGCATTTTGTCTGTTTGATAGTGAACTTGCACCAAACTTCCTGATGACAATTCTTGTCTGAGGTAAATCTCCTCACAAACAAGGCTTGCCAATCGTCTACTTTCAACTTCCTGTCTCCTTTTTTTTTTTTTTGGTGCAAAATGACTTGGAGACAGGTTTCCCGGCAACCAATCCGCAGAAAAAACGGACGCGGATGACACACGGAAGGCTTATAAGGTGCATCCGCGTTTTTTCACGGACCCATTGACTTGAATGGGTCCGCGAACCGTGATCCGTGAAAAAAATAGGACAGGTCATATTTTTTTCACGGACTGGAAAAACGGATGACGGACGCGGAAGCCAAACGGTGCATTTTCCGAATTTTCCACGGACCCATTGAAAGTCAATGGGTCCGCGAAAAAAGACGGGAAACGGAACAACGGCCGCGGATGCACACAACGGTCGTGTGCATGAGGCCTACATCACGAAAGGGAGGATAGGAGGTAACGAGTGTCTAAACCGCACTTGAATCCTAAGGGTGCCCACATGTTATTCTCTTTTCTGCAAACAACAGGGTTGGTGGATGTATGGCGGCATTATTACCCTGATGGGAGGGAATTCTCACATTACTCTCACGCCCAGTCTTCCTGGTCGCGACTGGACTATATCCTTGTCACATCAGAGGTATTGTCCAAAGTCCAGGAGGTGGAGATTTCTGATCTAGTTATATCGGATCACACCCCGGTAATCATGGAGATGAGAGATGGGTCCCCGAAAGGATCGGATTTTATATGGCGACTGCCATCTCATCTGTTGACGGACGAGGATTTTGCGGACAGATTAAAGGGGTGGTGGTGGGAGTATTCGCAGGACAATCAATCCTATGAATTAGATGCACAGTTGTTCTGGGATATGGCCAAAGCTGTGATTAGGGGTAGGATAGTATCGTATTCCACCGGAAAAAAAAGGGAGGCGCACAGGAAATATGTAGAAGCCTTACAAACATTGAGAAAGGCCTACTCCGCTTTTGACCAAGTCCCCACTGAGGCCAACAAGGTTCTCTGGGTGATGGCAAAACACACGTATGACTACTATTTAGAGAGCAGGGCTAGGTGGTATGGGGAACATAGGAAAGCAGATTTTTTCCGTTTTGGCAACAAGGCGGGTAAATTACTGTCAAAATTGGCCAAACCTTATACAAACCGATCCCACTTGCACCCCCTGAAAGATGCCAAGGGGATTCTTCACACCCACCCGAAGGAAATTCTGGGGGATTATTTTAGGTCCCTTTATTCTGAAGATCCATATGATGGAGATAGGGCTATAGAACTCCTAGAACAGATTAGCCTGCCCTCTATATCGGCAGAATCTCTAGCTTATTTAAATAAGGAGATATCTACAGAAGAGTTCAATGCCACCGTCACAGGCCTTTCAAATGGGAAAGCTCCAGGGCCCGATGGGTACCCTGCTGAGTTTTACAAACTTTTACCGGAAGAAGCCAAAACAGTATTGGTAACTTTGTTTAACTCTATTTTAGCTGGCAGAGCTTACCTCCTCTGGGAAAATGGCTTACATTAAGGTTTTTCCGAAGCAGGGAAAAGACCTATTACAACCTGAATCTTATAGGCACATTTCCGTTATAAACCAGGACGTCAAAATATTGTCCAAAATTCTAGCTAACAGATTGGCGGAGATGTTCCCAACTCTAATAGGCGATCATCAAGTAGGCTTTATGAAGGGACGCTCCACTGTCACGAATATCAGACGGGTTCTGTTAGCACAAGACAGTCAAAGGATTAAAACCCATGGCAATCCAGCACTTCTGACATTAGATGCCGAAAAGGCCTTTGATAATGTCAACTGGGCCTGGTTGGATGAGGTCATGGATGCCATGGGTATGAAAGGGGACTTTTGTAACTATCTGAAGGCCATATATGAAGACCCCCAAGTACAAGTGTATGCACCAGGGTTTTTGTCCTCGAGAATAATGCTGAGGAAGGGGACGAAACAGGGGTGCCTTTTGTCCTCCCTTTTATTTAACTTGGCCCTAGAACCCCTGGCTTGGCTCTTGATGCAATCCGACTTATATGAGGGGATTCAGGTGGGGGGGAGAGGTCATCAAGTTAGCCTGCTTTGCGGACTATTTTCAGATTTTTCTGCAATCCCCATATAAACACCTCAAACAACTCCTAGATACCGTGCTGTACTATGGTTTGGTGACGGGCTACAAAATTAATATATCTAAAAGCCAGATCCTTTTCTTTAATTCCGGGGAGCCTTATCCGCGGGGATAGTGCGGAGTCGAGGTACAACACGATTACATAACTTACCTGGGAGTTAAACTGGGGTGATCATCAGTCTCTCTCTATTCTCTAAATTATCCTCCGTTGATCCAGAAAATAATCAGAGAATTGGACAGGTGGAAGGATTTACCTCTCTTCTTACACGGTAGGGCTCAGCTTTTGAAAATGTCCAGTTTCTCACATCTGTTGTATCCCTAGCAAACCATCTCCCTACTGCTGAGGCACATTGATATAACGAAATTGCAGTCCGCATTTAATGCCTTTTTGTGGGGTAAGAAAAGGCCACGCATAGCTTATGAAAAATTGACAATGTTGAAGTGGGAAGGAGGTTTACAGCTTCCAAATATTTGTCACTATTATTATTATTATTTATTATTTAAGCGCCATTCATTCCATAGCGCTGTACATATGATAAGCGGTGCACATACATAATACAGACAATTGCACTATAACCATGCTGCGTTATTTCGCCATGCCAGGGATTGGGTGTGGGGAACTTCATATTTTACTGCGAGGCATATAGAACAGGAGCTAGTTGCACCTTGGGACTTAACAGCTTTGCTGCACACCAGGTTAAAAGACTTATCCCCACGTATCAAACAGTCCGTCCTGCTTCGTGATACCATAATGGCATGGAAGGCCATATGTAAACTCTACAAACTTCCTATGTACCTCACCCCCCACATGCTGCTGTGGACATTGCCTGCCTTTTCTCAGGGGAGAGACAATAAAATGTATAAGTTGTGCGGCAGAAAGGCATCCACAAACTACGAGACATTTTAGACGCCTCAAATCAGAAGCTGATAGAATGGGAAGAATTCCGAAATAAATGTAATGTTGATGCCTCTCACTATCTTCCGTATGAACAGATACGGTCCTACTGTAGAGTCCTACTGTAGAGCACAGTCGAAGAGCTTGGGGTAAACGGATAGATTGGCGTGGTTTTAGGCGTTGGTGGGGGTAAATAAATCTATGCTCCCTCTGTCAGAATTGTACCGCAAAATTCACAACACCAAGAATATAAATAAGAGTGGTTGCCAATACCTTCTCAAAGTGGGGGAGAGAGATTGACTCTCCAGAACTGGCCAGAAAAATGAGAGAGGGTTATGAATTTATGAGAAAAGCTATATTCAATGAACAGTGGAGGGAAACGCAACTGAGGTTAATGCACAGGGCAACCTATGCGTTCGATCTATCATTTAAAGATGTGCCTTCCCACTATCTGCGTCATTGTCCTAAATGTGAATTGCCTAGAGCAGGTCTTCTACACAGCATATGGGATTGCCCGAGGCTAAATCAGTTGTGGTCGGAGGGAGTAAGATATATTAAGGAGGTTTGGGACATAGAGGTGTTACTCAAACCAATGCAATGTATTTTTCACTACATACCGAAAACAGAGTCCAACTCGGAGGAGTCTGGGGTATCCGAGAAGGGAATTCATATATTACTTATGTCCATTAGGAGGGCGATCTTAAGACACTGGCTGGAAAAAGAACCCCCCTCATGGGAAGAGGTGATAGGTTTTATGAAGCAGGTGCTTTACTTGGAAAGGTTGGAAATGGAGAGGCACAAAGAACAATCTATTCGCACTTGAACAATCTATTCGCACTTTTATAAAAAATGGCGGAGATTTATTGAAGCTTCTCTGTCGATAGAAGAAATTAAAGAACTAATGTCGCCATTCACCCAAACTACATGGTACTTGGAGGCTAGAATTGGGGGAAAATTAGGTAAATTGGAAATTTAGAGTATCACAAGCTAGACTTTTACCCATTTACTGAACTCCGCCATTTCTATTGCCCCCATAAACAAGAGAGTACAGAGTTCTTCTTACAAATTTCAAGGTCCCATGGGAGGGGGGTGGGGTAGGGAAGGAGGTTATTGTTATTCTTTGTGTTGTTATTATATACTTTAATTTGCCAGGAAAAAAAAAAAAGGGAAACATGAGAATATAAATAATGTTACACTGTGATGCTTCTTTGGGGGTCATGCTGTAATGCCGTCCCTGCTGGCTGAATGTTGACGCGAACAGGGATATGATTCTGTATCTGAAATTGATTTCCCTATGTCTTGTTTTCCTTTTTTTCAATAAAAAGAAGTAAAAAAAAAAAGTGTTATCTCGTGTATTTTCATTAAATAGATCAGTCTTGTGGTTAGAAGCAGACTGAATGTCTCGGAAGTGTGTGTACACATGTCCTTGATACACATAGATGTATATGGTCTATGTCCATTGTTAGGAGTAGGTATCCACGGGGATTAAGTAGCAGGGAGGTAAAATAACTGAACGGATACTGGGGAGTTCTTCACAACTGCATTGGTCAGGGCACGGGTGATGTTACGGGACACATGCTGGTGTAAGGCTGGGACTGCACACCGTGAAAAATATTGGCAGCTGGGGACAAAGTAACAGGCCAGCAATTTGGAAAGGGGCGCATTAAGTGCTATGGCCTGTGGGTGGCTGGGTATTTGCACTTTCGATCAAAGGCCTGGGGTATAGAAATCTGTATGCTGCGCTGGGACACAGAAGTGGATGTGGTCGCTGATGGTGCTTGCGAAGGTCCAGGTGCATGGAGGGAGTCATCCGGGCCTGCGTCTTGGACAGGGGATTGGCCAGCACGTAACATAGGGGAAGAGGAGGCAGTGGTGTGACCTGCGGACACTGATTGTGGACCCAGGCATTCGACCCACCTATTAGGGTGATTTGATGCCATGTAGTGGATCACACTGGTCGTAATGAGGTTGCTAGTGTTCATGCCCCTGCTCATTTTGGTATGGCACAGGTTGCAAATGACAATTCTTTTATCATCCACACTTAGCAAGGGAGATTGCCGCAAGGGGGTGATCCAGGGAACAGTTGCAGGCCCGCCTTCTCCATTTTGCCACCCCACTGCCTCTTCCAGCCTGTTGTGGTGCTCGGATCCCTCCCCCTCTGTACTGCTGTCCTCGCTCGGCTTGCCACCTTCCCAGGTTGGGTTAGTAACGTCATCATCCACTTCCTCACTCTGGTTATCCTTCTGACTTGTTGACCTAACAACAACCTCAGTTATTGACAACTGTGTCTCATCCTCATCATCAACCTCTTGAGACACTAATTGCGGTTGACTTATTGGCAACTGTGTCTCATCAACATCATCCACCTCGTGAAACACTAATTGCCGTTCCCCACATCATCTTCTTGTGACTGTGGATGCTCAAGAGTTTGGGAATCTTTGCACAATATCTCCTCATGTCCCTCTTCAAGCGGGCTTGTCGAGAGGCCCAAATCAAGGAATGGCGATGAAAAGAGCTCCTCGCAATATCCGAGTGTGGGATTACTTGTTTGCCAGGACTCTCCATGGTGGGAGGAAGGAGTATCAGGGTGAGGATTCTGTTGAGCAGACTCTTGGCTACTGAGACTGGACTTTGTGGAAGACTAGGTGGTGCTTAACCGACTGGAAGCATTATCTGCTGCAATCCAACCAACCACCTAGTCGCACTGGTCTGACTTAGAGTGGTGTTCTGCGCCACCCTGAAAACTGGGACATAAAGCTAGGTATCGTGGATGAGTGGGTTTCTTGTGCTCTGGCAGCAGGCACAGTTTCACCGCGACCAGGGCCACAGCCTCTGCGTGCACCATCAGCAGCACGGCCACCTCCCCATCCCTTACTGTACTGCTCACCTTGCGCATATTACATTTTATATATGCTTGCAAGTGTCACACGTACAGTAGTGCAGGTTTTGCAAGTGTATGCGCAAATAAAGTACACAGAATGTCACAGATATTTTTAGGATGCACACACATTAAACAGGAGGTATAGCACAAGTAATGTCGCTGTCACCACCGCCTAATAAAAAATTACACTGAATGAATGTCACTGATATTTAGGATGCGTACACGTTAAACAGGAGATGTAGCACAGATAATGTCGCTTTCCGCAGTGTCTATGAAAAAAGTACACTGAATGTCACAGATAATTTAAGGATGCACAAATGTTATACAGGAGGTATAGTGCAAGCAATCTCGCTGTTACCAGCAGCTAATAAAAAATTACACTGAATTAATGTCACTGATATTTAGGATGCGCAAACGTTATAAAGGAGGTATAGCGCAAGTAATGTCGATGTCAGCAGCGGCTAATAAAAAATTACACTGAATTAATGTCACTGATATTTAGGATGGCTAAACGTTATACAGGAGATGTAGCGCAGGTAATGTAACTGTACACAGTGGACACCGTCTACAGAAAAATTACACTGGATGTCACAGATATATTTAGGCTGTGCACACGTTACACACGAGATGTATGTAACGCAGATAATGTCTCTGTCACCAGTACCGAAAAAAATTGCACTGAATGTCACTGATATTTCGGATGCACTAACGTTATACAGGAGATGTAGCGCAGGTAATGTAACTGTCCGCAGCGGACACAGTCTACAGAAAAAGTACACTGGATGTCACAGATATTTTTAGGCTGCGCACACATTACACAGGAGATGTAGCGCAGATAAAGCACTGATTATGCGTTCCAGCCAGTCAATCCCTGTAATGCCAGTAGCCAACATGGCTACGGCATTACAGTAAATGGCGTAGCAGCCAACAAACGTCCGGGGAGGAGACTCGAGCATCTCACGAACTGGTGTTCGGCCAAGCATGGGAGCCCAACACTAGAAGTTTGGTGTGATGAGTGTCTCAGCCATAGTCCCTCACCTGTAGCAGGGTAATGCAGAATTTTGCTGATCACTCTGATGTTTTGTCTCTCAAGTGCTTTCTTGAGGTTGCAAATAAATTTGGTCTCTCTGGAGAATCCTATATCGTTTTTAGGAGCAGGAGCTCTGCAGTGTGCTTCCTCTCCTTACTGAAGCCCACTCCTACCAAGAGGGAAGGAACAGAGTGGATAAGCCTGTTCCTGTCAACCTTTGCCAACCATGACCCTGCTGCTGAAATCTACGGCCACAACATAAAATACAAAACATTAACAATACAGAATAATACAACAATTGCAGACACCCCCAGGTCTGGGGAACTGCAATTCTGCCACATTTTATGTCAGCAGGATTTGTTATTAAGACTGGCCTAATAAATGTCAGTCTTAATACACACCCCTATTTTTTTTTAGCAAATCTCAGAAAATGTATTATTCCACATTAAAAATTATTATGCAAATGTTATTTTTATAGGGTACTGTTCCATTCTGAATTACAAATCACTTGAGTTGTTGTCTAAAGGAATGCAACATTACCCGTCCGGTCTGATCCTCGCTGTTGCAATCCTGCATAACATTTGCCCTGTGTTTGCACCGTAACCGATTGGGTTAAGAGTATACAACATGTGCTGTGAATCGCTCTACTTTCTTTGTGGTTCAGTCGCATACCTGCCTGTTGAATAACACAAAAGGTAAATATCTAAGCGCCTCCAAGCTCCGCAGCTCCTTGACTAAGCACATGCAGGATAAGTCCAACAAGAGCAAACATACCAAGCTGGGCAATCACCTCTCCTGTGTCAAAATGTGAGAAGTGATCTTTAAAAAACATGTTAACCGGTTATATACTAGATGTAGCTGACAGTTCTGAGAATGGTGAGGTGAATACTGCATAAGAGCAATTGAAATCTCCATTCTTTTACAGAAGCTAAAATCAGGAGTGTATCATAAAAGAAGAGAAAGTATAAAGGACAGATACAACGTCTCTTCTTTTTTTTATTCACTCCTGCGTGCAGATATAATTTACTAGTGTGGATAAGTCGGAATTCTGTTGCAATTCGGCCCATCTGAGTTTAGACATATTTATGAAGCAAGTAAGCCAAAAAGAAAAATCCACTGAGGAGTGTCACCTAGCTGGAAATCGGCATGGTTTAGCAGGAAAATTGTACAAAAGTGTCTAGCCATCAGGGGCGAAACTACCATAGCGGCAGACCATGCGATTACTATGGGGCCCAGGGCAAGAGGGGGCCCAGTCTTAGTTGGGATCATCCCCTCTTCTACTGGAGGTGAAAACTTGGTCAGGACTCTACCCTCTAAAGGAACATCTTTTAGAAAATGAGACAGTGAAAATGGTTTAGGCAGAAACCCTTCTGTCCTGTGTGGGGGGCCTGGTCTGACCCTTACTTACAACACTACTCAGTCTTTTCATGTAGAATTTAATGTACAAGCCATCAAAATCAGGTTAGTTCACCGCACCTGCACAACTCTGCGTATCCCCAATATGAATGGTGCTCTGGATAGAATATCATGAACCAAGATTGTAAGAGTAAGTAGCAGTGTCTGATACAGAGAAGCATGAACATACTATCTGGTGGACCTCAACACTTGCTGCCTAGTTATTGAGTCAGAACATGTATACTGGGGACAGGGAGCAGTGCTCCTGGGTGTAGGAGAACATCATGGCTAGAGATGAGCAAATTGAGGCTGACGAAGTGGAGTTCGTTACGAATTTCAGGAAAAATGTGATTCGCACCGAATGCAAATTTCCTCGCACTTCGTGGTAATCGAATCGCGTTTTTTCCTAAAATGGCTGCTGCATGTGTGAGGACAGGGAGAATGGAACTCTGGGAAGGCAGGATCACCCATAATGCTATGCATGCAGCCAATCAGCAGCCAGCCAGCTCTGTGATGTCACAGCCCTATACAGTAAATAGCCTGAGCTTAGATTCTGCCATTTACCAGTGTACTTAGTGCAGAGAGAGACGTCAGCAGGCGCTAGGGACAGTGCTAGGAAAGACTTCATTGTGCTAAAAAAACGATTTACAAGTGCAGGGAAAGATTATTCAAGGTGTAAGGAAAGGATAGGGAGGAATCGTTCCACATCATTTCTGTTGAACAGGGTTCATTCGGGGAGGTGATAGCCTGGGTAAAAAGTACATTCCTAGTACACCTTACTGCACTGACTGGGGACCCAAATTGCCATTTAGTGTTGATTGCGAATATTCTAATTGCGGATTTTTATCGTGAATATCGGCACTTCGCGAATTTGCGAAGCTGTAGAATATAGTGCTATATATTCGAAATCGCGAATATTCTACATTTTATTTCATCAGTACCCTCCCTTCTTGCTTGTGGGCCAATGAGAAGGCTGGAATATATTTGTCTGAGCTTAGCAACATCCTTAGCAACCAATAGGAAAGTTGCCTACCCTTTACTATATAAGAACCTCCCCAGCAGCCATTTTCTGCAGTTTTTTTGCAGTTCTGAGAGAGAGAGAGAGAGAGAGAGCAGTGACATTGCTGTGCTCTGTGCTTTCATCTGGATCCTTATCCAATGACATTAGATAGTTAGAATAGCTCATATATATAATACAGATAGTGGGAGATAGTCAGTGTAGGTTAGATAGTGAATAGTGTAGCTGATAGGTTCCAGTGCAGGGTGTTGGGAATTACTGTTTCTCTGCTGTCCATACATACATGCTACAGACATAGTGCTGTGATATCACAACAATACTTAGTGCACCAATCAGTAATATCTATTCAGACCTGATAAAATGTGAAGTTGCATGTATTGAGCAAAAAATCATTAGTGCTGATTTGCGCATCGTGAAAATAATGACTGGGGATCACGAATTCTAGATATCGCGAATTTATTGCGAATATTATGCGAAAAATTCACAAAGTATTGCAAAAACTAATATTGCCTATGCCGCTAATCAGTATTGCCATTGCACAGCTCTGTAATTCCAGCAAACTGTTCTTATTAGGCCTCCTGCACATGACCGTTGTGTGCACCCGTGGCCGTTGTCCCGTTTAACGTGTTTTTATGCGGTCCCATTGACTTTCAGTGGGTCCGTGGAAAAATCGGAAACTGCACCATTTGGCAGCCGCATCCGTGATCCGTGTTTCCTGGACGTGAAAAAAATATTGCAACACGGCAGACCTGCAGGGTATAGCGAGGTGAGGTCACGGTTATGGGCAATCGAGGGTTGCTCACTGTATTGGAGAACCCTGGGCAGGCATGTGGCAGTGAAGGGGAGGTAGACACGGTTCCTCTGGGGCACACTCGGTATGTAGGGACCAGGCCTGATGGTGGATGAGGTGCCCTGGATGTTACAGGTATTTTGCGTGCCTGGGGCAAGGTCCCTGTTGGATTCGTGACGCCAGTGCCTTTGACGGTGGCACACCGGTTGGTAGTTGGAATGAGTGAGGCACACAGATGGAATAGTGAACCAAACGTTACTTTACTGAACAGTCCAACTTTGTACATGCAGGTGGTACACAGTCTCTTAAATCACAGCTTCACAAGTAGGCTTATTCACAAGATGGCAGGTATTGATTATGCAAGATACTCAGAGGGTAAATCCACAAATGCTCTCAGAATCAGGTTGTACCTTTCCTCAGAAATAGCGTACACTTGTTCTTTCTAGAACTCCTGTCTGGCTTTCTATCCCAAGGCCCGGATGCCTAAAGGGTGGCTTAAATCCTTTGTAATTATATCTTCCTCTGGTATTAATTACTTTCTTTCCTTGCTAAGCATCTGCCCATCAGGGTTACTTATCTTTCCCTGGGATTTCCTTACTTGTTTGGTGAATGACTGTGGGTTTCTCCCAGGAGGTTCTGTCCTGCAACTGGGGTGTCTCTACTGAGCTAATCCTAGCCTCAGGAGCTTCAGGTGGACGAAGTAACTCCTCTAGTCCCCTGGAATGAACTAACTCTTCCCTGTCTGGGCCTTCCTATATATAACTAGGGCTCTCCAGCTCCCTCTAACGTCCGGGAGGCTAAACTATACCCTGACAGGCCTGACACCCAGATAATACAGGGAAAACAAACACATGACATTCAATGCAATGAAACACATTAACCTGTGCAGTGCCCACCTTTACCTAGTGGGACACTACATACCCCCACGCTATAACGTTGCCCGTCCTCGGCGCAACATGGAGGGTCCGCCCATCTGGAAGCGGCAACCTGAAAGACAGATGAGAACATGCACATACAGTATTCACCACATGAACAATATAACAGTGGGCAAACAGGATCACTGAAAGGAGTGGTGACAAGGGGCGTCGTTCTCTTCTCTCAGGATAACATAAGGGAACAGGGGCGCTGACCTGGCACAGCGTATCAATAAACCAGGATAGTCCGTATAAAGGCAGATAAACATAAGTCCTTGGAGGCTCAAAGAACAACATGAGTCCGTACCCAGGCTTGCAAAGGTTAAACAGGGGTTTCCCGTGAGGGGCTACCTGGGCCCATAATGTAGTCCCCAAACCTCACAGGTCGATGCCCCCTGGTAGAACGGGTAGACCTCCTTACTGGCAGGGATTATTCCTGCCCGGATTCAGGAATGTCAGAGGAGCCCACCGCCTCTGGAGCTTCTTCAGGAGGCTGAGGGCTAACAGGAACAGGAGCAGGAACCAACAAATTCAACCAAGGCGTGAGGGCCCAGTGGAGCGGCTCTTTATCATGGATTAAGTTCTCCACAGCCTGCATAGGGTCCATAGGTGGAGCCGGCAACTCTTCCTCGGTAGGCTCAGGCTCCATCTCCTCTGCCGCTGGTTCTCCTTCTATACAGGGCTTGAGGCGGTTCCTGTGAACAACTTGGGGACCTTTTCCTTCCCTGGAGACCTGGTAAATGTGGGCCGCAGCATTGGGTATGGCAGTAATAAGGTAGGGAATCCTTTCCCATTTGCTGTCCAACTTGCTGGTCCGGTGGTTGTTTTTCAACCATACCTTGTCTCCCAGAGCCAGGGGTCCCGCATGGGCAGTCTGGTCCTAGTCCTTCTGCTGCCTTTCTCGAACAATCTCCATCTGTTCCTGGACAATCTCCTTAGCATTAAGAAGACGCCTTTGGTGTTCCAATACCCAATCAGTCTTGGGCAGTGGGTTGATCTGATCCGGCACTTGTACCCCTAGGGAGTGGTCCGCAGGCAATCTCCCTTGTCGGCCGAACATCAAATAGAACGGGGTGTAACCGGTGGAACAATGGATGGTGTTGTTGTAAGTGTACATAAGCTGCGGCAACAGAGTAGGCCAATCTCCCCTTGTCTCAGGGGGTACTGCGCTCAGCATTTCAATGAGAGTCTTATTCATTTTCTCACAGAGTCCGTTACCTTGCGGATGATAAGCGGTGGTCCGGACCTTCTGGCAGTTGTGTAGCAGGCACATCTCATGAAACAGCTGTGACTCAAACGCAGACCCTTGATCGGTGAGGATCCTTTCTGGGCAGCCGTAGGGCAGCAGGAAATGCTTCCAGAACGCCTCCGCTGTGGTCTTGGCTGTCAGGTCTTTCACAGGCACTGCTACGACAAACTTAGTGAAGTGATCAATTATAGTCATGGCATATGTATACCCTGAGCGACTCGGCTCTAACTTTACATGATCAATGGCAACAAGTTCTAAAGGAGCCTTACTTACAATAGGATGGAGAGGCGCCCTCTGGTCATGGCGTTCAGTCCGCCCCACAGCACAGGCAGTGCATTCTCGGCACCATTTCTCAATATCCTCTCTCATCCCGATCCAATAGAATCTTCTGCGAATGGTGGCCTCAGTCTTTTGCACACCGAAGTGTCCGGACTGATTGTGGTACATATCCAGCACCAGGCTGGCATCCCGACGTGACAGGAGAATTTGATACACTCTATCATAGGACACTGGATCCAGACTCCTTCTGAGCAACAGGCCCTTTTGAAGGAATAGTTGATGGCGATGTCTCCACAGTCTCACTAGCTCTGGGTCTGCACTCTTCCTGCGGATCCTCTCAGGGACTTTTCCACTGGTAAGGAAGTCAAGCAGTTCACCGAGGACTCTACTTTCGGACTGGAGCTTAATCCATCTTTCTTGATCGCCTCTGGACTCAGGACCATCTGATGAGGAAGGATCCGCAGCAGGGGAATCTCCAGCACGTATATTATCCTGCTGGGTAAATTTATTATAAAACGCTGGCATCTCCACCTCTTCCCAGGCATCTTTTGGTTCATCTGGGGCTTCTGTAGTGGGGAGTCGTGACAGAGCATCAGCGTTATCATTGGAGCGGCCTGCCCGGTACTTCACAGTAAAAACATAGTTGGCCAGGCGGGAGGCCCATCTTTGCTCTAGTGCCCCTAATTTGGCTGTATTCAGATGCGCCAGGGGATTATTATCTGTGAAGGCAACAAACGGTGTGGCAGCGAGATAGTCCTTAAACTTTTCGGTCACAGCCCACACTAAGGCAAGAAACTCCAGCTTGAAAGAACTGTAATTCTGGTCGTTCTTCTCAGCTCCCTTCAGGGATCTGCTGGCGTAGGCAATCACCCTTTCTTTGTTATCTTGCACTTGAGCCAACACGGCCCCCAGGCCTCTTTTACTGGCATCTGTGTAGAGGTGGAATGGCTTCTGATAATCTGGGTAACCCAGAACAGGGGGTTCAGTCAACTTCTTCTTTAGGAGTTGGAAGGCAATTTCCCGCTCTTCATTCCACTCAACAGGAATAGGAGTCTTTGGGCTCTTTTTTGGATGCCCCCTCAAGAGTTCCTCGATGGGATCCGCAATTTGTGCGAAATGCGGGATGAATCGCCTATAATACCCTGCAAAACTGAGAAGGCTTCTCACCTCTTTCACGGTCGTAGGAGTAGGCCAGTTACGGACAGCAGCAAGTTTATCAGGATCAGGCGGTACTCCTTCGGCACTGACAATGTGCCCGAGATATTTGACGGCTGGTTTCAGCAGGTGGCATTTGGATGGCTTGATTTTGAGGCCATATTTGGTAAGAACTTGAAACACCTCACCCAGGTGCTTTAGATGGTCCTCATACGTCTTGGAATATATAATGACGTCATCCAGGTATAATAGTACCGTCTCAAAATTTCTATGGCCTAAACAACGTTCCATCAGCCTCTGGAACGTTCCTGGAGCATTACACAGTCCAAATGGCATATAATTGAATTCAAACAGGCCCATAGGTGTAGTGAAAGCAGTCTTCTCTCGATCTTCTGGGGCCATGGGTACCTGCCAGTACCCACTGGTTAAGTCCAAGGTGGAGAAATAGGCTGATGACCCCAGGGCAGTCAAGGACTCCTCAATGCGTGGCAATGGATATGCATCTTTGTGGGTGATTTGATTAATTTTCCTGTAATCCACACAGAACCTTATGCTGCCATCTTTTTTTCGAACAAGTACTAGGGGCACAGCCCAGGGGCTATGACTGTCCCGGATTATATTAGAGTCTTTCATCTCTTGTATCATCTCTTTCACAGACTGATAGGTAGTAGGTGGTATGGGTCTGTGCCTCTCCTTAATAGGAGGGTGAGAGCCAGTGGGTATGGTGTGTTTGATCACACTGACCTCTCCATAGTCTGTGGAGTGTTTGCTGAAAGCCTGGTGGTGCTCCTTCACCAGCTTCAGGACTCCCTCTATTTGCTCCTTTGGGGTGGATTCGTCCCCCACATGTAGTTCTTCCCACCAGGATGCCGTTGGGGTGCTGCTGTTCTGCGCGGTCTGGAACGCCTCCGCGGCAGGCAGACGGATCACATCCTGGAAAGACACCTGGAAAAGCTGAGCAACGGGGCAGTGTTTAAAGAGAGTAACGGGATGATCACCAAAGTTGATTAAACGAACAGGCACTTTACCTGGAGACACGGTCACCAGGCTCTTGGCTGTCCGTACGAAAGGATGATCCTTAATAGGAATAGGTTCCACTAGGGCTTGATAGTCCTGGCCCTGAATCCCTAATACAGCACGGTACCACAGGATGATCTGGGAATTCGGAGGCAAAATCACCGGCCGGTTATCCCGGATCCGGACAGTGCAAATTTCTCCCTTCTTGTTGGCGAACCTTTGTTGAGCGCACAGCACGCTAATAGTTTTCTGAATAACTCTTCTGGAAGCAGGTGAGGCGGACGATATGGTTTGATTCAATGCTTCAAGCACTTCGGAGTAACAATTTTTAAGAACATTAGTCCCTAAGATCACAGGGTATCCTCCTTTATCTCCGGCTTGTACCACAATCACGCCTTGCTGTGGCAGGGTGGCTTCTCCCACCTGAAGAGTAGGTTCCCAATACCCATGCACTTTCACTGGCTTACCGTTGCTAGCGATGATATCCAGCCAGGACTCTGGTGGCTGGGTGAGGAGACTTGGATCCCAGAACTTGTCAAAGGCAGGCCGTTGAATGGTGGTGACCTGTGACCCAGTGTCCAACAGGGCTTCAAAGGGTATCCCATTGATACATATATTAATTTTCGGACGGGATCCTACATACTTAGGCATCCAGCTTGGATCCTTTGGACCTACTGTTCTACCTCCCGAGGAGCGGTCCTCTGCCTCAGGGGTTACCCGTTTAACTGCCAGCACATTGATTCAGTATGTCCATATTTCTTGCAGTGATGGCAGACAGGCTGTTTTCTACTTCTGGGCCGGTACTTCGGTCCTTCGGTCGGGTTTCTCCCAGGAGGTTCTGTCCTGCAACTGGGGTGTCTCTACTGAGCTAATCCTAGCCTCAGGAGCTTCAGGTGGACAAAGTAACTCCTCTAGTCCCCTGTCTGGGCCTTCCTGTCTGGGCCTTCCTATATATAACTAGGGCTCTCCAGCTCCCTCTAACATCCGGGAGGCTAAACTACACCCTGACAGGCCTGACACCCAGATAATACAGGGAAAACAAACACATGACATTCAATGCAATGAAACACATTAACCTGTGCAGTGCCCACCTTTACCTAGTGGGACACTACAATATGACGTGCCCTTTTTTTTAACGGCCAACGGTTCACGGACCCATTCAAGTCAATGAGTCCGTGAAAAATCATGGATGCACACAAGATTGTCATCCGCGTCCGTGATCCGTGTCCGTGATCCGTGTCCGTTTTTTCCTATCATTTCAATGGCAAACTTGACTTCATTTTTCAGGTCCGTGGATCCTCCAAAAATCACGGAAGACCCATGGAAGAAAAAACGGGCACGGATCACGGTACAACAGATCCACGTTTTGCGGGACGTTAAAAAAAATACGGTCGTGTGCAGGAGGCCTTAGGGTGCAAGTGCTGTTTGATACAGGCATTAACTGGGGTTATTACAAGGAAATATTTCAATGTTTTATTTGCCCTAGAGCGGTGCAGTTATATGTTCTAAAGCATTTTTGGCTTGTATTAGTGGGAAAAAAGGGCTTATTAGCCATTGTGTGGTGAAATGCGAAAATTACAGCCTTTTTGTCATTTATTAGTGGCAAAAGTAAAATATATTTGCCGCTCAGCGGTTGTTATCTGTTCTAAATCCCTTTTTCCATGTATTAGTGGAAAAAGAAAAAATATATTTGCCGCTCAGCAATGCAGTTTTCTGTTTTAAAGCCCTTTTTTGCATGTATTAGCGGAAAAAGGAAAAATATCTTTGCTGCTCAGTGGTGCAGTGAGATATTTTACAGCCCGGTTTGCTGTATATTAGTGGCGAAATAAAAATATATTCGCAGTTCATCGTTGCACTTATCTGTTGAAAAGCCTTTTGTGTAAAAATAGAAAAAAATTAGGGCCTAATTGCCGTTAATCATTGCGCTTATCTGTTGAAAAGCTTTTTGTGTAAAAATAGAAAATAATTAGGGCCTAATGGCCGTTCATCGTTGCACTTATCTGTTGAAAAGCTTTTTTTGTAAAACTAGAAAAGAATTAGGGCTTAATTGCCATTCTTCGGTCCAGTGAGATATTTTACAGCTCAGTTTGCCATGTATTACTGGCGAAATACAAATATATTCGCCATTCATCGTTGCACTTATCTGTTGAAAAGCCATTGTGTCTCCACACTATGTCACCTTGCCACTCTGTGGTCTCCTGCTGCTGCTCCTACCTCCACTCTATGTCACCCTGCCACTCTGTGGCCTCCTGATGCTGCCGCCTCCTACAGACTCAGTGATTTGTCCACTCTGTGGTCTCCTCATGCTGCTTCCACCTCACCACTATGTCTCCTTGCCACTCTGTGGCCTCCTGATGCTACCACCACCTCCATACTATGTCACCTTGCCACTCTGTGGCCTCCTGATGCTGCTGCCACTTCCACACTATGTCACCTTGCCACTCTGTGGCTTCCTGATGCTGCCGTCACCTCCATACTCTGTCATTGTGCCACTCTGTGGCCTCCTGATGCTGCTTTCACCTCACTACTATGTCATAGGGCCACTCTGTGGACTTCTCATGCTACCCTCCCTACTTCATAACTGGGCTACTATTTTGCCTTTTTGGCTTAGCTGACATCACTTATTTGACCCTTCCTCTGATCTGTCAGAAGGAAGGTAAAATGAGACGCACAACGGATCCTGTCTGTGTAGCAGCTGTAAGACCTGTATGGTCCCATCAGAATTGACTTTTGATTTGGTAGCCAAAAGCCGGAGTGGGCACAAAACACAGAAGACTTGCAAATATTCCATTCACGTGTCATCTCTGTTTTGGATGCACCCCTGTTTTTTTTGGCATTAGAAATACTGATGGATTACTCACCAAATGCTGACCGAGTGAAGGCAGATGCTCAACAGACAGAATCAGTTTTTTGTGGGTTATCGTTCTAACGGATCAGAGGAAGGGCAAAATAATCTGTGATGTTCACACAAACTTACTGCTGACACCCTCTCCACTCTGTCAGGGGGCTCTACTTGTATACGCGTTTAATAGAACAGGTTCTGTAGACATCTATGTGGAATCAGCTGACGACGGTGTAATAAGAGTGCGCTTCTTCTTGACGCTAACATCAACCTGTAAGGCTGAGTTCACACTTGAGTTATTTGGTGAGTTTTGGCCCGTGACTGCCCAAATAAGTGATGTGTGCAGTGATTCTAAGAGCGACACCTGTCATCTGCGTGTCATACTGACTCACAGTATTGTTTCACTACCAAAGCAGACTCCCTATGTGTGTTACTGCAAGGCACAGTGTTCTACACCACTATAAAGGCTCTCTGGAGCAAGGAAATAGACGGTTTTTTTAACGTAATTTGCAACAAATAAATTTGGATCGAAGCGAATAAAAAATAAAATCGGAAAACTGGTGAATCGAATTTTTTAAAAATTTGCTCATCTCTAATCATGGCAGATGGTAAAAACTGGCAGCTAGAGACAACGCGTGCAGAGGGAACACTGATGAAAAATACATCATATTAACATTACATTATTACATAAATACATGACCGGTGCCAAAGAAAACAGTAGAACATAGAAAAGTACTTGACCAGTAGTAGAATAAACACTTATAGTTATAAAAAGCAAATAAATTGAACTGTCTCATAATATCAATTCCAACTAAACTTCTCGTTATGGAGAGCATATAAACTCCATGTAGATGTAGCAGTTGGAACCCAATACCCCAATGGTGCAAGGTGCAACAGGGCTAATCACCAAGCGACCACGCTGCCCATTTCTGGTGCTATATGTTATTCCTATGTTGCAGAGACAGAGGTCCTACAGATGCATTGGCAGAACTGACATACATGGTTTCTGATTATGTATGTGAGTTAAACGACATCTGTTAGCAGATTTGCACCTATGACACTGGCCGACCTGTTACATGTGCGCTTGGCAGCTGAAGGCATCTGTGTTGGTCCCATGTTCATATGTGTCTGCATTGCTGAGAAAAATGATTTTTTTATATATGAAAATGAGCCTCTAGGAGCAACGGGGGTATTGACGTTACACTTAGAGGCTCTGCTCTCTCTGCAACTGCCCCATGCCCTTTCCACTTTGATTAACGGGACCAGGCAGTGTAAACGGGATCATGCCTTGTCCTAACTTCTCCTAAAGTCAATTAAAGTATAGATGGCGCGGCAGTTGCAGAGAGAGCAGAGCCTCTAGGTGTAACTGCAACACCCCCGTTGCTCCTAGAGGCTCATTTACATATATTAAAACCGCATTTTTCTCAGCAATATATGAACATGGGGCAACTTATTCCATATCCACAGAATAGGGGGTAAGTGTCCTATCAGCGGGGGTCTGACCTCTGGGGCCCCTTCTGATCATGAGATCTAGGGCTTGTGCTCCCCAGTTTGAATTGAGCTGCAGTCACACATGCACACTGCCTCTCCATTCGGCATAGCCAGAGATAGCCAAGCGCTTGTACTCAGCTATCTGTGGCAGTCCCATAGAGTTGAGTGGGGCTGTGGATGCATATGTGTCTGTTGCTTCATTCAAGCAGGAGCATGGGTCTCCTTCTCATGCTTGCCAGGGGCCAAATCATTTAGACCCCTGCTGTTCAGACACCTTTCCCCTATGCTGTGAATAGGAAATATGTTGTCTCAATTGGACAACCACTTTAAATGCTTTGTCTATTGATAATATGAGAGTAGAAATCTGTTTCTGGAGGAAAACTCTACTGTCGCCATGTTCTAGATCAGTCACTGACTACTCGTAGCACTGTACATTGGTTTCCCCCCATATGAGAAGCTGTGTATGAGGTTGTGCAGGAACTCTCAATTAAATTTTTTTTGTGAGGGTTCTAGTCTAGTGGTGAAAATGTCTATAAGTATAATAGGTCCTAAAATAAAGATTTGACAAACTGCGAGTTACCAGTTCTAATCATTTCTGTGCAAAGGTGAAGGCCTTGCACTGGGCCGCTCAATGAGATGTCATCACGATTTTAGGAACAGTTGATTTGTGAGGGCTGAGGACGGGTGATTTATGAGAACATAAGGGATGAGTGAAGGGACTAGTTCTATAGTAACAGCAAACACTTCTCTTTCATCACCCACTGAACATTTATTCTCTTGGACCTACTACTTCCTTCTGTATGAATTCAGTGGAAAATTGTTGTCTGCCTTTGTTCGTGGGAATTTCCTAAGACAAGTGACATACACGCCACAATAGATGGTTAAATTAGTACAAGGTTATTACATAAGTTATTTTTAAGATTCATCTTATTTCAAATCTAAGTTGGAAACTGCATATCCAGTAAGAAAGTAAAAAATGATTGTACTGAACATAGTGATGAATGAAAGATATTGTCTGGATACTGTACGTCAGGCTAGCTGCTGTTGGCACATTGTATCCGTAATCTATTACTATATATGCTCAGGAACACAAGAGCATCATAAGATTCAGATGAACATATGGACACCTATCTGTTGTGCATTCATGAGGTGCTCACATTTTTTCTGGGCTACACTGCTAATTTCATCTGAATTGACTTGAGGAATAGAATTGCATGTCCAGTGGCCAGGTTTAAGGTAGCTCCAACACTACGCTGGGCCCCCCGAACACCGTTGAGGTGTCACCACATATTGCTGGTCTCCGGAAGGGATGGTAAGGCATGGTGTACCTTATTTTGCTATAATGGTGCTCCATAGGATCTTCAAAGTTTTGGATAAACCAACCCTGTCTTATACTTCTCCACATCTTTGTCTCTGACCTGTCTGGAGAGCACCTTCACCTTCATGTTGCTTGTTTAGTCGTTTTGCAGACTTAGGGCCTTACAGAACATGTGTATTTATACTTACGTCATGTGACATTTTGGAAGTTTATTGGTTGGAGCAGGTCTTATTTTGCGGATTCATAGCACAGGTGGTGAATACACTGAATACATATGCACTCACAGCATCTCAGCTTTTATTTATTTTATTTCTTTATTTTTGTCCATTCTTCTCCTGTAAACATTTGGATTATTTGATAGGTGGCTCAGGTCCATTATCATTAGCAATCCATTTTAATTTCAAGATGTGATGTAAAGAAACAGGAAAAACACAAAGGGGTGAATATTTTGAGTAAAAAAGTTTGCAGCCATCTCACCTTTCTTTGTGCTCTCGCGCTCTGCTTGTGAATGTAGAAAGCAAAAGAAGAAAATAGTCCAGCATCTTAGGATCCATAAATCAGGGCTTTGTTCGAGAAACTCAATACATGGCAAGTGGTTACAAAAAGATTCAAATAATTCCTACTCGTGTCGGACAAATTCAGTGTCCTTAATCCTGGCAGTATGTTTGACACAGTTTTCATGTGTTAAAATACCTGACAGATGCTGCTCTCCATTCTCCCAGGGGTAGTTATCCTGCGTCCGTCTCTCTTATGTTTGTTCATTAACCTTTAGGTCAGGGCTACACAGCGACAGTTGTCGCGCAAATTCTTGTCACACAAAAGTCGTGCAACATGCTGCGACTGCGACACGACAGTCGCAAAAAATCCATCCAAGTTGTATTTTTGTGCGACTGTCTTGTCGCAGCATGTTGCATGTCACAGTGCAACACCATTGACTACCATTGCAAAAAATGTTGCGCATTTAGTGCGACATGAATGTTGCGCCACACATGTCGCAATGTAGTTGTACTGTTTTTGACGCGCAACTTAGGGCTCATGCACACAAAGTATTTCATTTCGGCGTCCGTTCCATTTCAATGGGTCTGCAAAAGAAATGGAAGTTACTCCATGTGCATTCCATTTCCATATGTCCGTTCCACAAAAAAATACAACCTGTCCGATTATTTTCCACAATACAGACAAGGATAGGACTGTTCTATTAGGAGCCAGCTGTTCTGTTCCGCAAAATACCGAATGCACACGGACGTCATCCGTATTTTTAACGGATCCATTTTTTGCGGACAGCAAAATACATACGATCTTGTGCATAAGCCCTTATTGTCGCACAACACATGTCGCCGTGTAGCCCTAGCCTTAGTGTGAAATATATATGTTAGAGAACTTACTAATAGTACAGGAGGAGCATCTTAGTAACTGCTCATAGCACAGCAAGACGCTGTGATGGGAGAAAATTCTGCTTTCTTTTACTGTAAATCCACCCTTCCTGGACTTCAAATGCAAGAATGATAAAAGCTGGATACTTAACGGGATGTGCTACTGAAGTGTAAGCCCTTGCTATGTTATATTATTTTAGGCGATCTTGATAGAAAGTCTGATGCTACTGATGTCTCGTTAAATAAGTGCCCATTTTTAGAGGCCCACAATGAATGGATCCAGAGAAGTGAAAAAGAAAACATTCTGCCCGACTTTTAGCATGGGCACTATATGGTAGTAGTATTTGTATACTAGTATATAGCAGACATGCCACGAGAGCTGACGGTTCTTTTTTAAGAAGATGCACTTTCTATTAAATTTCATGAACATTTGTAGGAAGACCATATATTATTCCATAACCATAATGCATTTTAAAATAGTTTACCTAATAACCATATGTATGAGTTATTATAGCCGAGATTTGGGTCCAGTGGAACCCTAGGAGTCTTACTAAGCTTCTTAGACGATGGATACAAGAACTATAGGAGAGAAGACACAAGAAGCTTTGTGCAAACTCCACTTTCCGCTTTACTTCTTTAGTGACAATCAAGTGAAATTATTTTATTATGACTAATTTCCTCTCACTTGTTGTTTAAAGCAAAATAATCCCGGACTGATGGTAATTACTGGACAAAAGCCACACGACGTAATGAACAATTCCTACTCAGAAAACAGGAAATTTTAAGCAGAAAAAGATATGATGAGGGCTTGTTTTGCCTTGTTATACGTAATTTAAAAGTGAATTATTGAATGTGCTGGTGTTTGTGGGAGACGGTGCACAGGATACATTAGCGACTCTAGCATTACCATCTGCAAATAAAGCCGGTCACACGTCGGTATGTATTACTATGTCATAAATTATTGATCACAGCTCAGTCCTGATCATCACCTAAACAGGAAGAAACTGGGTTTTCCTGTAATAAATACACATTCTAGTAGCAGGCTTGAGCCATCAGACGTTGCATACAATATTCATTCATTCACAGATTATTTATTTATTGTAATATATTATAAGCCTTAGAATAAAAATTATATACAGTAATATTCCCGAATTAAAGGCTGTAGAGTGTCCAGCGATATACATACTGTAGATAGATTAGGTAAATGGAAGGATGGGGCAATGTCTTCCTGCCTCGCCTTTTCCTCTGATAGTCTACAGGCCTAGTGCCTGTAGCCTACCAGAGACCGGTCCTGGCACACATTATAAGGGGGTATTGTTTGTGAAAACGCACACTTTACGGTGGTATTCTTTATACTAGCGCACAATATAAAAGGGGTATTTTTTGTACTGCCACACATTATAAGAGTATTTTTTCGACTGGCACACATTATAAGGGGGTATTTTTTGTACTGGCATACATTGTAAGGCGGCATTTTTGTACTGACACACATTATAATGGAGTATTTTTGTATTGGCACACATTAAAAGGGAGAATTTTTGTACTGCCACACATTATAAAGGGGGATTTTTTAACTGGCACCTATTAAGGCTATTTTTTCACTGGCACACATCATAACGTGGCATTTTTCGCACTGGCGCACATTATAATGGGGGTATTTTTTGTATTGGCACACATTAAAAGGGGGGTATTTTTGTACTGCCACACATTATAAGGGGGGGGGGATTTTTGTACTACCACACATTATAAGGGGGGATTTTTGTACTGGCACACATTATAAGGGGGGGATTTTTGTACTGCCACACATTATAAGGGGGGATTTTTGTACTGGCATTTTTCTACTGACACATATTTTAAGGAGAATTATTACTACTTGGGGACTATGGGGAACATGATTTCTAGTATGTGCACAATGGGGGCATTTTTACTATTGGGGCATTGTTAACACTAAGTGAACTCTGGCAGATAATTATTTCTATTGGTGGGACTTTGGGGAGCAATATTAGTGGGGGGGGGGGGGGGGGCACCCTGGCACAGTATCAGCTTAGCACAATTATTTTTTGCAGTCACTCCCCCAAATGTACAATGCAAAAAAAAAACTTAGACATGAACCAGCACCTCCAAACAATATGAGAGAAGAGGGTTCGGGTGCAAGCTACCATGGCTGCAATGTAAAAGCAAACAAGGTGGCAATGGTTACTGATATGATATGGCAACCAAGTTATTCATCTCCATCTCCGTCACAGAACAGTGCCAGACAGCGTAACTTTGAGCTGTCCCTATAAGGCCCCATGCACACGGCCGTGTGCGGGCTGTGGAACCGCGGCCTGGATCCCTCCTGAGAGCAGGAGCGCACGGCGTCACTGGTTGCTATGACGCCGTGCGCTCCCTGCTGCCGCCGCAATACAGTAATACACTGGTATGATCTATACAAGTGTATTACTGTACTGTGCAGGGAGCGCACGGCGTCATAGCAACCAGTGACGCCATGCGCTCCTGCTCTCAGGAGGGATCCAGGCCGTGTGTATGGGGCCTAAATCAGTTGAGACAGACTGGTTGTTAGGACTCCTAGCACTCAGAGCACTCCTAGGAAGTAGGATCCGGTCTTTGTCAGATCACTTTGGTCTTCAACCCAAGGACAAATTAACAAAGGACAAACTACTAAACCAAAGCCAGGTAAGAAATAGGACGACTATCAGATCACAGGTTTCTTTCTCTTTTTGCCATAGTATCAATATTTTCTAAAAGCTTATTTAGGTGGAGGACCTCTGTAAATGTTGGAGCGTTCCGTGCTCAGTGCAATCATTTTGCAGAGAGCTTTGTTGTAATGCTGTACAACAATGGAGTAAATGTATTTTAAATGGAAACAAGTGCTTTCACCTGTACTTACCTGTTCGAAAGTCTGCACAGCTGACTCGATAAAGACGCCGCTACCTACCGATGACCACAGTCTTGTATCCATCACATGAAATGAAAGAGATGTTGGCTCATATATGGCTACATAGGGCTGTTCATGTGATAAAGAAGGTTGTATATTTTTAGATTTTGCTCAGTGGAATATTATGATATTACCGCAGAAAAAAACTAATGTGGCTTTATTTTTTTGGCCCTCCCTTCCCTTGGATACGTGTAAGATGCACAGAGTAAGTGGTGACATCGCAGGGATAACACCCATGTGAGCCTTAGGCCTCTTTCAAACGACCATTTTTTTTTTCTGTTTAGGGGTCGTTTTTTGCGTTCCGTATACGGTCTATATACGGAACCATTCATTTAAATAGCTCCGTATGCATTCCGTTTCGGTATTTCCGTTTTTCTGTTCTGTTGAAAGATACAACATGTCCTATTATTGCCCGCAAATCATGTTCCGTGGCTCCATTCAAGTCAATGGGTCCACAAAAAAAAACCTGAAAACATACAGAAATGCATCTGTATGTCTTCCGTATCCGTTCCATTTTTGCGGAACCATCTATTGAAAATGTTATGCCTAGACCAATTTTTTCTATGCAATTACTGTATACTGTGTATGGCATACGGAAAAACGAAACAGAAATGGAAACACAACGGAAACAAAAAACGGAACAATGGATCCGTGAAAAACGGACTGCAAAACACTGAAAAATCCATACGGTCGTGTGAAAGAGGCCTTAGGCTTTATTCACATGTCAGTGAATCACATACCTATTGATTTTAATATGTGTATTCACACATCCATGAATTTCCACAGGCTATGGCACCATGCTAACTTAATGGACCTATCATCCGTATTCATGGTCCTCCACATCCATTATCCGTGAAAAAACACAGACACAACACACATGGCATCTGTGTTTTATTCCATGTTTTATAGATCGTTGCCAGGAGATTAACCTGAAATTAATTTTCAGCTTAGCATTGTTTGTAGAATGTGGAGGACACAATGTATAGCAAGGTTTTAATTGGTGCTTCTCCTTTAATTCCTTTTAAAGTAACCGATTAGTGACTGATACATGACCGCATTGCTGCTGTATGAAGTAACTGTACATGCGTACTGAAATTTAGGTGTGGCCAGGAGACTAGAAAACACTTAGCTTTGGAACAAAGTGCTCAGCTCCATTTAGGGGTGTAGATAAAGGCTCATGGGCTTTGGTGCAAGAGTTCAGCTTGGGCCCCCCTTCCCTCAGGGCTTTGTGGCTGGGGACAGGGAAGCATATAGCCTTCATGTTGCTTGAGGCAAAAATTTAAAGGTATCCCTCTCATGCCCAATTTTTTAACTAACCCCTTCCCTCCAGCCAGAGGTATAACTTGACCAGCATGCACTTTCTATAATACTGGTGTCTTCTTATGTGACACAATGGTCTTTGGGCCCCCTCTAGCTCATGGGCCAATTAAAGACTGCTACCTCTGCACCCCCTATAGCTACACCCCTGGCTCCACTGAAGACATCATCAGGGTAAGATGTGCCTTGCTACCATCGCCTCTCTTTGTATCATATGGACGTTGGCTGAGTGTCATGTTGAGCACTGGTCGAAGTGGAGCTGGCCCATTTGTTTGACGACTTTTTTCGGTGACTGTTACCTACTTTATCTTTGTATATATTGTAGGAAGGCGCAAGGGTCCGTCGTTAACAGAAGGTATGTGTCACCGAGGTTCCTGGCCTCCGTGAAGTAAGAGCTGGTATTTTCAGGTGTCAGCGGCAGCTAATGCCGATTGACACTTTGCTATTTTAGTATGGCTGTATAGCCGATCCAGGACAACTCTTTCTGGGAGTAGTCAAAGTGCTGGGTGGGTGACTACTCCCCACGTTCCAGGCCGGGCCCTGACTGGCCTATAAAAAAAACAGCCAGCAGTGTCAGCTGGGAGTGATTACCTCTCTCTGACAGAGAAGCTCTGGCAATAGCTGGTGTAGGAACTGAGCCCTGTGCTGGGCTGAAAAGCTGAGATCTGTGTGTTGGGAGAGCAGGCCACCTAAACCTGCTTTTGGACTGCTGGAGGCAAAACCGCTGACAAGGTTATGTTTTTGTTATGCACAAACTTTCGACTCAGTGTGAACAAACACCAACCCTGCGCAGTGTTTTTTTTTTTGACCTTATGCGTCAATAAATACGGACATTTGAATTGCGAACTTGTACTTTGCCTCTGTACTGCACCCGCTTATCCCAACTACCAGAGCGAATCCCCACAATGTATATACATTTTATCATAGTTTACTAAACTCTTTATGCACCTGTCATGTTAAGTCTATTTTTTCCCAAACCTCAGATACTATGATAGTACATTTGGTACTAGAAGTAGGGTTTGAGCAAAAAATACACTTATGTTTATAGGATGATACAAAGAGTTGATTTGGTCTGATTGTCCCTTATGATTAAGGGTGGACCCGGGCATCCATAGACAGGGGAAGGGTGACAGTATAGGCCAGTGATGGCTAACGTTGGCACTCCAGCTGTGGTGAAACTACGACTCCCAGCATGCTCCATTTATTTCTATAGAGTTCTGAGAGCAGCCAAGCAAGGGGGGCATCTTGGGAGTTGTAGTTTTACCACAGCTGGAGTGCCAAGGTTAGCCATCACTGGTATAGGCTGTCACATGGGATCTACAGGGAGTGCAGAATTATTAGGCAAGTTGTATTTTTGAGGATTAATTTTATTATTGAACAACAACCATGTTCTCAATGAACCCAAAAAACTCATTAATATCAAAGCTGAATATTTTTGGAAGTAGTTTTTAGTTTTAGCTATTTTAGGGGGATATCTGTGTGTGCAGGTGACTATTACTGTGCATAATTATTAGGCAACTTAACAAAAAACAAATATATACCCATTTCAATTATTTATTTTTACCAGTGAAACCAATATAACATCTCAACATTCACAAATATACATTTCTGACATTCAAAAACAAAACAAAAACAAATCAGTGCCACCTTTCTTTGCAAGGACACTCAAAAGCCTGCCATCCATGGATTCTGTCAGTGTTTTGATCTGTTCACCATCAACATTGCGTGCAGCAGCAACCACAGCCTCCCAGACACTGTTCAGAGAGGTGTACTGTTTTCCCTCCTTGTAAATCTCACATTTGATGATGGACCACAGGTTCTCAATGGGGTTCAGATCAGGTGAACAAGGAGGCTATGTCATTAGATTTTCTTCTTTTATACCCTTTCTTGCCAGCCACGCTGTGGAGTACTTGGACGCGTGTGATGGAGCATTGTCCTGCATGAAAATCATGTTTTTCTTGAAGGATGCAGACTTCTTCCTGTACCACTGCTTGAAGAAGGTGTCTTCCAGAAACTGGCAGTAGGACTGGGAGTTGAGCTTGACTCCATCCTCAACCCGAAAAGGCCCCACAAGCTCATCTTTGATGATACCAGCCCAAACCAGTACTCCACTTCCACCTTGCTGGTGTCTGAGTCGGACTGGAGCTCTCTGCCCTTTACCAATCCAGCCACGGGCCCATCCATCTGGCCCATCAAGACTCACTCTCATTTCATCAGTCCATAAAACCTTAGAAAAATCAGTCTTGAGATATTTCTTGGCCCAGTCTTGACGTTTCAGCTTGTGTGTCTTGTTCAGTGGTGGTCGTCTTTCAGCCTTTCTTACCTTGGCCATGTCTCTGAGTATTGCACACCTTGTGCTTTTGGGCACTCCAGTGATGTTGCAGCTCTGAAATATGGCCAAACTGGTGGCAAGTGGCATCTTGGCAGCTGCACGCTTGACTTTTCTCAGTTCATGGGCAGTTATTTTGCGCCTTGGTTTTTCCACACGCTTCTTGCGACCCTGTTGACTATTTTGAATGAAACGCTTGATTGTTCGATGATCACGCTTCAGAAGCTTTGCAATTTTAAGAGTGCTGCATCCCTCTGCAAGATATCTCACTATTTTTGACTTTTCTGAGCCTGTCAAGTCCTTCTTTTGACCCATTTTGCCAAAGGAAAGGAAGTTGCCTAATAATTATGCACACCTGATATAGGGTGTTGATGTCATTAGACCACTCCCCTTCTCATTACAGAGATGCACATCACCTAATATGCTTAATTGGTAGTAGGCTTTCGAGCCTATACAGCTTGGAGTAAGACAACATGCATAAAGAGGATGATGTGGTCAAAATACTCATTTGCCTAATAATTCTGCACTCCCTGTATACAACTGGCTTTATGTATACCAATAGAGATCATTGATGCAGTCTAATTGTTTGCAGAGATTTAGGTTGTGAAAGTCTGCAGATTGTAGATATTGAAGTTCTTCCCCACAAAAAAAAAGTTTCAATTAAAAAAAAACCATACAAAGTGACATATAAACTTGTAAAAAAATAAAAACAAAAACTAAAAAAACAGACATATTAGGTATCGCCGGATGCGTAACAACCTGCTCTCTAAAAATATTACATGATCCACCCAGTCTGGTCAACACCGTAAAAACATTAATAAAAACTGTGCTACCTTTCATTACAAAAAGTGGCTGTGGTGCTGGCGGTCACCAGGCAGAGCCGCACCAAATCTAGAGTAGGTCCCACTCTAAGAGGCAACCTTGATGCGGTGAGTGGGCTTATGCCTTTTGATCAAAATGTACACTAATGCCTCTTATATAGCATACAGTATAGGGGCCGTACACTAAATATTGCGCTGAGAAGCGATGTTAATTTTGTTGAGAAGCAGTTATAGATCAAAGCAAAGCTTGTGGATGTGCGATCTAATTCTTTTTTTCATCAAAAAGTAGTATGTACCCCAAAAAAAATAGTACCAATCAAACCATTATCTCATCCCCAAAAAAACATGAGACCCTACTTAAAATCGCCCAAAAAATAAAAAAGATATGGCTTTCAAAAAATGGAGATATAAAAACATGATTGCTTTTCTTTCAAAAATGCTTTTATTGGGTAAAACCAAAATAAATATTTAAAAAAATAGACAAATTGGGTATCGCCGCGGCCGTAATAACCTGCTTTAAAAAAATTTCACATGATTTACCCTGTCAGATGAAAACCGTAAAAAATAATTAAAAAAAGTGCAAAAAAATTTTTTGTCACCATACATCACAAAAAGTATAATACCAAACAATCAAAAATTAGTATGTACTCCTAAATAGTACCAATCAAACCGTCATATCATCCTGCAAAAGAAAGAGACAATTGCCCAAAAAATAAAAAAGATATGGCTTTCAGAAAATGGAGACATAAAAACATGATTGTTTTTCTTTCAAAAATGCTATTATAGTGTAAAACCAAAATAAATATAAAAAAAATACAAATTTGGCTTTGCAGCCTCCGTACCAACCTTCTCTATAAAAATATCACACGATTTACCCTGTTAGGTGAAAACCGTAAAAAAATTAAAACACTGTAAAAAAAATCTATTTTTTTTAACCATACGTCACAAAAAGTGTAATACCAAACGATTAACAAGTAGTATGTACTTCAAAATAGTACCAATCAAACCGACTCCTCATGCCGCAAAAACTGAGCCCCTACATAAGATTTTTGCTGGAAAAATAAAAATAATATGGCTTTCACGTTTAGTTAAAAAATGCTTTATTATGTAAAACTGAAACAAAAGAAGAATAAAAGTAGACATATTAGTAGACGATTTTCACGCACAGTTGCTAGGAGACGATCGGGATGGAGACCCGATCATTATTATTTTCCCTTTATAACATGGTTATAAGGGAAAATAATAGCATTCTGAATACAGAATGCATAGAAAATAGCGCTGGAGAGGTAAAAAAAAATAAAAAATAATTTAACTCACCTTAATCCACTTAATCGCGCAGACGGCATCTCCTTCTGCCTTCATCTTAGCTGTGTGCAGTAACAGGACCTGTGATGACATTACTCCGGTCATCACATGGTCCATCACATAATCCATCACCATGGTAAAAGATCATGTGATGACCGGAGTGACGTCACCACAGGTCCTGTTACTGCACACAGCTAAGATGAAGACAGAAGGAGATGCCGCCTGCGCGATCAAGTGGATTAAGGTGAGTTAAATTTTGTTTTAGTTTTTTTTAACCCCTCCAGCGCTATTTTACTATGCATTCTGAATTCAGAATGCTATTATTTTCCCTTATAACCATGTTATAAGGGAAAATAATACAATCTACAGAACACCTATCCCAAGCCCGAACTTCTGTGAAGAAGTTCGGGTTTGGGTACCAAACATGGGCGATTTTTCTCACGAGAGTGCAAAACGCATTACAATGTTTTGCACTCGTGTGGAAAAATCGTGCGTGTTCCCGCAACGCACCCGCACATTTTCCCGCAATGCCTGTGTGAAACCAGCCTTAAGCTTGTACAGAGAATGCTGCAGCTGCTGGGATGGAGAGGACTATACACAGTGTGCAGTAGTTAGTTGATAAGTGGAGGTGAGTAACACTAGTCACTTGGGACACCACCCTCGGAAGCTACCGTATTTTTCGCCCTATTAGACACATCTGCCCATAAGACGCACCTAGGTTTTTTAAGAAAAAAATATATTTTTTATTAGACCCCCAATGTTAATCAGTCCTCAGCTCAGAGCCCCAATCAGACCCCCAAAGTTAATAAGACCCTAAATTAGACCTCAGCTCAGACCCCGAAGTTAATAAGACCCTAAAAACACTATAGCTCAGACCCACATTCAGGCCTCAGCTCAGAGCCCACTGTGAATGACCCCCAATCAGACCTCAGATCAGAACCCCAATGTGAATGACCCCCAGATCTCAACTCAGAGCCCCAATATGAACAAGAACCCCTCCCCATTCAGACCTCAGATCAGACCCATAATGTGGATGTGTCACGGACAGTGTACAGGAAACAAGACAAAGCAACATGCATATATGACTCACTGGATCCAAAGCTAAGGAACCAAAAGGGAGACCCCTGCACAAGACCTGAGACTTTCCCTGGCTGCTCAGCCTATGCAAAGATCCCAGAGGTGGATGGTTGCATATCCACGTACCTCGACTATATAACCCCTGAACACCCTACAATAGTGAGGGGACACGACCACCGGCTCCCTACACCAGACACGGAGGGAGTCAGGGTCACCTGGGATCCAGCAAACAGAAAATAACAGATAAATGTTCAGCACTTAACTTTGTAGCAGACTGGAAAACAGGATCAGCATGCACACACACTCCAGGAAGTAGTATAAGCCGCCCAGTAATGCATTATGGGGAGGAATTTAAAGGGAAGCAATCAGTCCAACTACATGACAGCTGAGAGAGGTTAACGAGATGAGGAACTGAACAGCACAACAAAGAAACTCAAGGAGGAGGTTCTGAAAGGCTTCTGTCAGAGCTTCTCAGCTGTCTGGTTGTGACAGGATGACCCTCAGACCTTAAATACCAACCCCTTTCTGACTTAAGATCCGACCCCCAATGTGAATAACCCCCAGACCTCATTTATCGCTTCCCGGTCCTCAATTACTAATTAGCGCTTCCATAATGGAAGGGCTCATTAGTATTCACCCCATAAGACGCACTGGTATTTTCCCCACATTTTATTATGGGGCAAGAACTACAGTAGTTGCTTCTGAGTTTGATGCAATGCCATAGGAGCAAGTAAGCATGTTACTCCTAGTAGAGACTGATAGATTAATGGCTATGTACACCTTCGAAAGCAATATTTTTTCATGATTGCATTTTACTTGTTTGGGCAAAAAATAATTTTTTCAAATGGCCTTTATTAAAAATATTGAGCCGTTCTTTCACAAAGGGTTAACTGCTTTTCTAGCTGAAAGAATTGCACTTTTATTTTCACTTTGTGTTGGGCATCTAATAAACCTTATCTCTAAATTACTAAAAGGTCATAAACACTTATTTAAGCCACAATCTGATCAGTAAGATAAGAACTGAGCGATAATGAGGTTTATAAGGTCAGAAAGCAGAGATAAGAAACCTGTCAGGTGAGCTGGCTGACGGGCAGAGAGAAAATTCTGATCCTGCTACTAGAGAAGCTTAAAGCTGTGAAGGAAAAATTACTCCATATTTTTTATAATAAAGACCAATATAAAAAAATTATTTTTAGCCTAAAATGAGTACAATGCAATAATAAAATAAAATTGCCCCCAAAGGTGTACTTGGCCTTTAAGCCTGCTGTCTCTAAATGGCCTTGTAACAATTAAGCCTGTTGCCTCAAAAGATACTATTTGTAATCATTAAAGGGGTTGTCTCATCTCAGACATTGATGGCATATTGCTAGTATATGCCATCGATGTCAGACAGGTACTGGACCACTCTCCATTCACCAGTATGGGAGTTCCAAGAATAGCCAAGCGCTAACTGGACCATTTCCAGCAGTCCCATAGCAATAAATGGAGAGGTAGCCACACAGGCACCATGTGCTCTCCATTCACTACAGGACTACTGAATATAGCTGAGTGCGCTCGTTCAACTATTTTTGGAACTCCGCTAGCGATGGATGTAAAGCATGCTGCACATACGCAGCGTGATCTCCTTCACTTGGGGGGATCAAGTCTGGAGATAGGAGCGGGTCCCAGAGGTGAGATCCACACCTGACATTGATGACATATCCTAGTGATATGCCATCAATGTGTGAGATGAGCCAACCCAGTTGTTCCAGTTACACCTATGCCCTCCTGGTTGGTTCCCCCACTCACTGGACAAAAAGAATCTGGTTGAGATCTGACCCCTCCCTCCTTATAAGTAGCTAGCGTATCAGTGATCATCTTTACCAATGCCATTGACTGTTTTGTGAAATTAAGTTTTATTGTGCTTCCGAAACCTGAACGTAAGGATAACTTTGGCACCCAAGCATGGCTATGCTCACATACTGTACATGAACTAGATGTTGAGTCAGGATCTCTCGAGTAAGTCTTGAGCTTCTTGACAGATGTTTTTTTTCTAATTTCTTCCTTGACATTCCTAGGGCAGACATTTGTATACAGACCCTGCACGCACAGGTCAGGCAAGTTCCTTCTGATGCACGCATAGTCAGCCGTGAGATCTTCTCCTTACATATCACCAAAGAAAAGTCTACGCTTTTTTAGCAGATGTTCCAAATTCTCAACTAATAAAAATTGAGTGGCACATTTATTAAGATTGGAGTTTTAGACGCTGGTCTTAATAAAGCCCTGCACTAGCCCTGCGCAGGCCTCTACGTAACTTCAGCGGATTCGGCGGAACCACAGCCGCTTCTAAATGTAATCCAGCTTCCGAGCTGTCTTACATTTAGATCATTTTCTACGTCTAAAACAGGCTTATAAAATGCCAAATGAGACACGCCTGCTGGCCCGTCCCCTTCCCCACCCACACCACTCCCACTTTTTTAGACCTGGCTCGAGCAGGAAAAAGGACCTTTGCGCCGCAAAGTTTAAGAAATGTCCCCTCCCTGCCCCTGGCCACAAAGCACTGGGGGAAGAGGGGCCCAAGCTGAACTTTGGCACCAAGGCCCATGAGCTTTTAGCTACGCCCCTGCTTACAAAAAACAAACATATCGATTAAAACAGTAAATTTACGACAATCCCAATCAGTTTGATCATCTCAGGTCTGGCTAGGGGCATACATAAAAATCATTGGGCCCCATAGCAAGAATCTGAATTGGACCCCCATGTCTGGATGCACCAAATCTGGCACCACCGTAATTTTTGTTGTTGTGCTCTTATGACAGAGCAGAACTCCGAACGTCACTAGCGCAGAAACAAAGACTAATATACACCTCAGCTGCCGCAGAACATCATAATAGTGTTAAGAGAACTACAAGTCTTAGCATGACCAGTTTAGGCCTGTTTCACACTGCCGGCAGTAGTTCCAGCAAACTGTTTGGGCAGAGTACAGTCTGCCAGAGCTCTCTGGGTGGGATGGGGCCAGCGAGCATTCTGGTAACCTCCAGCAATGCCAGACCCAGAGAGCTTTGGCAGGTTGTTCTCTGCCAGAACAGTTTGCTGGAACTACTGTCAGCAGTGTAAAAAAGGTGCTGAAGACATCCTGATGCATCCTGAACGGATTTCACTCCATTCAGAATGCATTAGGATAAAACTGATCAGGATTCTTCCGGCATAGAGCCCCGGCGACAGAACTCTATGCCGGAAGAAAAGAACGCAAGTGTGAAAGAGCCCTTATGGATATTATAAGAGGAGAGAACTACAGACTGTTATTGAAGGGCATCAATGAACATTACATTGAGGAGGATACAGTAGGATAAAACTACAATTCCTAGTATTAGGATGTTATGGGCTATCCCAAGACACCACACACCTCTCCTTCAGGCACACACAGAAATTCCTCCCCATGTAGTTTTACTACATTTTCCTCTCCACCGCTGAGCTCCATCTCCCTGCTCTGGTCACATGACAATGACATCATCACGGGTCCTTCAGCTGTAAAACTACTGACTCTGTATGGCTACCCTGATCACATGCTGATGACATCATTGCAGGTTCTTAAGCACAGCTAGCAAGGTTTTTACAGCTATCTATGTAAGTGTAATTGGAGTCAAAGCTTTCCTGCAGGGCTGGACCCCCTTCCTACATGGGCCCCATAGCATCTGCGTGGTTTGCCTCTATTAGAGGTACGCCACTGGGTCTGGCTAGTAAGAGATCTTATGGCGGCTGGTATTGCCAGCCACACATGTCTGGCAAGCAGCAAGCAATGTAGTAATAGGTGGTGGTCGTTCAAGTGAATGGGGAACCAAAGGATGTTTGTGGCTTTCTTTGCATTGGTCAAACAATCCACCCTTTACAATGACTCATGGCTCTAACCAGTGGCGTAGCTATAGGGGTCGCAGCGGCCCCCCAGGAGATACGGAGTAGAAGCCCTGAGTGATTTACAATACCTGTGGGCTGCGGGAGGTGCCGGTGGCTAAGTAAGTTCACATAGGGTGGGGGCGGAGGCAAAGCGTGTGTGTGCGTGCAGGTGCGGCCAGGAGAGGGAGTGGTCCCGCTTCTTTCTGGCAGAGTTGTACGGGCCGGCCGTGGAGGAGGTGAAGCTGCTTGGCACGCACCCGTTGGAAAGTGAGGTGAGGCGGCGTGATGAGCAGAGAGAGCTGATCTCTCTACAGTGTTCTCATTGTTATAGAAATATCACATGATATACCCCCTCAGTTGAATGGCAAAAAAAAAAAATACTAAAATAGCCATTAATGCTCTTTATGGTGGGATTTGGCTTTAAAATTGGTCTGTTCTGTGATTTTTAGATCACTTGTCCAGAAGTTACTCAAGTGGAGGTTAGCGACTACATTCCCGTCCCCAGGAACCTAAAAGGTATGTATCACATGGAAAAAGGGACCTGCAATGCGTCTTTTCTAGGAGAGGTGGGTATAATGGGCACGTGATTTTTTTTTAAGATAAACAAATGTAACGGAAGAAAGCTTCCATCTTTATTTTAACATTAAGTCTATGATGATGGATGCAGACAAGTCTGCATGACTGCATCCGCTATTCAGTCAGTTCTTCTGCCCATTGTTCTGATCTTACAACGGACAGAAAAACACCAGTTTGAACATAGCCTTAGAAAATATGTAGGACGCCTGAAACAGGTGATTTGTTTTGATTGGCTTATTGGAGTTGTGAAGCTTTTTCCTGTTGTCAGGAGGGTTATTATTAGCTGTAGCCTTTATGTAAGTTACTTTTGCTTTCACCTAAACAATGATTATAGGGTATTGTATAGGTATTATTGTACCAGAGATTTGGTGTTAGGAAACGGTATTGAGGGTAGGGGGGCCCAAACTGAAGTTTTGGACCAGGGCCCATGATGAGCCTATAGCTACGCCCCTGGATCTAACTAATGGTCCTGAACTGAGACATGCCTCCCTCTTTATACACAGATAGCATATAACAGGATTCCATTATCCCGCACATTTTCCCATCCTGCTCTTGCAACTTGACTAACTGCTATGGTCTAATGTGTAGAACCTCCTATAACCACTTCTGCACCTTATGTTCTCTCATAAGGGCTGTTTCCCAAGAGCGAGCATTCCATCCGGATGTGATGTGTCTAGTGAACGCATAGACTACAGACTGAATCCTGACAGTTCAATGGGTCTGTGCACATGAGTCGTTTTTCACAAATCTCTGCATTGCTGAAAAATCGCTGCATGTTCTGTATTGTCCGTTTTTCACGCAGCCTTGACCCCATAGAAGTGAATGGGGCTTGCATGAAAAACTGAAGGCATTGTGATGCAATTTGTTTTTCACTGATGGATTAGTGAAAAAGTCAGTTTTTCCCTGAACATACCCTAACACAATCGGTATCACTCATGTCACCCGGAATGGAAATGCATGGTTTGCATAATGCAAGAAAAGGGCTGCTCATAGGTACATAGACAGAAATGTCTTCAAGGGGCCAGCTTGTATATATTTGGTGAATTTTCTAAAAAGGAAACTTCATGGAGGATTTTGCTGTGATTCCATGGTACAATCCACAATCAGTCTGCTGCAGTGTGTTACATGTGAATTTGACATGGACTTCACCCAGGGATCTGATGCTTCCAGTATTAATTAAATGGGTTGTCCAGGATTTTTATACTGATGACCTATCATCAGAATAGGTCATCAGTATCTGATCGGTGGGGGTCCGACACCCAGGACTCCCTCAGATCAGCTGTTTGAGAAGGCAGCGGTGCTTGCAATGATGCTGCAGCCTTCTCTCCGTTTTTCCACGTGGCCTAGGAGCAGCTCAACCCCGTTTAAGTGAATGCGGCTGAGCGAGATACTAAGTAAAGCCGCTATACAATATACAGCGTTCGGCTTGGTGAGCTCTGAGAAGGCAGCGGCATTCACAGGTACGCCAGTGCCTTTTAAAAACAGCGGATAGGTCATCAGTAAAAAAAAGCATTAACCCTTTTAATGCTAGGAGCATCTAGTACTTCTGCACCTGACCAATGGCCGCAGGTGCCCTCCTGAATTCAAAAGTATTGACATCCTCAGGATGGTGATAAAGTTGAATACTGCTGCAAGGGCGGCAGTATCATGGGCTTCACTGTGATATGTGATATTTGATTCTGCTGGGACTTCTTGTGCTGCAGCATTTTGTGCTGCACTGTGATATTGGTGCCCCCCCCACCCCCCTAACTCCTGTTGTCCCTACTTGTGCTGCCCCACTTCCGTCAATTTGAACCCACCTACAACATGAGGCCACTTTTAATTCTTTTTCCAGGGCCATTAAAAATTTTCCCCATATTCATCCAAGCAGACACCACCATTTAATGCTCCGATGTTCTCCTTTGCCCTGGGCTGTATCACACAGGTAAAAGGTGACATACCAGGCTCTCTGTGGGTAAGCTAGGCAAAGGCTTCCTCCTAGCAGTGAGCCCGGTGACGTCATTGGCAACACTGCTAGCAGTGTGAAAAATATAAACAAACAGCACTGCGTGATACGGCGCAGGGCAAGGGAGAGCATCGGAGCATAACATTCTCCATTGCTCATATCAGAGGTGTTGCCTGGGTGAAGAAGGGGATATGTCCGTGTTCAGTCTGCCCCTGATTTCACCCTATACATTGCAATAGGTGAAATCCGCGGTGGAACTCTACAGCATAAATTGACATGCTGCAGATTTAAATTCCGCACTGCAGGTACATTTTCAAAAATCTGCAGAATGTACTTGACACTTCTCATCTATATAGCTGGCACTGTTATGTACTGTGGATCTTCCGTAGACATATCCTTACGTTCCAAAACCGTTATATTGAAAATATATTTTTCATATTATGTGTATTATATATTTATATTGAGAATATATCTATCTGCTTACACACATTATTACAATGTATTGTAGTTTCTTAAAGCTAAACAATGATTACCCCTAACACTGGGAATTTGGGAACTAGTAGAATGCTAAACCTTGAAGAAAAAAAAAGGGGGGGGGGGGATTAAATATACAGTATAGCCATAATAAAACTAAGGACACATAATACCAAGTTACAAGATCTGTCCATATAAATAACTTGTAAGTGAGCACTACAGCCTGTCATGTGAGGACTGGGAAGCATATGGAAAAGATCTATAGGTTCTCCTCTGTTTAATTATAGAACCAGACTTCTTAAGTAGACACGATACTAGATATACTATAAACAACAATTAAAAGACTGTCGTTATGACATGATGCAGGCCACATGCACTTCTCACAGGAATTATACTTTACCTCTAAATCAAGGTCATTGTCCATTAAGAATTAATCTTCTTTCGCAAGTACCGTGGATTCTAGTCACAAAAGATGACATGTTTCACCCATTTTCCTAGCACACAATTTCTTCATATTTTCTCATGTTAGGTGAACCCTTGTGTTTTATGCATGCTGTTTTGCTCGGTAATGCTTGTAATGTTCTGATGTTATACAAGTGGAAGATTGGGCTCATTCCAGATTTTTAGGACCTTAGTACCTTTAAAGGGGTTTTCAGTGATTTTGATGCTGATGACTAAAGATGAGCAAAGTTTGAAAAAATTTAATTCATCAACTTCACTTAAGTTAGCAAAGAAATTTATTTTTTACGAATAAATTCATACGAATCACTATAAATCAGGTATACCCAGGCCACTCTGCCTTAGGGTATAGCAATACGGAGCGGCAGTGCTGCGGGCAGGTTGCGGCCATGCTGCGGTGAAGAACCATACGGACAATTAGCCCGCAGCTTCCTTTCATTTAATAAGGACTGTATAGTCGGGAGCCCTTCTTCTGCCATCTGCTTTTCCTCCTCTGCAACATCATCTAATATCAATGAATGATGATTTGGAAGAAGTAAAGCCAGCAAAAGATATGAATGGTCATGATTACGACCTGGCCCCCTAAGGGGTGCAGACTGGATGGTATTGGTTGGCACGCTGGCAGTGGAGTAATAAAGGCTTCCATCATTAGTACTGAATTACATATCAGTTTGCAGCTGATGTAGGAATTAGTAAATGTCGGAATAAATAAATAAAACTGACGCAGCATAAGTCTCCCTGCAGTCTCCCTGCTGTCTCCCTGCACTCTCCCTGCAGTCCCCCTCTCTAATATTCTTCTATTAACCGTTTTCAGCAACACTGTCCCTCATGCATGAGCGTTTGCCACATCTCTCCTTATATTCAGCTCACAGGACAGTCGCGTAGACCGAACGGGATGACTGTTTTAAAGGGCTTTTATTTTCACTTTGCAACATGTGCAGCCACCATTTTAGGAAAAACTGATTTGTTACCATGAGACGCAAGGAAATTCGGATTAGTTGTGAATCGAAGATTTCAGAACGAATGCCACTTTGAATGTTTCACTTCGCTCAACAATACTGATGAGAATACTCATGAGAATCTGATTAGTGGAGGTCCGATACCCAGGCACCCGCCAATCTGCTGTTTGAGAAGGCACCGTTGCACCTGTGAACGCCACAGCTTTCTCTCTGCTTAACGTATACATTTTTCATGCTCAGTCCCATTGAATGTACGGCGCTGTGCTTGGTAAGCTGCAAGATGGCCACGGCGCTCACAGGAGCTCCAGTGCCTTCTCAAACAGCTGATCAGAGTGGGTCCTGAGTGTCGGACCCCCACCAATCAGATACTGATGAGAGTATATATTTTTTTTTATCTAGGAGTCATTTAATATTCATTTAATATTTTGATGGCACCATTTAATTTACCATATCCCAGTCATTTTCCATCCATACATTTACAAAAAAGGTGGCATAGGCACCAGGAGAGTAGCCAGTGGGAATATGAAATAATCTTACTCTGGAATTTATGCAAAATAAAAACTTTGGGAAGTTTTGCACTTTCTTACTATAACAGTTAAAAGATTTATAAAAGTGCAGCATTACTTTAAGATCCTTACTATTTCCCGTATGACTTTGATTTTGCAGTTTTTTTCTTTTTCCACAAAATTTTCCTACGGTTTTGCTTATAATACATCATATATACAATGCATCTCTATTTGATTTCTATCCACTATTTCATTCACTTGACTGTCTGTAAGGAAAAATAAATATTTCTTACCCTGATTACAAGGTTCTACTAATATTGCAGCGGTTTGTTGGAAAGGAATGATAAAAGAAGAATGATTGGTCGTGATGACTACAGTTTGCTTTAATCTTCCTCTGGGTTGTTCGTTGGTTGCACAGAAATTGACTTATGATAGCATGCAGTCATAAACTCGATACAGGAAGATTTATTTTTGCATTGACTAGAATGTTCACTCACACAAATTTTTGCAATTTGATATTGTTGTGTTTTCATAGTCTTATAAGGTTGTTCCTAGACATCTTCTAAAGGAATGTGCTGACCCATTTTCACCATGTAAACCAATCACTCTGGTTTGTTTCCATCCTGTATGCAGAACTTCCTGTTGCTTTAACCAACCAAACCCATTATGCACTTCTCCTTTCTCTGTCACAGCTCAAGCTCCCCTTATCACTGCCCCTAACAACACCCAGCTAGTTTATAGCTCCTCCCACCCAGCTAGTTACATAGACACTCCCCTATCACTGCCCCTAACACCACCCAGCTAGTTTATAGCTCCTCCCACCCAGCTAGTTACATAGACACTCCCCTATCACTGCCCCTTCCACCCAGCTAGTTTATAGCTCCTCCCAACCAACTAGTTACATAGACACTCCCCTATCACTGCCCCTAACACCACCCAGCTAGTTTATAGCTCCTCCCACCCAGCTAGTTACATAGACACTCCCCTATCACTGCCCCTTCCACCCAGCTCGTTTACAGCTCCTCCCACCCAGCTAGTTACATAGGCACTCCCGTATCACTGCACCTGTTGCTGCTTTGGCACACCCATGGACATGACAGAACAGGAAATAAGAGCTGTATGGACATGATCATGAGACCACAGCCCAGAAAGGAAGATAAAAGCAATAAAGGTAAAATAAATACATTACAAAATTACAGCTGCCTTCATAAATTAGTGTTTTAATATACAAACCGGATTCCAAAAAAGTTGGGACACTATACAAATCGTGAATAAAAACTGAATGCAATGATGTGGAGGTGCCAACTTCTAACTGTTTAATCGTCTTGGGCCTTCTTTGTTGCACCTTCCTCTTTATGATGCGCCAAATGTTCTCTATAGGTGCAAGATCTGGACTGCAGACTGGCCATTTCTGTACCCAGATCCTTCTCCTACGCAGCCATGATGTTGTGATTGATACAGAATGTGGTCTGGCATTATCTTGTTGAAAAATGCAGGGTCTTCCTTGAAAGAGATGACGTCTGGATGGGAGCATATGTTGTTCTAGAACCTGAATATATTTTTCTGCATTGATGGTGCCTTTCCAGACATGCAAGCTGCCCATGCCACACGCACTCATGCAACCCCATACCATCAGAGATGCAGGCTTCTGAACTGAGCGTTGATAACAACTTGGGTTGTCCTTGTCCTCTTTGGTCCGGATGACATGGCGTCCCAGATTTCCAAAAAGAACTTTGAATCGTGACTCGTCTGGCCACAGAACAGTCTTCCATTTTGCCACACTCCATTTTAAATGATCCCTGGCCCAGTGAAAACGCCTGAGCTTGTGGATCTTGCTTAGAAATGGCTTCTTCTTTGCACTGTAGAGTTTCAGCTGGCAACGGCGGATGGCACGGTGGATTGTGTTCACTGACAATGGTTTCTGGGAGTATTCCTGAGCCCATTCTGTGATTCCCTTTACAGTAGCATTCCTGTTTGTGGTGCAGTGTCGTTTAAGGGCCCGGAGATCACGGGCATCCAGTATGGTTTTACGGCCTTGACCCTTACGCACAGAGATTGTTCCAGATTCTCTGAATCTTCGGATGATGTTATGCACAGTTGATGATAGATGTAAAGTCTTTGCAATTTTTCGCTGGGTAACACCTTTCTGATATTGCTCCACTATCTTTCTGCGCAACATTGTGGGAATTGGTGATCCTCTACCCATCTTGGCTTCTGAGAGACACTGTCACTCTGAGAAGCTCTTTTTATACCCAATCATGTTGCCAATTGACCTAATTAGTGTTAATTGGTCTTCCAGCTCTTCGTTATGCTCAAATTTACTTTTTCCAGCCTCTTATTGCTACTTGTCCCAACTTTTTGGGGATTTGTTGACACCGTGAAAATTTGAATCAACGTATTTTTCCTTTAAAATGATACATTTACTCGGATTAAACATTTGATCTGTCATCTACGTTCTATTACAAATAAAATATTGACATTTGCCATCTCCACATCATTGCATTCAGTTTTTATTCACAATTTGTTTAGTGTCCCAACTTTTTGGGAATCCGGTTTGTACTTATTGGAGATAGCCGAAATGACCATCTTGTTGCAGTCTAATCCAGTTAAAAAAAACTCAGAATACAAACAGGAGTTGAATCTGAACCATCATTCCCAATTGCCCTCTTGACCTCCTAGGAATGAAGATTACTTGTGAATATGTTCTGGATATAGAGAAATGGCAGGTAGAAATGGTTTCCTGTTAATGTTGTGCATGGAAGAGTTCCTTTAGAGCAAACTGTAATCAAGTTTAGAGCAACCTATCTACAGTAATAACTCCTTCAGGCAAGAATGGAGGAATAAATTTGTGCATCACTGGTCCTCATGTAAATACTGTAAAAAAAATTATAAATACAGTAAAAAAAAAAATAAGGTCTCAGATTTATAAAGAATTCAGTGATGCGTAGTTGTTTTATAAAATTTACATCTATTACACGAACAGAGAGATATTCTGTTGAGTGTTAAATAATGATTTTAGAACATTCTCATGCAAGAATTGATGGATAACCAGAAGCCAGCAAGCAGATTCTGTAAGGCTAGTTTCACACTAGCACTTTCAGATCTGGCTGGCAGATTTCTTTACATTCTGACATTGCCGGAAGCTACCGCATCGCCGTCTGACCCTATTCACTGTCGCTGCCGGTTCTCATCTTGTTGCCTGGTTGTGACGACTCTTAGGTGTCAGGTAGCCTATAGCAGATGTCTAATACTAGTGTGAAACTAGCTTAAGATGGACAAAAATGTTGTCTGTAACATTAGATCCACATGTGAAAGAACCGTCCACTATTTTCCCTTCAAGACAAAAGCGAGACCAGTGGAGATGAGCGAAGTTTTGAAAAAATTCAGCAACTTCACCAAAGTTTGCTAAGAAACTTGATTTGTTCCAAATGTATTTGTCATGAATCGCTATAAATGAGGTATACCCAGGCCACCCTGCCTTAGGATATGGCCACACAGAGTCGTTGTGCTGTATAGTGTTAATGGCCGTGTGGCACCTTTAATGCACCTTTAATCAAGGGCTGTATCTTAGTTTGCTGGTGATTTATGAATAAGTAAATGTAGGAATAAATAAATAAAACTGATGCAGAATAAGTGTTCCTGCACTGTCCCTGCACTGTCCCTGCACTCTCCCTGCAGTCCCCATCACCAATATTCTTTGATTAATCATTTTCAGCAACACTGTTCCTAGCGCATGAGCACTTGCCACGTCTTTCCCTACGCTCAGCTAACAGGAAAATGGAGGAGACCATGCAGGATGAGGGTTTTGTAGGGCTGTGACATCACAGGGGTTGGTTATCTGCGGATTGGCTGGCTGCACAGCAATATGGGTGATCTTGTGTTTCCCATCTTGTCTCCTCTACACTTAGTTTCGCTTTGTAACATGTGCAGCCGCCATTTAGGAAAACCCGATTCATTACCACAAAGCACCTTTTGGTGGTTCAGAAAGAATATGTTTGATTGGATGTAGTAAAACTTGATGGTGGATCCTTCTCTAATTCTACTGTAATGAATTGCAAGACCCATCCACTGATGTAATAGTGAGTAACATGGTCAGCACTAATGCAATCTTGCAATCACACTAATGAAAGAACCACTGGTGTCCAAATGCCACCTTAGGCCCTAACGATAACCCACTGTAACCTACTGGACTACCGATGGAGTCTTCAATCGTTCCATATGAAAAAAGGGCCATCTATAAAAACATCAGTGTTTGCTTAGATCTGTGCTTCTGAAACACTGGAGACAGGAAAATGATATTTTGCAGTACTGATAGCCAATTATTACAAAATACCACAAATGAGAGTTTCCATCTATTTTATCTTCTACTAAAAAAGGACAAATTCCCTGCATTTATCGCTATAGTATTGGAAACCAGGAATTCCCATCATTCACCCGAGCTGGTACCTGCCAGACCTTATGTTGTGAAACTTCTGCAGTCAGACTAGTGCAGGCACATTCAGCTCACGATGGCTGTTGACTATAGACAGAAGATATATTATTGGAGAAATATGAGATTTGAGGCATGCATAAAGATTTAAATAACTGCAGAATCTAGAACTATAAATACATGGAACACAGTTATATGGAAAGGGGGAAGGCACCGAATTTCCCCTTAATATTCCAGCATAACTGGCTGGTAACAGAGAAATTTCTGTTCTGAACCAGAACAGCAGTGCCGCTCTATTTACTTAAAATACAGAACAAAAGTGCTCACCTGGGCTGCAGAACAAACTTATCTAATAAGTGAAAAGAGAGAACGAAGCCTTACATATCTGTGCTGCAGTAGTAATATATAGACTGAGTATTCAGAGTTGATCTTGCAGTGGCCGGGTTTGGGGTGGCTCCAACTCTATGCTTATTCCCTGAAAGGGATCGTAAGGTGGTGCACCCCAATGGTAAATAAGTCCAGAGAGTTAGGGTCTGCAGTAAACCAAGGTGCTTCTTTACTGGAGGAATTCAGGTGCAAAAATGATACAGGCGAGGGATTTAAGGCTGGCTTCTCTAGTCTCCTTCCTGGCAGAAGAAAGGTTTGATGCTGAGGAAAGGCCTGAGCTAGCTGTTGCTCTCTCTTCAGAAGGCTGGTACGCTGGTCAAAGGCTGGTGATCCAGGGTCTGTGGAGGAGTATCTCTGTCTCAGTGTCTTCTTCTGGTCACTCAGTGGACTGGCAGAGTCTCCATTTCTAAGCACTGGTCCCTAACTGCAGAACACTAGGGGCTCTGACTGCTCTCCTTATATAACATTTTTAGCTAGACTGGAACCTTCTAGTGCAGGGGTCAGCAACCTCCGTCACTCCAGTTGTTGCGCAACTACAACTCCCAGCATGCTACATTCACTTCTATAGGAGTTCTGAGAACAGCCAAGCAAGTGTGTATGCTGGGCGTCATAGTTTCACTACCCCTGGAGTGCCGGAGGTTGCGGATCCCTGTTCTAGTAGGAGGGGTGAAATGGAGAAACTGAGCACAAACAATTAAAAACGTACCACTCCTGTCTGGCATAAACTTACATTAGAGCTTCAATGATACTCAATAGCAATGACACAGCAGTTTTTCCAGACAAAAACAAGAGTCCAGACATAACAACAGAGCTAAATCAGACATTCAAAGGTCAGTCTGTCTGGTTTTGGTGGTAAACAAGTCTGGCATTTTCCCTCCAAAGCATGCTCTTCTTAAAACCCTATGGCAGCTGTGGAAAATTGAAGAGAAAACTTTGTGGCACTCTGTTGTAGGTACGCTACTGGAAGTCGGGTTCCCACCCCATTGTATCAAGAAGAATATAAACTCCAGTTTGTGCAATGTGATACATTTCATTTAATCAGAAATGCATCACTATAACCATAGGCAGAACTGAGTCTGCAATTCCTGAAACTACGCCCGCCATCCGAGCAGTCCCTCTAGCGGTACCAGTCTGATGAAGGCCGGATTGTGGACCAAACGTCACGCTGTGGAAAATTGCCAGCTTCTCAGTCAAAGTCCCAAAAGTCTCCCTTATTCATTTGCCCTTTCCACAGAGCCATATACAGTGCAAATAAAACATATATATATCACAACATACATAAAATTTAATTACACAGTATTAAACAGTGCAAGTTAACGCTTTCAAGTGAACTAAAGTAAGAAGTTTATAACTTTGCATAAGGGAAACAGGGGCAAATGTCCACAAATGTCCAGACTTCCAAGTACCTCTTCTCTAGGGCACTACAATCTGGGCTGCAGTATTTACTAGGTGATAACAGAGAACAAAAGCTCATAAAAATTCTATGCTGTAGTTAGGGGTGCCACCTGGTTGATATTCCACTGGCATCGGGGTATTTTGCTCAGACATCCCGTACACTTTGACTTGCCTGTATATTAGCTGCTTGGGATACTCTAACCACTGAGCTATGGAGCTCAACTCTACTAAATGGAACATTTTCTATGGCCAAAAACTTCAGTCGTATTTTTCCCATGTATTTTGTATTAAGATGTACAATGTACTGAAATCTACAGATATATCTCTATATATACCAGGACATTTTACAGTTTTTTTTTTCTATGTATACTAGGACATTTTATATTTTTTTAGCAATTGCAAAAAAGGTAATGGCACAAAATAAATTACAATAATTACAAACCCTTCCATTATAAGGAGAATGGTTAAATAATGGGAGCGCCGTCTCCATCAAATGACGGAAATGAACGTCACCGGATGGGTTGCACTGGCTAAAAGGTCTTATGCAAACGACTATCTATTTTGCAGTCTGCAAAACTGCAGGTTAACAAAATACAGATACTGTCAATGGGCTGTCCGCATCCATATGTCCGCTCCGCAAATTATAGAACATGTTCTATTCTCTCCCGTAAAATGCAGTCTAAGGACCCATTGAAGTCAACAGGTTAAAAAAAAAATACGGATGATGCACAGAATAGTCTGCCAGAGATCTTAACAGATGTGAAAGAAGCCTAATAATGGCAACTGAAACAACCAAAGAACAGCTTCTGGTAAGACAACAGATCACCAGGGAACACCATAAGAGAGAGGAGCTCCAGGGCCAGGGCTGGTGCAAGGATTTTTGCCACCCTAGGCAAAAGCTAATTTTGCCGCCCCCTTGACTCCACCCATTGACCACACCCCTTTACCCGCCCCTTTTTCAGCCACCTATTGCATGTAACATTTAACTATGGTCGTGTACCCTGTGCCAGTCTGACTATGGTCATGTATATATAATATCCAGCCATTGTCTGCCACCTAGTACCATCCCAGTGATGCCAATCACTCTGCGCTGTTCAGCAGGTTGGCACACCAAACACGAGCAGTGCCACCTATTCACTGCCAGGCGCTATTCAGCCACTGTCTGAAATCCTGTGCCACCAGGGCAACATAAAACCGTATGCTGCCTTGTGCCCTCTGCCAGTCTGGCACTGTCCTGCACCCTGTACCATTCATAGCCCTTTAGACAGTCTGTGCCACCTATTAGGCTCCATGTGCCACTGCTGGGCACCCTGTGCCAGTCAGAATCTATGGCTCCTAGTCAAGCAGCAGGTGTGCCCTGACCCCTGAACACAAGTGTGTGCCACCCTGCTGCCAGTCACTGTCCTGCAGCCTCTGACACCCTAGTGCAGGTTGTCAGAGTGCGGTTGCCAGGGGTGCTCACAAGGTTCTGCTCCTCGCTGTGCTCCAGGTCCATATTGCCTTGGCTCTTGCCAAGATCATGTGTCTTCGGCGCTTGATCCCGCGATCAAGCAATGTAGGGGGCGGGGCCAGGAGCTACTGCTTGGGATTTGGACTCCTGCCGGCGCCCCCAGGCAGAGTGTGCTCTACGCGGTGGCCTACTCTGCTTATGGGTGGCGCCGGCCCTGTCCAGGGCAGGGGCGTAGCTAAAGGCTCATAGGCCCTGGTGCAAGAGTTCAGCTTGGGCCCCCTTCCCTCAGTGCTTTGTGGCCAGGGGCAGGGAAGCACATAGCCTTCATGCTGCCTGAGGCAAAAATTGAAACGGCATCCCCCTCATGCCAAATTCTTGACAGAGGTGTAACTTGACCTGCATGCACTTTCTATAATACTGGTGTCTTCTTATGCGGCACAAGGCTCTTTGGGCCCCCTCAGGCTCCGTAGTTTGACTTCAGTAGTTCAGTTGTTTCACTTCAGTAGTTTGCTGGTTGAGCTTCTCTAAAGTTTATTAGTACAGATAAAATTAAGTCCCGTCTATATCCTCTATAGCTATGCCCCTACTCCCAGAACATAAAATACTTAAATCCATGGTGTACAATGCATTGAAGCCAGAGCACTTAAGGCTTAGCTGATACCTGGTGTTAGGATGTACATGATATCATCCTGGCGAAGCACAGCTGTCCCTATTGGCTGTGATTAATATGAAGACATACACATTCCAAAGCCAGCATGGCATGCAACATATCAGAAGCCAGGGACACCACCTCATTGCATCAATGAATTTGATGTCAGGAACACCCCCTAAGGCATTAAACATACCTGATGCCAGCATGACATGTAACATATCAGATGCCCCTTATGGCATGCAATTTCAAATAAAGTCAAAGGACCTTCAAGGAGCACTGTATGTATGCTGTGAATGGCCTGTACTTCATGCCGGAAACATTCTATTACATGGTGTATACTTGATAATAGGAACACTTGGTCATAATGCACAGTTAAGCAATTTAAATATCCTCACTGCAAAATATAAGTCCTAAATCCAAGATAAAACATACAAACAGAAACAAGCAAAGGTGGGCTGTGCAGGTAAACACACCGCATCTGCTGGATGAGAACAAAATAAAACATATGTTCAAGTTGTAAGAAAGGTTTGTTGTATCTCAGAAAACACTCTTGATTATGCTAAGTATTATGTTAATTTTTAAAATTTATTTTGCTAGGTGGGTGGTCCTAGAGTGGAGTCCGTGGGAAAAATATCCTTATAGTGCTGCCTTTGGATGAAGAAGAAAGCCCATGTTACAAAACCTGAAGAAACTGTGCGACAGGCTGCTCCCAAGGGCGATCGAGTCCCAGTGTTTAGGAATGCTGAGTGGTATGTCATGGCCCTTATAGTTTGTGTCACAGTGCACCTACCTGGATACTGTCGCTCCCTGGGGATAGGCTCCGTAGCAACAAAGGAGTTGTAGTTGGTGGAGTAAGTAGAGTCCAGACTTGGTAAAGTTTAACGGTTGAAAGGTTATTACTTGAATAAAATTGCAATAAACGTTGAGTCATGCAAACAATACTTGAGCTTTATCTTGGCTCCAGCAGGCTAAGGGTAAACTGGCAGGTAAACTCGAATACTTTCTTTTCTCTCTCTGCTGCTGTGCTAATCTCTGGCTTCAGTCTGGTTCCTATCAGCTTCAGTTACTGTTTCTTATGGAAGTGAGGTATCCTGTGACCTGTTTTGCTGAGTAGTGTCTTTGGCACCGTTTTTCCTCTCAGAGGGACTAAGGGGTACATTTATTAAGACCAGCATTTTAGATGGTCTTAATAAACTCCTAAGCTGGCGGTGGTTCTGCCAAAGTTATAAAGAGGTGCCAGCCTCTTCATAACTTTGCTGGATCCTCAGCCAGTTCTAAATGTAAGACAGCTTCCTAGCTATCTTACGTTTAGACCTTTGTCTACGCATGAAACAGGTGAAAAACATGGTAAATGAGACGGGACTGCCAGCCTTCCCCACCCACGCTCACTTTGTTAGACCCAGCGGGAGCAGGGAGAAGTTGCAGATTGTGTCGCAGTTTGTTGTTGCGCCGCTATCTGCACCTGAACTAGGCACATTTCAGCTTAATAAATGACCCGCTAAGTTCTATTTTATAGCAGGAGTTTGCTGCTCTCTGAGATACTTTCCCAAACCTTCTGCAGCAATGAGAGGAAATAGCTCCCTCACTGCAACATGCTGCTTCACTCTCTCACTCCACTCTCTCTACTCTCCTACAACTTCCTGAAACTCTTCCCTTGATAGGAAGCAGGACTAGCCCACTTTTGTCCAAAAGGGGGATAATGAAAAGGTAAGTTCCATTATAACTAAAGGTCTCTGCTAGGTACACTGCCACCTTCTGGTAACCCAGGCACAGCAGCTGGTTGTCAGAATGGTAATGCCTGCTCTGGGGTACTACAAATGTATTTTAATCAAGACACAGATAAAATTAACAAAATAAAATTTACAAAATAATAAACGGCTGGCTCAAAGTATTTTTGCATACAAATACTATTTATTAATACAGCAATTATACTAAGTATAATTGTTGTAGTAATAAATAGCATTTGTATGCAAAAATACTGTGAGCCAGTCGTTTATTATGGCAAGCTGGTAACTGGCAGGCTGAGCTTCAGTAGTTTGCTGGTTGAGCTTCTCTAAAGTTTATTAGTACAGATAAAAATAAAGTCCCATCATCATGTTCCCAGTGAGTTTTCACCTTTGGGAGAAAATAATATATAAGCCACCAGAGTTTGAAACAGATTGGATATTTACGTATTACAACAGAACAGATAATATGAATGTGTCTATATTTTATTTGTGTTCTATGAAAAATGTCAAAGAGGATCCAAAGTGTCATAAAACAAATATGCTCATGATATATTTTTTCAAGAATAAGGGCAGACAGAGGATTTTAAGATGACACCACGTTTTCATGCATCAGATGAAATCAGTAAGTTATAAAGAAGTATTGAAGTCAACTGTTGCATAAGTTTCGGTTATACAAGTACATAAATTTTAGTGCTTGCTATTAATAGTTCTCCATGAATAGGTTGGCTGCCACACTTCCATGCTACTTATCTAAGTCCAATCTAAGTCAAAAACATTTTCTAAACATGTAAAACATTGAATAATGCATCATTATTTATGTACTAAGAAGAGACCAAAACCAGTACTACAGGACAATAGAGCACATATCCTTTGGCAATGAGAATGTATAGCTCTTCATTTTAAGTACTATTGGATATAGGGTTATACTGGACCACTAGAGTACCAGAAAAACCACTACAATACACGGCACTATATCTGTTTGCACTCAATCCTATTTACAGTATAGCCCACAACACCAACTGATATAAATATGATAAAATATAGCATCAATTGAGCAATAATAAAATAAATTACTTGATTGTCGCAATATAGTTCATGAATGAATTTCCACTTGGCAATGTAATCAATGTCATATGGCTAAGTTCATTGTAGCAGAATGTTTCAGCAGCAGTAATGATAAGAATGGCAACAATTCTTTGCATCAGTGATGGAATTTAAGCAGCAAAAGTCAGCAATAGATTGTGTCAGTTTAAAATAACTGTTTGAAGTGACTCAGGTCAGGTGATTCAGAGTCGGGGTATTGAAACTTATTCACAATAGGTAGGAACAGCGTATAGCTTTGAGTCCTCCGATCGGACTTGTTAGGTCAGTATGTAATAGCAGTTGTGGACGGCAAAGCTTGCCGTCTTGCTGCCCTGGCGGCGTCCCGCTTCAGGTCAGTATTAGAGCATATAGCGATATTACCGGCTTTTAAATTAGAACAATCTTACCGGTGGTGGAGGCTTGTACCGTCCGGTGTTGAGAGCCTCTGCCGTCCAACAGACTGTGCTCAGGTCTCCTCCTCCAGTCGGGCAGGTGGCGTGTCCACAGCGTTGATGGGTCCCTGCACGTGAACCTGTTTGCTCAACTCTGGAACTCCGTCTATTTTTCACCTTTCAAGCAAAGTTTAGCGATATTCCTTAATGGTCGATGTGGTGCACTCTTAGCAATCATTCATATTATTTTAACGTCCATACACTGTTGGTTTTGTGGGCGTTTGTTTCATTAGTAGAAAAAACGCAATTTATGACTTTGCGGTATTGTTGCGTTTTTGCTGCTAACCGCTTAAACCACATCCAAACATGGTATATTCATAAACTGTATTATCAAATTATTACAGGTTAGATAAAAATTCCCAAAAATATCTCTAAATTTTTTTCTAAAATTGCCACTGCAACAGCCAATGGACATAAACACAATATAAAATAATTTTTAACCTGTAGTTCAGAGAGCGTTATCTACATTATAGAATGCCCCTGCAAACGGCAATACATTTGTAGGACCAAAAGAACCCTCAAGAAACGCCTTGCAGAACATATAGCGAACATTAAAAAAGGTGTAGAAACGCATTCACTCTCTAAACACTTTAAAATCACCCACAATAGTGACCCATCAGGTTTAAAGTTCGCAGCCATTGACAAAGTTCCTAAAAGTTGGAGAAAGGGGAACCACATCAGTAAGATGTCAAGGATGGAAACACAAAGGATCTTTGAAATGGAAACCATGAATCCGGGGGGATTAAATACGGAATATGAACTATTTGGTTTCCTATAGGTCCGAGTTGGGGGCCTCCCGTTGAGGGTGAGCCCCGCTGAGTAACGTAATGTCTCGGCGGGTTTCTCCCTCGACGGTGGTCCTCAACCTTTCAACGATACCGGACTGCCCACCATATACATTTATTTCAGATTTTATATGTCATCTTTATGAAAACTGCATCAAAACCCTTTACTTAGGTTCGATATGCAGAGTCTATATAAAATGTACAGCCTTTAGAATATTTATTCTCACTATGTGGGTTGATCCGAAAAAATTTTGAGGAAAAAACCCCCCTACTGTTTCTAGTAAAGTTTTGTTAACCTGGATTTTTATAGATATCTATCTTATATATAAGGACATATGTACTTTCTCTTTGAACAATATAAACAAAAGAAACATTTTTAGGAGATATTTTAAGGTTTTAAGAAAAAAAATATTTTGAAAAATTATTTAGAGATATTTTTGGGAATTTTTTTCTAACCTGTAATAATTTGATAATACAGTTTATAAATATACCATGTTTGGATGTGGTTTAAGTGGTTAGCAGCAAAAACGCAACAAAAACGCAACAATACCGCAAAGTGATAAATTGCGTTTTTTATACTAATGAAACAAACGCCCACGAAACCAACAGTGTATGGACGTTAAAAAATTATGAATGATTGCTAAGATGGAAAACTGCAAAAATGTAATAGTTTGAAAATGGGAACACATTTGTGAGATGGATACCTTTTAGGAGACTTCCGAAATGGAATCCATGCTGTCTCTTACAATGAACATCCCTTGAGGTATAAAAGAGGCTTTGTTTGGGGTGGTCTGATTACCACTGAGGAAGGGGACACTCTAACCCCGAAATGCGTCTGGTCTGACCCCCCAAACACATATGTGAGTGCACCACATCGACCATTAAGGAATAGCGCTAAACTTTGCTTGAAAGGTGAAAAATAGACGGAGTTCCAGAGTTGAGCAAACAGGTTCACGTGCAGGGACCCAACAACGCTGTGGACACGCCACCTGCCCGACTGGAGGAGGAGACCTGAGCACAGTCTGTTGGACGGCAGAGGCTCTCAACACCGGACAGTACAAGCCTCCACCACCGGTAAGATTGTTCTAATTTAAAATCCAGAAATATCGCTATATGCTCCAATACTGCCAGGGCAGCAAGACGGCGAGCTTTGCCGTCCACAACTGCTATTATATATTGACCTAACAAGTCCGATCGGAGGACTCAAAGCTATACGCTGCTCCTACCTATTGTGGATAAGTTTCAATACCCCGACTCTGAATCACCTGACCTGAGTCACTTCAAACAGTTATTTTAAACTGACACAATCTATTGCTGACTTTTGCTGCTTAAATTCTATCTCTAGTGCAAAGAATTGTTGCCATTATTATCATTACTGCTGCTGAAACATGCTGCTACAATGAACTTAGCCATATGACATTGATTACATTGCCAAGTGGAAATTCATTCATGAATTATATTGCAACAATCAAGTAATTTATTTTATTATTGCTCAATTGATGCTCTATTTTATTATATTTATATCAGTTGGTGTTGTGGGCTATACTGTAAATAGGATTGAGTGCAAACAGACATAGTGCCGTGTATTGTAGTGGTGACAGTCACAGGAGGTTCTACATTTTCATCCCCTTGTTGGACTGCCTCCTGTTACAGTCACCAATATTGTGTCGGATAGATATTATATTATACACTATATATATTATATTTTATTTCATTTTATCATACTTGACATTATACCTAATAAAGTAAGTGACCCAATATCTTAGGTGTGCCCGGTCCTTTTATATATAAAAAAAAAATTTGGTCTGCATTTCAGTAGTGGGGTGACACTGCTGGACTGTTGGCACCCTGATTAGTGGACCTGCCCTCCTGTGCATTCCACCACTCCAATATATATAAATATATTTTTGCTAAAAACATATATATATATATATATATATATATATACGGTATATATATATATATATATACAGTACAGACCAAAAGTTTAGACACACCTTCTCATTCAAAGAGTTTTCTTTATTTTCATAACTATGAAAATTGTAGATTCACACTGAAGGCATCAAAACTATGAATTAACACACGTGGAATTATATACATAACAAAAAAGTGTGAAACAACTGAAAATATGTCATATTCTAGGTTCTTCAAAGTAGCCACCTTTTGCTTTGATTACTGCTTTGCACACTCTTGGCATTCTCTTGATGAGCTTCAAGAGGTAGTCACCTGAAATGGTCTTCCAACAGTCTTGAAGGAGTTCCCAGAGATGCTTAGCACTTGTTGGCCCTTTTGCCTGCACTCTGCAGTCCAGCTCACCCCAAACCATCTCGATTGGGTTCAGGTCCGGTGACTGTGGAGGCCAGGTCATCTGGCGCAGCACCCCATCACTCTCCTTCATGGTCAAATAGCCCTTACACAGCCTGGAGGTGTGTTTGGGGTCATTGTCCTTTTGAAAAATAAATGATGGTCCAACTAAACGCAAACCGGATGGAATAGCATGCCGCTGCAAGATGCTGTGGTAGCCATGCTGGTTCAGTATGCCTTCAATTTTGAATAAATCCCCAACAGTGTCACTAGCAAAGCACCACCACACCATCACACCTCCTCCTTCATGCTTCACTGTGGGAACCAGGCATGTAGAGTCCATACGTTCACCTTTTCTGCGTCGCACAAAGACACGCTGGAAACCAAAGATCTCAAATTTGGACTGATCAGACCAAAGCACAGATTTCCACTGGTCTAATGTCCATTCCTTGTGTTCTTTAGCCCAAACAAGTCTCTTCTGCTTGTTGCCTGTCCTTAGCAGTGGTTTCCTAGCAGATATTATACCATGAAGGCCTGATTCACACAGTCTCCTCTTAACAGTTGTTCTAGAGATGTGTCTGCTGCTAGAACTCTGTTGCATTGACCTGGTCTCTAATCTGAGCTGCTGTTAACCTGCGATTTCTGAGGCTGGTGACTCGGATGAACTTATCCTCCGCAACAGAGGTGACTCTTGGTCTTCCTTTCCTGGGGCGGTCCGCATGTGAGCCAGTTTCTTTGTAGCGCTTGATGGTTTTTGTGACTGCACTTGGGGACACTTTCAAAGTTTTCCCAATTTTTCGGACTGACTGACCTTCATTTCTTAAAGTAATGATGACCACTCGTTTTTCTTTACTTAGCTGCTTTTTTCTTGCCATAATACAAATTCTAACAGTGTATTCAGTAGGACTATCAGCTGTGTATCCACCTGACTTCTCCACAACGCAACTGATGGTCCCAACCCCATTTATAAGGCAAGAAATCCCACTTATTAAACCTGACAGGGCACACCTGTGAAGTGAAAACCATTTCAGGTGACTACCTCTTGAAGCTCATGAAGAGAATGCCAAGAGTGTGCAAAGAAGTAATCAAAGCAAAAGGTGGCTACTTTGAAGAACCTAGAATATGACATATTTTCAGTTGTTTCACACTTTTTTGTTAATTATATAATTCCACGTATGTTGATTCATAGTTTTGATGCCTTCAGTCTGAATCTACAATTTTCATAGTCATGAAAATAAAGAAAACTCTTTGAATGAGAAGGTGTGTCCAAACTTTTGGTCTGTACTGTATATATATAAATATATAAAATGTAGCCTTTATTTCTGATGAGATTCAAATTCACAACCTTCTACATTACAGCCCAGAATGTTAACCACTACACTATAGAGCTGCATAGCCAGTTACTTTTTTTTTTAAATGAGACTTCTGCTGTATAGAAATACTTAAGACTAGTAAGTATTCCTATACTGCAGAAGTCTCATATATTTCTTTTGCCTTTTTTAAATAACTTGCCATGCAGCTCTATAGTGTAGTGGTTAATGTTCTTGGCTGTAATGTAGAAGGTTGTGAGTTTGAATCCTGCCAGAAACTTTTCAGAAAAAGAGGATAAATTAGATTTAAATACACTGACTCGAGCACACATGATATTCAGCCGAGCATGCTCGCCCAGCACTAATAGTGATACCTCCAAAAATAGTTTACATTTCCCATATGTCTCCTTGATGTTTGGATCATTTTGAAAATGACATTTTATTTTTTGGGACGTTAGAAGGATTAGAATTTAGACGCTAATTTTGAAAATTTTCAGAAAATTTCCAAAACCCATGTTTTAAGAACCAGTTCAGGTCTGAAGTCACTTTGTGGGGCTTACATAATAGAAACCACTCAAAAATTACCACAATTTAGAAACTACACCCCTCAAGGTATTCAAAATAGATTTTACAAACTTTGTTAACCCTTTATATGTTCCACAAGAATTAAAGGAAAATGTAGATGAAATTTTAGAATTTCACTTTTTTGGCAGATTTTCCATTTTAATCCATTTTTTCCAGTAACAAAGCAAGGGTTAACAGCCAAACACAACTCAATATTTATTGCCTTGATTCTGTAGTTTATGACCATATATGGGGTGTTTCTGTAAACTGCTGTACGGGCACACGGCAGGGTGCAGAAGGAAAGGAACACCATATGGTTTTTGGAGGGCAGATTTCACTGGGATAATTTTAAGTTGCCATGTCACATTTGAAGACTCCCTGATGCACCCCTAGAGCAGAAACTCCAATAAAATGACCCCATTTTGGAAACTAAGGGATAAGGTGACAGTTTTGTTGGTACTATTTTAGGGTACAAATGATTTTTGGTCGCTCTATATTACACTTGTGAGGCAAGGTAACAAATAATAGCTGTTTTGGCACCTTTTTTATTTTTTATTATTTACAATGTTCATCTGACAGGTTAGATCATGTGGCATTTTTATAGAGCAGCTTGTTACGGATGCGTCAATACCAAATATGATTATTTACATAAGAAAGCATTTTTGAAAACATTTTTTTTTGCACTCCACTCTCTATTTTTTTTGGGGACTGTCTTATGTAAGGGCCCATTTTTTTCAGTACGAGATGATAGTTTGATTGGTACTATTTTAGTGTACATATGACTTTTTGATCACTTGGTATTAAGCTTTTTGTGATGTAAGGTGACAAAAAAAATCTTTTTTGACACTTTTTATTTTTATTTTTTTACGGGTGTTCACCTGAGGGGTTAGGTCATGTGATATTTTTATACAGAAGGGTCTTACGGATGCAGCAATACCTAATATGTATACTTTTTTATTTATTTAAGTTTTACACAATGATATCATTTTTGAAACCAAAAAATCATGTTTTAGTGTCTCCATATTCTAAGAGCCATAGTTTACATTTTTTGGGCGATTGTCTTAGGAAGGATCTCACTTTTTGCAGGATGAGATTGGTATGATTTTGTGGTGCGTATGACTTTTTGATTGCTTAGTATTACACTTTTTGTGATGTTAGGTGACAAAAAAAATTCTTTTTTGACACAGTTATTTTTTTACAGTGTTCATCTGAGGGGTCAGGTCATGTGATGTTGCACTTTTAGTGATGTAAAGTAACAAAAAAAAGTTTTTTTAGCACAGTTTTAATTTAATTTTTTTGACGGTGTTCACCTGAGTGGTTAGGTCATATGATATTTTTATATAGAGACAGTCTATTCGGACGCGGCGATACCTAATATGTCTACTTTTCTTTTTTTCCCTATTTTTTTTTTTATTTTTTGGAGGAGATTTTCGTTATTTTGGGAAAAGGATGCATTTTTTTTTACTTTCAACTTTTAATTTTGTAATTATTTTTTTAAACTTTTTTTTCACAACTTTTGGGGATCTGATCCCCTTTACAATGCATCACAATACTTCTGTATTGTGATGCATTGGCTATAAGTGTATTACTTAATGTAACATACTTGTAGCCTGCTTCCTGTGAGATCCAGGGGGCTGGATCTCACAGGCTCTCCCGGAAGGCAGCCACGATGCCTAAGGAAGGCATCAGCTGCCTTCCCTGCCATCAGGTCCCCGTCACAGCAGTGTGGGGACCCGATGGACACCCAGCACACGTCTGAAGCCCTCAAGTGCCGCGGTCAGCGCTGACCGCAGCACATCAAGTGTTAATGCGCCAGCATCGGTGATTTCACCGATGCCGGCGCATACAGCAGTGGTACGGCTAATGGGAACAGCCGTTCCCCTGCAGCTGATCGGGCAGGTGCAGCTCCTGCACCCGCCCGATCAGCGCGCCGTAATTGTACTGCGCTGGTCGGCAAGTCACGTCCCGCTGCACCTTACTATTATGGTGCTGGGCGGGAAGGGGTTAATAGCCTCACTCCAGATCCTTTGCTAGACGCTAACATTTAATAATTACAGCTGTTAGAGATAATCCCATACTATGATTAAATATTATAAACCATTAACACCATTATACTAACAAAATTATGCCTCCATACCATAATCAAATATTAACACCATATATCATTTAGAAGGAATCGCTTAAAAATGGTGCCCAGTGCCATTTTACTGTGAATTTGCCAGGGAAAACCATAAGAAAGGAAAAAGATGAAAGATAACATGACACTGGGAGGAACTAGGGGGAATGCTGGTCCTGATTGGCTCAGAGGTTGATTAGTCATTTAGGGGCAAGATTCAGAAAGGTTCTTTGCTGATAACATCATAGAACACCACATACTGTGTTCAGCTTGTGACCTGGAAGGATGTGTTATGACTGTATCTGAAAAAAGCAATTGTAGACATAAGCCTGTAATCTAGCTATACTAAGGACACTGTTGAGAGAGAATAGAGAGATATTGCACAGATTTTAGGGAATTTGATCAGGGAATATTTTGAGGGAGTGAGGGGCTGGTTACCCAGTCAAGTGCTTAATACAACTGCTAGCAGCTAGTTCTGCATTACAAAACCCTGCAAGCCTTTCAGTTGCATCCTCTCTGCCTTCACTAGACCCTCCTAGTGGGGTTCCTTCCTTTTTCCTAAGAGGCAACAATACCACATATGCTGTGGAAGATATGCAATAAGTCTCCCTGTTGAATACTTGTGAGAGAACAGTCAGTGTTTGAACTGCCATGAGAAGGAGGTTCAGGGGTAGGTGGAGAATCCTATACAACTGTGTTGGTGGTGGTGGTAGTAGTGGGACGTGTAGCCACAGTGGTGGCAGAAGTGGAAGTAGTAGCAACAGTGGCACTTGGGACAAATACAGAGCAGGAAATCAGGAGGGAGACAAAGGGCCCACAATGACATTAAAGTCTGATAAAAGTGGTGCAAGGAGTTATGACGATGATTGCTCGTTAGACAGAACCTGGGAGCCAAACTGGGGTACTGAGGAGCAGGTAACTTAAAAGAAGGAGGGTGGTGGCCATGGCGGCAATAAAGAGCAGAGGCAACGTATGGCCAGAACCTACCAAAGAACTGCCAGGGGCAGATCAGCTTCCAATATGGTCAGCTTGGGACGTAAGCCAAGCTTGGCTGCCTCTAGCACTGTGAAGAGTGTGTATCTCCCATCTTGCGTTTTTTCTTCACAGTGCTGGAAGACAAAAGCATTGTTGTGTGCAAATATGCAAGATGAAATAAGCTGTGGGTGTTCAAACAGAAACATAGGTACCATAGCTTTATTTCAGCACGAGATGCAGCATCACCAGTTACTGTTGGAAAATAGAAGTGGGCACCAGCTAGTGCAACTAGAGTGTTCTCCTTCTAATGGTCTCCTTGGCAGCAGTCAGACCTCATCCACATTTAGTACAGTGTCTTTGTCATCCTTATCATCACTTACTGCTTCTACCACTCAGTCTTTTCCTCCTCCATCGATAATGGCATGTATGACCAGGAAACAACTCTACACACCCAGCAATCTGCTGGTGCGCAAGCTTAACTGCCACCTGGTCAAGTTGCTGGTGGTGCTGTCACTGCCATATCACTTAGTGGTATTTTGCTGCCTTTAAGGAGCTGGTGACATGTGCTTAGCCACACTGGAAGATACCTAGCCACCATTATTTCTCCAAAAGAGCCATGTAGCTGGGGAGAAAGTCCCATGGAGGAGCTAGGGTAGGATGAGGAGCTGCCACTGGGGGAGGAGGAGTCACATGTGCAGAAGAAATAGGCTGCTGATGATGACGAAGAGACTAGCCATGATGACCAGTTATCTCAGTGGCAGGCGGAACCTGAAAGAACTGGGTCCTCTGACACACTGACGAGAATGGAATACTGTATGCTTGCTTGCATATGTACTGACCAGTATATCATTTGCATGAAGCAATCTGATGATTACTGAATAGCCATGCTTTTAGACCCTTGGTATCAAGTCAAATCTATCAACTACCACTACTATTGCTGCCACTGTAATGCTGCTGCTCCCAAATAAAAGGGAGACTTTTTACAGGCTTGTTCAACTTCAGAAAAAGCCACAGTTTCATCTATATTAACTCTTGTGCATTTATATATACTGGCAGACATGCTGCCTCCACTAAAGCATAATTCACGGATGCTTGTGCAGAACAAGCCACTGTTTGTTATAACATTAACATGTGTGTGTATGTATAAACGAGGACAGGGATATTTTCCAGTTAAGGCATCATTTTTGGATGCTTGGTCCTAACAAGCCACTGTTTTTTTTTTTCATAAAACAGTGTATGTTTAAACACCATCTGACACAATAAGCGACATTTGTTTTAAAGTTTGTAATATGAATAAGCATAACATTTGTGATGATTCCGTGTGATTTTAAACATAGTGTTTGTCAATGCCATCAAACATGCATTTACCTATAGCTTTATATGTAAGTGTTACTCTGACATTATTTGCTATTGCTGTCATTGCATTCAAGAGCTTAAAGGGGAGTGGTGGTAGCAAAATTAGTAGAACTAATTTAAAAAATATGACAAAAAGATAAAAAAAAAACTCCCTAGGAGACCTCAGAGTGTCATAATTCAGTCCACTTGAAGCATATTTGATTTGTGTACAATCGACCCATGAACATGAAATTTGCTTATCTCTAATTGCTCCCATTAACATCATATACAGTGGTCACAGAATAAACCCTCCATACAGCAACCAAATATTTCCATCATGCCATGATCAAATAGTACTACCATATAGTGTCATTAGAAAATGATACCTTTATACCATGACCAAACATTTCCATCATACCCTTACCACCATATAATGAGTGACTTAATGGGGTTGTCTTATCTCGCTGTTTCCATGACAAAATGGGACTAACTGCTGGCCCCATGTGATCGGGCATATAGAGAGAGCCAAGTGGGCTGTCGCTATGCTGTTATCATAGCTCCCATTATAGAGTTTCCCATACCATAACCAAATGACCTTTGAAAGTCTTTTTCATTTATAAGTTCCCCATGAATATAGGCTAAAGTAATGTATCATCAAAATAATTAGAGATGAGCGAATATAAGCTGACGAAGTGGAATTCATTACGAATTACAGGAAAAATTTGATTCTCACCGAAAGCGAATTTCCTCGCCCTTCGTAGTAGTGAATCACATTTTTCCTAAAATGGCAGCTGCACGTTTGAGGACATAGGGAAAGGAAGTCTGGGAAGGCGGTATCACCCATACTGACATGCATGCAGCCAATCAGCAGCCATCCCTGTGATGTCACAGTTGTAAAATACGGCAGCCATCTTAGATTCTGCCATTCACCAGCGTACTGTCTGAGACGTGTCTGCAGGCTCTAGGGACAGTAATAGAAAAAACTGTATGTCAGGCAGAGAAGTGCCAGGCCTTGCACAGGGGAGTGGCAGAGGCCTAAATGTTTCTGGTCCAGGCAGAGGTCGCAGCAGAATAAGGGGCCGTGGCAGCAGGGGTCACTTCGAGAGGCCTGAGCTCCCAGTGTCAGCTAGCGGTTGTGTCGTGACCAGCATCCCAGCGGTTCTTGAATGGTTGACTCGATCTTCGACTTCGTCGCAACTTACATCAGGCACCCCCCAGCCAAAAGCCAGGCTAACCTTAGTTGGCATGGCCTGGGAGCAGGCCCTGTGCACTCATCTGTCCTCAATCTGCCTCTGTCCTTTCATCTACTAGGTGGGCAAGTAGTGATGAGGAGAGTGGCGTAGGAGAGATGGTTGAGGAGGACATCAGTGCTGTGCAGACAGTACTCGATGATGATGAGTAGCTGATCGCACTTGGGAGCGGGTGACGAAGGGGCTTCATATTTTTCATTATATAATAATGTAATATTATAAAATCCAGTGTCTCCATCATAAATCTGCAGCGTGGGGGCCCTGTGTGGCTTCTACACACTTTCAAAATAATCCTTCAGAGGGGCGAACAGATGCCTGATGACCGGGATGCTCCATGACCTTCCCAGGAGCTTCTGTTGGGAGTAGTGGTTCACTTCTGAGACGCCCTTATAGTGCGGGGGGAATCCGAAGACCCTCTCCATCTCCGTGCACCACAGGATGTCCTTCTTCCCATCCATGATTACTGGAAACTGATTATGTTTTCCCTGACAAAGAGACCAGGGGCTAGTAGCTATGGTTTGAATTTTGATGAACTTCACGACTCTCCCAGTCTCTGAGCAATCTTGAAGCTTTGTCTTCTCATTGTCTGTAGCTAGTAGCTACTAGAGGCCTGTTCATGCCAGGCAGGTTCCCCCAGAAGTATCTGGCTCAATGAGCAGCTGATGCTGCACTTGCATCAATCTTGACAGGTGGAGAGAAATTGTTTTTTGGAATGCTTTCTCCATAGCAACCACGTTGTCAAATAACCAGAAGACTGGCCGATTCTCTCCTGTCTTAGGCAACATTTTTGTAATTAATTTTATTCAACATTTAATATTAAATTAAACCAAAACTTGATTGCAATTATAAGTAATAAAACTTAAATTCGCCAATATATTATCACAATCTTCAATGGAAATTCCCGGACAATCAATTTGCCAAGCCTTTTGTGCCCAAGAACGTGTATAATTAAATCGTGCCGAGCCACGGTGGCCTCCTCATGCTGCTGCCACCGCCACACTTTGTTGCCATGCCACTCTGTGGCCTCCTCATGCTGCTGACACCTCCACAATCTCTCATCATTGTGCCACTCTGTGGCCTCCTCATTAGTGATGGACGTTCACGACGGGCTCCATTCACTTTAATGGCAGGCGAACCTGAAAAACCTTCAAGTCATATTTGCAGCCACCAAATACTTACTAGAAGTGCACAAATCATACCACAACATGGACAGTGACATACCAGAGGGGGATCAATGGCAAAAATTCACAAAAAATATGTATTTTAATCAGGGGCCATTTTTAAGCGTCTTAAAGGGAACTCTCAAAAATGTGCCCCGCTGGAGCCTAGAAAAAAAGTTATTTTAGGCCAAGGGGGTACAAGCCCCCAAAATTTGGCATTCACCTGACAGAAAAGAACAAGTGATTATGTGGCTAGAGGTATATTAGACGGTCAGTGGATAACAATTTTACTGTAGGCCAGTACAGGCCCCAAAAATTAGGCATTCACCTGACAGAAAAGAACAAGTGATTATGTGGCTGGAGGTACATTAGGCGGTCACTGAATAACAATTTTACTGTAGGCCAGTGGATTACAGGCCCCAAAAATTAGGCATTAACCTAACAGAAAAGAACACATGATTATGTGGCTGAAGATATATTAAATGGTCACTGGATAACAATTTTACTGTAGGCCAGTACAGGCCCCAAAAAGGCATTCACCTGACAGAAAAGAACTTTTGATTATGTGGCTGGAGGTACATTAGGCGGTCACTGGCTAAAAGTTTTACTGTAGGCCAGTACAGGCCCCAAAAATTAGGCATTCACCTGACAGAAAAGAACTTGTGATGATGTGGTTGGAGGTACATTAGGTCATTGGCTAAAAATGTTACTGTAGACCCGTACAGGCCCCAAAAATTAGGCATTCACCTGACAGAAAAGAACTAGTGATTATGTGTCTGGAGGTACAATAGGCGGTCACTGGATACAATTTTTACTGTAGGCCAATGGAGTAGAGGCCCTAAAAATTAGGCATTCACTTGAAAGAAAAGGCCTTTTATGCCGCTGTATATACATAATACAAGGACCATTTTTTGTTCTGGGTGGTGGCGGATATGTGTGGGCTGGCATGAGGAAATTAAATTACACATGGTCGTCACAGGTGTTGAATTCCTCTGAGATCCATGCCTCATTAATTGATCAATGATATGACGCAATGCACAATCTAGAAAGAAGGCATAAGGTATGATGTCACTGATGGCGCCCTGGCTGCCACTGACCAGTTTGGTGATCTCATCAAATGGCCGCAGAAGTCTGCAAGCGTCGCGCAAGAGCATCTACTGGCTTGGTAAAAAGAAACCAAGCTCCCTAGAACCTGTCCTGCTGCAGAGTTCATACAGGTAGTTGTTAATGGCACGTTGCTGCTGGAGCAGCTTATCAAGCATATACAAAGTGGAGTTCTAGTGCGTCGGGCCGTCACAAATCAGACGTCTGAACGGCAGGTGGTCTCGCCGCAGAACGCCATGGCCGTGTAATATCTTCTAAAATGGCCAGAGATTTTCCCGGCCTGCCGCAAGACGTCCTGGACCCTGGGGTATTTGTCAACGAATCGCTGCACGACTAAGTTTGGGACGTGTGCAATGCATGGCACATGTGTCATTTTGCCCTTTTTCAGCACGCTCAGCAGATTGGCACCATTGTCGCACACCACTTTACTTTACCAACTGTCAAATTGAGCGGGGTTAGCTTGATCGCCTGTGACTGCAGAGCTGAAAGCAGTGCAGGGCCGGTGTGGCTCTTGGCTTCCAGGCACAACAGCCACAGCACAGCATGGCAACGTCTCACCTGCCACGTCGACTAGGTTCTTGGGAGCTTAGGGGGTGCAGCGGAAGAGGTGGTAGCAGTGATGTGACCGTGCATGGTGGATGGCTCGCTCCAGATACATTTGCAGTCTGTTTTTTGCCTCTGGTGCACTGCGAGTTCTGCCTGTTTTCCTCCTTCTCCTCCCTATCTGCTGCTCCATCTCTCCCTCTGAATTCCCCTCCTCTTCCTCTCTTGTGGGCACCCACGTGATGTCCATCGACACGTCATCATCGTCACCTTCACAACCACTTACATTAGAGATCTCTGAATAGGCAGCAACAGCGGGCACCACCCTCCTTGGGCTGATCTAGGTATTGTCGTCAGACCGTTGGGTGGCGGCCGTTGCTACCTCCTCTTCCTCATCCGATGCCAAGAATGGCTGCGCATCGGTAAGGTCTGGGAATAGATGAGAAAATAATTCCTCTGACTCGAGTGGAGGGGCTATGGTGGTGGTGGTGGTGGTGTCTTTGGGGGTGCACACAGCAGAGAGTGAGGAGGATGCAGATACAAAGGATGAGGAGGGTGCAGAAGCGGAAGGCTGAGTGAGCCACTCAACCAACTCTAGTGCGTCATTTGACGTAATCAATATTTTCTGGAAGCAGGTATATCGCACCCCTACATCAGTATTTTGTGGAAACAGGTATATAGAACCCCTTAATCAATATTTGGTCGAAGCAGGTGTATCGCACCCCTCAATCTGTTTTTTGTAGAAGCAGGTATATAGAACTCTTTAATCAGTATTTTGCAGAAGCAGGTATATCACACCCCTCAATCAGTATTTTGTGCAAGCAGGTGTATCGCAGGCTTTAATGACTATTTGATGAAAGCAGGTATATCGCAACCCTCAATCAGTATTTTGTGGAAACAGGTATATAGAACCGCTTAATCAATATTTGGTGGAAGCGGGTATATCGCACCCCTCAATCAGTGTTTTGTGGAAGCAGGTATATAGAACTCCTTAATCAAATCAATATTTGGTGGAAGCAGGTATATCGCACGCCTCAATCTGTATTTTTTAGAAGCAAATATATCAAACCCCTTAATCAGTATTTTGTGGAAGCAGGTATATCGCACCCCTCAATCAGTATTTTGTGGAAACAGGTATATAGAACCCCTTAATCAATATTTTATGGAAGCAGGTATATCGCACCCCTCAATAATTTTTTTGTGGAAGCAGGTATATAAAAAACCCTTAATCAGTATTTTGTGGAAGCAGGTATATCGCACCCCTCAATCTGTTTTTTTGTGGAAGCAGGTATATAGAACCCCTTAATCAATATTTGGTACACATGCACCTTCTCCAACTTCCCACTTACGCTCCAGCCTGGTGCACCTGCCCAACCCCTACCACCCCTGCGGATCGGCCTGCCTCTTCCTCTGCCTGTAATTTTCAAAATGACACTGTGCCAAACACCCTAGAGAAGAGCAGTATTTGTGGAAGCAGGTATATCACAGGTGTGCTGCTATGCAGTTAAAATCTATATAGTTTCATTCATATGATATTCTATATTTGGTCATATGCTCCCATCTAGTGTCCGTTTTTGTTTTTGCACATGTTTTTCTGTTCGTGATATATTTCATTCATTTCATTGCTCCACCCCTTCTTCTGTGTACCTCACTTCCTGTTTCTCCATACTGCTCCAGGCATTGAACAGGTATACATATATTCTCATGCAAGCTTACAAAAGCATCATCTTTTGACCGCACAATACAAGAATCCATCTGTTCTGCTGTACTCTGTTATCTGGTTTACAGAATAAAGCAACTTACACGGATAAACTCGGTGTTGGTGAGTTCAAGCTATCTGATAAGGATTGTCTGCAGTGATTATATCTGCTTATACAGGCCAGGCATAGAGGTCTCACTAGGGATAAATCGCTATTACAACAATCGGAGTCAGAATAGTAGGCCTCAATCAGTATTTGGTGGAAGTCGGTATATCAAACCCCTTTATAAATATTTTGTGTTATCGGGTGTCTTGTAGGCCTCAATCAATATTTGGTGGAAGCAGGTATATCAATCCCCTCAATCTGTATTTTGTGGAAGCAGGTATATAGAACCCCTTAATCAATATTTGGTGGAAGCAGCTATATCAATACCCTTAATCAGTATTTTGCAAAAGCGGGCATATAGAACCCCTTAATCAATATTTGGTGGAAGCAGGTATATCGCACCCCTCAATCTGTATTTTGTGGAAGCAGGTATTTCAAACCCCTTAATCAGTATTTTTCAGAAGCCGGTATATCGCACCCCTAAATCAGTATTTTGTGGAAGCAAGTATATCTCAGGCCTCAATCAATATTTGGTGGAAGCAGGTATATCGCACCCCTCAATCAGTATTTTGTGGAAGCAGGGATATCAAACCCCTTAATCAGTATTTGGTGGAAGCAGGTATATCAATACCCTTAATCAGTATTTTGTGGAAACAGGTATATAGAACCCCTTAATCAATATTTGGTGGAAGCAGGTATATCGCACCCCTCAATCAGTATTTTGTGGAAGTAGGTATATTGCAAGCATCAATCAATATTTGATGGAAGCAGGTATATCGCACCCCTCAATTAGTATTTTGTGGAAGCAGGGATATCAAACCCTTAATCAGTTTTTTGTGGAAGCAGGTATATTGCACCTCTCAATCCGTTTTTTGGGGGTCAACAGGTATATCTTACCCATTGCAAATAGTTGTTCCAATATCGCTTGTCCCTCTATATACCTGCTGTATCGCAGCAGAACCGCACACAACTGCTGCACAATATAAATGCACTGTAATATACTTTCTAAGTATATCACACTCCTCATTATATCACACCTATCGATAGAACACCTGTACCAGTCCTTAATTGGACTTTGTGGCCCTATTAGCTAGCATTTGGTATCCCTAACAGTCTGTCCCTGCTCCAAAAACACAGAATGTAAAATGGCTGCCAGGTAAGACACAGCTGGCTGTCCCCAATACCACCCGCGATTGCTCGATGCTTTCGTGATTATTACTCTAAATTGCATAATCTTGCCGACAAACACTCGCACCCACCCACCCCTACCCCGCATATGGAATTACTTAGCCTCTTGTAAATTGCCCAAGCTCTCTACAAAGGCAGTCGCCTCTCTGAACAGCCCCATATCAGCCAAACTCAGGGATGTGATTAAAACTCCCCCCCCCCACCCAGGCAAATCTCCAGGACCTGACGGGTTCACAGACCTGTACTAGAAAAAGTTGGAATTAGAACTCTCCCCCCCATCTCCTGGCCTTACTCAACTCAATTCTACTGGGTTCTCTAATCCCGCCGTCTATGCTGTCATCCCATATTGTAGTCATCCACAAGGCGGGTAAAGACCTCCAGGACCGCGCTAATTTAGACCGACTTAACGCAGACCTGAAAATTTTCACCCGTATTCTCGCTGCTCATCTGAATGTGTGGCTCCTGATGTGGCGCTGCGTACCTCGACCCCCACAGTTATTTTGAGCCTTGATGCAGAAAAGACCTTCGACCGACTCGATTGGTCCTTCTTATTCAAAACCCTCCGAACCTTCGGTATCGTAGGACTCTTTCTGCAAGCTATCCTCAGCCTCTACTCTGCCCCTTCGGCACTTATCAAGTTGTCCTTCAGGTCCTCTATTCCGTTCAATATTTCTAATGGTACACGTCAGGGCTGCCCGCTCTCACCGCTTATTTTTGCAATGTGTATAGAACCCCTTGCAGCACACATACGACTGAACCCCGACATTCAGGGACTTAATGTACGGGACAGGGAATTTGAGATCTCCCTTTACACAGACGATGTCCTCCTCACCCTGACCAATCCCCACATTACACACCAAACCTACAAAAAGCCTTAACTCACCACGGCGACCTTTCAGGATGCAAGGTCAATGCTTCTAAGTCAGAAGTCCTACCTATCCTTATACCCGCCCGTGATCTAATATTGCTCCAGAGCAATTTCTCTTATCGATGGTCGGACAGCACGCTGAAGTACCTAGGGTTTCATATTACTTCTACGTATGCCTCATTGTACTCCGGTAACTTCCCTCCCCTCTTCAGTGAACTTAAGTCCCTCCTCACAAAATTGAAACCCCTATACATATCATTGCTAGGCCGCAAAGCAGTTGTGAAGATGTTCCTCCTCCCAAAATTGCTTTATTACTTTGAGACGCTCCCAGTATGAATCCTTATGTCAGAACTACGCTTCCTCCAAAAGGCCATTCTCAACTTTATATGGCAAGGTAAATTTCACTGCATCCCCCGTAAGGTTATGTTTGCGGCCACAGATAGAAGTGGCCTAAAGGTCCCTAATATTATGCTTTATTAATGGGTTTCTAATTTGCGTGTCTTTGGGCGTCCCAACAGGCATACACCAAATGGGTAGAAATCTAAAAACTCTGGATTGCCCCGGTTCATCCAAACACCCTGCTATGGCAGCGGGTCCCCGTAGCTCCTAACACTCCCCTCCTGGGCCTATGGCCTTTACCAAACACATATGGGACACCTGCCACCGGCGGTTTGGCTTAGCTTCTCAGCACTCCTCTATGATCTCCTTTCTCTACAACCCAGCTATTCCCTCTAGCTTGACCACCCCCATGGTCCGGGTCTGGTCGTCGTTGGGTCTCTTCCATCTGGCGTACATTGTAGACACCTTTGCTCTGAAATTGAGGTCCTTAGCACAACTTCAGGACCAATCGAAATTACCGGCGACGGAGAAACTCCACTACCTCCAGGTTCGTCACGATGTGAGCACCACTTTTGGTTTGCTTAAGGTGTCACTCCCTACCCCATTTGAGCGCTTGTGCCGACTGGGCACCGGGACGAGAGGTCTGATCTCTCTTATCTACCGCCTTCTGGCCACAATTGCAGAGGGCGAGACCCTACATCATGCTTACATGGAAAAATGAGCTACCACCCTCGGATCGTCTATTTCTCGCAGTGCCTGGCAGACTGTATGGAATAGGGCAGGCCAATCATCTATTTGCACCATGTACAAGGAGACGCAGTACAAACTGCTAATGCACTGGTACCATACCCCTGCACTCCTACATTCTATAAACCCCACTGTTCCATCAGTCTGCTGGTGGTGCTTGAACGACGTGGGTTCTTTGTATCATATTTTCTGGACATGCCCCAGTATCATCCCATTTTGGCGGGAGGTGAGGGAGAAGGCTCATTCCCTTTTTGGATCCCCTGTACCGCTAGACCCAAAGGTCTACTTACTCAACGTGCCACCTCCGGGATTGAACAGGCACTATTCCAGGCTGTTTCTCTCATTATGTACTGCAGCCAAATCCTTGATTGCTAAATCCTGGAAGAAGACTAGCCCTCCCACTAAGTCCATGCTTATAGCCAGGATCTGTGACTTTAGGTCCATGGAATTCTCACGGCGTCCATTAGCAACACCGTGGAACAATTCCAAACAATATGGCTATCCTGAAATACATACCTGGCATCCCCCTAATGGCGTCCCCTCCCACCCTACCATCCCCACTCTTACTCCCCCCTTACCTGTTCCTTTCCTTTTGTGTCTTGTCAGTTGTCTTATCCCTAGTCCTGAGTTTTACGTGCTACATCTTTGGATACAATTTTGGGACCTGTACTACCACACGCGATGTTCATTGTGTATGTTCCCATTTCTATGGTTTGTCAAATGACTCTGTAAGAGCTATGTCTTACCATTTCATGTTTTTCTCTTTTCTTCCTTTCTGTATTATTGAAAATTTGCACGCTATGTGCTAATAAAACTCTACAGTATAAAAAAAGAAAAGAAAAAAGGCTGCCAGATCGGATTCTGTTATAGGGTGGGGGTGTGTCCATGTGCTGAAACGTCCCAATTGGCTGTCCTGTCCCACCTGATGGATGTGTCATGGGTCAAAGTTTGGCACAATGCAAAATAATATGATGGTGCATGCGGACATCGCCATATGTTCGAATGTTCGGCGAATCGCAAAGTTTGCCGCAAAACAACCGCCGGGCGAACCGCAAGGCCATCTCTACTCCTCATGCTGCTGACACCTCCACAATCTCTCATCGTCATGCTACTCTGGCCTCCTTATGCTGATGATACCTCCACACTTTGTTGTTGTGCCACTCTGTGACCTCTTCATGCTGCTGCCACCTCCACAATCTCTCGTCGTCATGCAACTCTGTGGCCACCTCATGCTGCTGACACCTCCACAATCTCTCGTCGTCGTGCTAGATCGTAGATCTGAGGAGGATTTTTTTACATCTTGTGAACCTGGTGAAAACCCAGTTTTTTCCCTTTAAATCCGAAGAGAGAAGTTTATAAAAGAGAGGAAAAGAAAAGTAATATTCTTTTGGCAGCGCAGTCTCTTTTTGATTGAACTTTGGATAAGTGACAAAAACCCACGTCACTATTTGCGGCTTGCAGCGCCGAGGATTCACCGTAAGATAACCAGAGACATTTTCCTTTGTATTCTGGCCTCCTTATGCTGCTGACACTTACACACTTTGTCATTGTGCCACTCTGTGGCCTCCTCATGCTGATGACACCTCCACACTTTTTCGTTGTGCCACTCTGTGACCTCTTCATGCTGCTGCCACCTCCACAATCTCTCATCGTCATGCAACTCTGTGGCCACCTCATGCTGCTTACACCTCCACAATCTCTCATCGTCGTGCTACTCTGGCTTCCTCATGCTGCTGACACTTCCACACTTTGTCATTGTGCCACTCTGTGGCCTCCTCATGCTGCTGACACCTCCACACATTGTCGTCGTGTTTATTTGACCCGTCTTCTGATCTGTTAGAAGGAAGGTAAAATGAGACGCACAATGGATCCTCTGTGTGTAGCAGCTGTAAAGCCTGTATGGTCCCATCAAAATTGGCTTATGATTTGGTAGCCAAAAGCAGGAGTGGGTACAAAACACAGAAGACTTGCAAATATTCCGTTCACGTGTCATCTCTGTTTTGGATCCACTCCTGTTTTTTGGCATTAGCAATACTGAAGGATTACTGACCAAATGCTGACCAAATGCTGACCGAGTGAAGGCGGATGGTCCAAAGACAGGATCTGTTTTTTGGGGGTTATTGTTCTGACGGATCAGAGAAAGGGAAAAATTATGAGTGACATCAACACAAACTTACGGATGACACCCTCGCCACTCTGTCGGGGGGCTCTACTTGTATAAGCGTTTAATAGAACAGGTTCTGTAGACATCTATGTGGAGTCAGCTGACGACGGTGTAAAAGGAGTTCCCATTTTCATGCTACATTAGGATCTTGGGCCTCTGCACGGTTCTTTATACCTGGCACTAACATCAACCTGTAAGGCTGAGTTCATACTTGAGTTATTTGGTCAGTTTTGGCCCCGTAACTGCCCAAATAAGTGAAGTGTGCAGTGATTCTAAGAGTGACGCCTGTCATCTGCATGTCATACTGACTCACAGTATTATTTCACTACCAAAGCAGACTCCCTATGCATGTTACTGCAAGGCACAGTGTTCTACAGCACTAGAAAGGCTCTCCCCAGCCAGGAAATAGCAATTTTTTTATGTGAATAAAAAAATTCAACGAACCGGCGAATCAAGTTTTTGAAAAATGTGCTCATCTCTAAAAATAATGTCATATATAATTGCATCCAGGTTTCCATGAAATAGCATCAGTTGAGGTTGTTGTATTCTACAGTATACTTCATAAATATGGTAAATGTAGGTGTCATCATACAGAAGGAAAATGATCTGTGCAATCTATCACTGTGGATTTAATTCTGTGATGATATAACCAAGAGATTACCCTACACCCATTTATTACAATGTTTGGTCTACATGTTCAGTTAATCTATTCATCAACGTATATAAAATGTAAACTAACCCTCAGATAGCAGTCATCACTTCTGTGACTTTGTATTGGTTTGGATTACCAGACAATTCTCTTCTACAGAGTTTTCATAATGAGGATAGGAAATGGTATTATTCTTCCCAATAAGAATGGGTTTTTGGAGAAACTCATTATTGAAGGGCTATTATGGTTTACACTAATAAGACTTATTTGTTGTATAGAGAAATAATAGAATTTCATAATTTACTCTTTGAATGTTTCACACAGTTTTCAAGATTTCTTCTTGCAGTAATCCAATGGAAACCTTCACTGCTTCCTGATCCCAGGATCTGTCAGGGGTATGTCCACACTGGACAGAAATGCTGTAGGTTTTTTTTCCAACATAAAACCTGCAGTAGAAGACAGCATCATTACAGTAGATGGCAGATTTTTTTCGCTGCAGGTGGACCTACCCTTACAGTACAGTTATGAGAGCCAAGTACGTGCTTGTTTTGTGCTTCAACAAATTGTTAAAAAATGGTTAAAAAAGTGGGGAAAAAAACTCAACATTTATATAAAGGCTTATGCAGATGGAAATATTATGTACGTATGTACGTAAATCTGATAGTACCTACAGGTACAAACTTGTGTGCTACTCTATGATGCCCCCATGTTGTACCAGATGCGTGTCTGGGACTAATACCTCTTTCGTGCAGCGTCGAAAAATGTTTTCACATGAATTCATACTAAATTTGAGAAAAAAACTTCTGTATGCCTTGGTATCAAAACACAAGTCACAACAGAGGTGCAGCATGGACATTGCATTACAGATCCATCTCACATGGACCTATAATATCATGCAAACATCAGGTATTAGGCAAGGTTGTACACGCAACAGAGGCAGACCATGTGATTGGTACGGTTAAAGAGAAGGGGGTCCTATCTGAACTATGCAATGTGGTATGCTCCATAGTATACCATACTATATAAGTATCCTCCAGTAGAGATATTGCTTCTCGGGAAAAAATACCTATGTAGTGCAACATGCTTTAGAATGTATCATATTATTTTTCTCATTGAGTCATACTAAATCTGAATGCCTTCAAATATTTGTAAGCATAAAATGAGGCACATGGATGTACAGTATGGGCACATGGATCGATTACATGTTGTATACATGAGACATTAGGCAAAGGCATAAACACTATAAGGGTAGACCATGTGGTTGCTATGGGGCCTTTCAAGAAAGGGGTTGTAGGCACATCTGGGCATTTCATCTGTAGTAGCAGCAGCACATGAAATGAAAAAAAAAATTGATACACAGAAGCCAATTTGATGACAGCTCAGGTCCACCATAACAGGATCCCCTTTATAACATCCTTATGCCTTCATTGTAATGATAACAACAGAGATCACTGGTCAAGACCACAGCCAACAAACTCAAAACAGATATATGTCATCATATACCACTCTGGTTAGCAGAGACTAAGGCTATCCCTAGATATTCACTAGATGCCACCACAAGGCAGGATGGTCTTCGCTGGTAGAGGTTTAGGTTGTATCTGTAAGTAAGGTTGCAGAAAACAAGTGTGAGTTTGCAGGAGCAGACCAAACCAGATGATCAAAGGAAAGCAGAAAGTCTAATAAAATAAGCCAGCATTAAAGCTAGGATGGTACAGACATAACTAAATCAGTATGATCAGTAGAACATGCTGAGCTCCAAAACATGAGGGTGCCAATATAGCCAAATCGGTGGATGAGAGATTGATCAGTAGAACCCAAGAGGATTACTGCAAGTTTTGTTATTAAAACACGTATTTCTATATGCACTGTGTATCCTAAACAGCAATGGATGGGCAATATATGGTTAATATTGACTGATTAGGTTTTCAGGATGATGGACCAGGTCCACCCCTTGTTAGATGGTAGAGAGTCTAGTCTGAGCAGAGTACCCCTGAAAAAAAGGGTACAGATAATAGAAGGTCCAGAACCATTCAGGTTGTGCAGGATTCCAACAGCACACAGACACTGGGAAAAGTAATCTCTGTGAGATACTTTGGAACTGTACCTTTTGCTCCTATTTGTATTATGATTCCCATCATCAATTTAGTAATGGAAAACTTTAATTATTGCCATTATTGATTCCACCATCCATTTGTCAGCTTCTGCCTCTGAACTCCTGCCTTACACCCAGCCAAACTGTTCAACATCAAGGGCATCTCAACTACCAGCAGGCAGGAGCCCAAACACCAGGGTGTGCCCCAAGGGGGAAGGGTGTGCCCTTAAGTCACTGCACATCCTTAGGGAGTGCCAGGTTGGACTCTGGGTTAATGCAGAGTTCAGACACAAGGCACAGAAACACAAACGAGAGAGCTAGCCCACAATATGCAATCACAGGCAATGTCCCATCTACAGCCACCCGTGCCGCACCTGATCTCCTCCAGCACTGTAGCACAGACCAGAGCGGTGGCTGTTGGACAAAGAGACGGATACTGATGGAACGTTTATAGCACTAATAGATCATGTGCCCTGAGAATGTCTTCATCTTGTACACAGTGGCGTACCACCAATAGAGGCAGATCATGCAGCTGCTATGGGGCCGAAGGGGGCCCAGCTGTAAATGGACCCATAATTAAACTAAATAGAAATGGTTGCTCAGAGTTCCCATCTATGGTTTGGGGCATGTCTTCTTGCTCCCTGCTTCCCCTGTGTTCGGGTTAGCCCCTTACACAGTCCATGTTCCGCTGGCAGTCACAGTCCCTGCTTACAGCCTAGAGCGCTCTGTCTGCTGGGCGCTGGTTGATTTGCCAATCAGCATTTAGCAGTGCTGTGCTAGCAGTAGCAGAGCATGCTTCTGATTGGCTAGCCTAGTGGTGCACCCAGCAGGGGAACTTGAGCCGGCCGTGCTGCAGGACTACTGTGACCTGACTGCTGTGACGGGGAAGCAGCATCACCCTCCAGACACCAGTCATCCTGCAGTGACTTATTGTCTCCTCCAGGATTCAGTTTGTTTGAAGATCTAATCTGTCTGCCAAAGTTCAGAGTTGGGGGGCAGAATTCACTACAAAAACCAATAGCAAGAGCAGTTCATTTAAAGGGGTCGGGGCTATGGTTGAATAAATAAGCAGCAGAGCAGAGAGCAGGCACAGTCCATAAGGAGGGGCTAAGGTGACACTGGCACAGTTCATAAAGGTGGGGGGCTGCTATGGTGGCACCATAGCACCCCCTTATGAACTGTGCTTGCTGTCTGCTTATGTGAGCACCATAGACCCCACCATTTTGAAACTGTGCGTGCTGCTGTGCTGCCTATTATATAGTGCGACACCATAGCCTCCTTCCCTCCCCTATGAACTGTGTCTGCTGTGCTGCCTATTATATAGTGCGACACCATAGCTGCCTTCCCTCCCCCATGAACTGTGTCTGCTGTGCTGCCTATTATATAGTGCGACACCATAGCCTCCTTCCCTCCCCCATGAACTGTGTCTGCTGTGCTGCCTATTATATAGTCCGACACCATAGCCTCCTTCCCTCTCCCATGAACTGTGTCTGTTGTGCTGCCTATTATATAGTGCGACACCATAGCCTCCTTCCCTCCCCCATGAACTGTGTCTGCTGTGCTGCCTATTATATAGTGTGACACCATAGCCTCCTTCCCTCCCCCATGAACTGTGTCTGCTGTGCTGCCTATTATATAGTCCGACACCATAGCCTCCTTCCCTCCCCCATGAACTGTGTCTGCTGTGCTGCCTATTATATAGTCCGACACCATAGCCTCCTTCCCTCCCCCATGAACTGTGTCTGTTGTGCTGCCTATTATATAGTGCGACACCATAGCCTCCTTCCCTCCCCCATGAACTGTGTCTGCTGTGCTGCCTATTATATAGTGTGACACCATAGCTTCCTTCCCTCCCCCATGAACTGTGTCTGCTGTGCTGCCTATTATATAGTGTGACACCATAGCCTCCTTCCCTCCCCCATGAACTGTGTCTGCTGTGCTGCCTATTATATAGTCCGACACCATAGCCTCCTTCCCTCCCCCATGAACTGTGTCTGTTGTGCTGCCTATTATATAGTGTGACACCATAGCCTCCTTCCCTCCCCCATGAACTGTGTCTGCTGTGCTGCCTATTATATAGTGTGACACCATAGCCTCCTTCCCTCCCCCATGAACTGTGTCTGCTGTGCTGCCTATTATATAGTGCCCCACCATAGCCGCCTTCCCTCCCCCATGAACTGTGTCTGCTGTGCTGCCTATTATATAGTGCCCCACCATAGCCGCCTTCCCTCCCCCATGAACTGTGTCTGGTGTGCTTCCTATTATATAGTGCCCCACTATAGCCGCCCCCCCCCCCCCATGAACTGTGTCTGCTGTGCTGCCTATTATATAGTGCCCCACCATAGCCGCCCCCCCATGAACTGTGTCTGCTGTGCTGCCTATTATATAGTGCCCCACCATAGCCGCCCCCCCCATGAACTGTGTCTGCTGTGCTGCCTATTATATAGTGCAGCACAGCAGGAACAGTTCATGGGAGGTATGGCAGTGGCACACTATATAATAATCAGCCAGCACAGTTAATTGGGTAAGACTATGTGAACTTTTGTGATCAGATTCTGGTATTCCATTCCAGCAAAGGAGCCGAATTGCCTGAATCGCTGTGTCCGCCCTATGCCAAACAATGCCTGCACCCACTTTATTGCATTCATTATAATGGGATCTGTTGGGTTCCAGCGCAAGTAGGTAAGTCAGGTGTGTGTAGTGAGAGTGCAGCCAGTCAGTACCGCAGGGGCAACACGTGAGGTGCACGGTGGGCCGATGAGGGGCCAAAAAATATCACACAGTTCATTAGTTTACTCACGGTTAGCAGAAAGCCTCCCTGGGCTGGCAGCACAGTGTTGAGGTGGACAGCGCGAAATCCTCCGGGGCACGCTCTGTGGTAGGGAAGCATCAGCCAAGATAGTGGTTGAGGTGCCCTTGATGTCAGTGGTGCTTAGGGTGCTTGTTGCGGCTGAGTCCCTTGATGGTATTTGTCGTGACGCCAGTACCATTAATGGTGGTACAACCAATGGTAAGAATGAAGTAGACAGTGGTAGGATACAACTCACAGCTTTTACTGATGTTGGTTCAAGTTGCAGCATGTTCATCAAATAGAATACAGTCCTTTGTAATTTAAAGGAATCCTGCTGATCCACTGTTAATAGGTTTGGCTGGGCTTAGCTTGAAGGTTCTATATCAGTGGAATTTGGTGAGGTTGCTGGTGGCTATAGTATCCTTCACCTGCATACCCAAAGGTCTTTTATGCCTGGTTTATGGCTTTTATCTATGGATTTTAATCTTTCCTTCCTTGTGTCCCTTCCTGGACTAAACTTTCCTCTGAGCAGAAGTGCTAGATCTGCACTCTCTCAAACTCAGCAGACTGACTACTAATCAACAACCACTGAACTAATCTGTCTCACTAGGCCTGACCTAGGTATTTATATGACCTAAGTACTATCCCCATCTAGTGGTGGGATGTATAAATTACACCAGACCAGCCTATGAACAGGGATACAACAGGTGTTGTAGTACAAAATAACATGCGATAAGATAATGCAGTTTTTAAAGCAATTTTGCAGTTCCCACGTGTCCTGAGTGGGACGCTGCAAGAGGGGCTAAGAACAGGGCATGGGGGCTTAATTCAAATTCTCGCTATGGGGCCCAATGATTTCTATGTACGCCCCTGCTTGTACACATCTGAAAAGATAAATATTTTCACAAGCTCACAGTCTGAGCATCAATCTCCAAGATCATCGACATATTTTGGAAAAACTGTAAAAATCCAAAAGGTTCAGCCATGCACAACATTCGAGGAAAGGAATAAGTGTAATGCATACATTCAAGACTTCATAATTATTAAACAAATGACCAACGTGTAACCTCACGGTCTGCCACAGCGCTGGGAGGCATCTGGTTTATCTCCCAGACACACTAATCAGGGATTACTGGGCCATTTCCAGCTTAAATTACAATATTATTAAAATTCGTTTATTTCTGATTCGTTGGAAGACTTGCTACATTTTTATGAGTAGTAGTTACATGTTATTTATCAGGATTTAATCTTTAACTTTACCATTATCCTAATAAAGCGTGGATTATCCCTGCCAGGGACCCCAACAATTCATGACTCTACCATCATTAAAGCCTCTGTTGCTCTCTGGTAACTCTCAAATAAAAAAAGACTCGGTTAGTTTATTAGAAAGTTTCTGATTGGTCGTGTGTACTCAACATATGTAATATATCCCCATTAACAAAGGGCTATGGGTAAAATATTTCCCTCCTGCTGCAGTTATTCTGAAATAAGAGTATAGGGGCTGAACCCTAGCATGATTGGCCTTAAATGGTATCTGTAGCTAAATAGTCCCAATGAAAAATGTCTTAGTTTTGTGTATAAAGTTCCTCTGCAGGGCTTTGTGGTTACAGAATACAAATGAACCCGGTGTAATCAAGTACTGCAATCAAGAGTCATTCACAAAACATGTACTGTAGGTACAAAAGTTGCAAATTTTTTGGCAAATGCCATATGCCATGTTTAGACAAACATAACTGTTATTTTACCAGATGTGTGCACCCTGCATCACTGTGCGGGCCCATTGACTTCAATGGGTCTGCAATCCGCAAATACGGCAAAGGATAGTGCTGCATCTTGCATATAATGGACGCATTGAAGTCAATGAGTCCACACCATGATGCAGCATGTTTATTGCCTGTATCCATATTTTTCAGAACCATGGTTTGTGGTGAGCAAAATGGACACGGTTCTGTGAATGAACCCTAATTGGGAGCAGCAGTGCAGTGTGGTTGTGGAAAGGGTGGAGTAATAGTGTCATATAGCCGCAATAGTAGTGGCAGCAGTAGTAACACAGCATGGCAGGAGATGTGTGTGACTGTTTAGGGGTAGTAGTGGTAGTGGCGGCTGTGTAGAGCTAATGGTAGTGGCATTAGGAGGAGTGGCAGCTGTGGCGGTGGTGGTACCAACAGCCACACAGTACAGAACATAATGGTAGGCAGGCAGACTGTGGCACTGGCATGATGAGGCCTGCAATTAATATCCACTGTCAGTAATTACAGTTTGTGGTCGAGGCTACTCCTGAACTGGGACCCTAACCAGTAGTTAACTAAACGGTTTTATTTGTGCCGTAACCGCAACGTCGTAGGGATGACTGAAGGAGGCCAAAAGAGCAAGCCACCAGAAACTTTATTTACGAACCGCATTTATAGTACGAGATTCTGACAGGCGTGAGACATTTCAATGTTCGGGTGAGGTATGTATCGTAAATAACAGGAGGAGTGCCAGCGCCCTAATTTCCTGATGACGTGAGCAGGAACTCTGTTCTTGGAAGCTGCAGACGCGGCGCCAATCCGGAAGGAGTGGCCGGAGACAGATGCCGGGTCTAAGCCTAGGTTGGCCATCAGGGAGCGAACATGTGAAACAAATTGGGAGCTTGTGAGGTATGCGGCATTGAAAGGCAACAGTGGCCTCTGAGGTGATGAACTGTCAATACTACTTAACAACTGATGAAATACTTGAATGGGGCACCAGCGGTGAGTGGTTGGGTAGTATGTGACCTGGGTAGGAGGGCCTGTCTGTGAAGTTTTGGTGCACATGAGCGAGAGAATGAAATTATCTGTGTCAGTCTTCAGTTGTCCGACAGTCAGATACCTGTGGCTGCTACGGGCTGAGGTATACTCTCCTGGTCTCAGGAAGCCGTAGAAAGCCAGGTATATGGCTGCTTTTATCACTAGACTTTGCTGGGCTCCGAAAGGGCTATGGTCTAACATGTCGGACAGCTGACAAAATATTTGCCCGGTGATGGCCTGGCGGCCCGGCCGCGTGTTAGGGTTACATTTCTCAAGTCCCCTGAGTGTAGCCTTGACTACGTGAATGGAGAACAGTGAGGGAGCTTGCGGTTGACTAGAGGCTTGGAAATGCCGTACACCGGCTAAGTAAGACTTGACTGTGGAGTACGACAAATTCAACTCAGAGTGACAATAACCAATGAAGGCCAGGATGTAGTTGGTAAAATCGAGGACGCCTTGGGGAAATTTGTCTTGAAATTTAAGAAATGCCCTCCATCCCGTTTGATAAGCCCTGGCCGTGTTGGGTGACAGGGACTTGGCCAGTAGAGAACGAGCTGTAGCTAAGTGAGAGTTTATGTCCAAACCAGTGAAGGGAACGGAGGGACTGTGGCTCCGCTGGCGTCTGCGTCGGGAAATACCTGCGAGAAAAGGCCAAAATTAGCTCTAGACAGCACATCAGCTGCGACATTTTTCTGTCCTGATATATGTGAGCATGTGTAACGAAACTGGTATTGAAATGAAAAAAGCACTAGCCGTCTGAGGAATGGCAACACCTGCGGGTGTTTAGATAATCCGTAATTTAGGATATCCGTAACTGCTGCATTGTCGGAAATGAACAACACTGTGTGACCGGTCCACTCGCGACCCCACATATGAGCGGCTGCGACTAAGGGGTAAATCTCACAGGAAGCTGAAGACTGAAGAAACCCTGTCAGTATCTTGACTTCGTCAGGCCATACGTCCGCTAGCCAATGTGTGCCAAAAATGGCTGCGAATCCAGAACTGGGAGCTGCATAAGAAAAGACTATAGGGGAACTATTGGACACCACCGGGATAAGGAAAGAAATACCATTTCAGTTATAAGAAAACAATCCCACAATTCGGCAACTATTTGGTCGTCAAGGCATACGAGGCTGTCTTGGGAGGGAGCTGAAGGAAGGAGAGCTAGCAGTCGTGACACGAACGGCCTACCTTTGGGTATGACTCGCACGGCAAAATTTAACATGCCTAAAAGAGACTGTAAGTAACAACTTTTTTTTTTTTAACGGTCCTGGTCTGTGTGAAATTGTGGAGGGTGAACCTAACCCTGTCCAGTTTGTTTTCCGGTAATTTAGCGACCATGTTTACTGTGTCCAGAACGATACCTAAGAAAGTAATAACTGGGGACGGACCTTCCACCTTTTTAGGGGGCTGACAAATTCCTGCACTCATAAGACGATTCAGGCAAGGCGACTAGGCCAGTTTGGAAACCTGATCTAAACCCTGAAATGAGGAACTGAACGAAGCTAGGGTCGTGGTGGTTGCGTAGGAAGTGCAGCAGACAATCAACGTTACGGACACTGAGGTACGACTTATCCGCTTTTAATGTACAGACTAACTTGGGATGGGCTCTAAAACAATTCACACACACATGTAACAGCCTACACTGGCTATAATTGCAGGAGGAAAAGTTAAAATTATTGCAGATCTGTGATCTGCCGAGATATTGAATGGGCCTTCCCAACTTGTCGACTAAACCAGGGGCATGCAGGGGATCAGGGTGCCTAGACGGCTGTGCGGGAGGGCTAATATCGGCACTAGAGGCGGCTTTGTGACACCATTCTGCTGTGTGGTAGATGGATTGACACAGAGAACAAGCAGGAGCCCTAAGACCAGCAAAGTGTCTGCAAAATATCTCAGTGTCGATATTAGCCCAGTTTGTGAGAAACTGAAATTGACTGAGGGCCGCCGCGGCTTTAGCTGAAAAGGAGCAGTGATAATCGTAAAATGAGCTACCACCATATTTGTACCCCAATTCGGTCACTCTAAACAAATAAAGATCTAGCTCTTCCCTGCGATCAGGCCGTACGGAACAAATTATGTCTCTATACAGGCTGAAAGCTAAAAGGAACTCCGGGATGGTAAGCTTCCTGTTTAGCCTGAGATCGCGGCCCCTGAGTACTACTGAGACATCGCCGCACGCGATGACTTTGCTGTCAGAGAAATCCCGAGTAGCAATCAACAGGGAAGCCAGGTTGACGTCCCTGCCTTCCAGAATATCTTTCCTGATGTTGGCTGGTATGAAATGAGCGGGGGTGATATTAGGAACAGATACTGTCGTACCGGAACACCCCGCAGCGGATGTGGACGGGATGGCCAGCTCTGGACCCGAAGGAGTGAGAACGGCACCCCGGGACTCGACTGTGTCCAGTCTGGATTGGATGTCCGTGACAGATGACGTAAGATTATTTAGCATGAGGTGAATCTGAGCGAGCGAGGTCTGGACTGTGGCCATCGAGACTTCCTCCTGACGTTGAGGACTTGCAGAAGACATGAGTAGGCGGTATAATTCCGCTTTTCTGGCCGATGCTGTAAACGGGATACCCCTCTTGGACAGCTCTGCCATCAACCTTGGCACGGTCCAACTCCGTAGTGACGGGATGCTACCTGCTTCGGACAACCTGGCTGTATTTTCGTTGACCGAGGCCTCCATGATGTCAGAGGCATGAGACATGATCCTGTAGATACAGTACGTGAGAATGAGGCACAGGCACGGGACCCGGGACTGGACACCAGTGACAACCCTACCACCGAACGATGTGGTGTGCTTGCGCATGCCATCGTGGATAACGTCACCTCGTGATCAATGATTACCGCCACCGACAACTGAGCTGACTTACCCACAGCACGGAAGAAGCAAATAGCGGGAATGAGGAGAGTATCTAAATAAAACCGTGAGATTTTTTAGACGACAAAATGAGAAGGTGAACTAGTACTGAAACGTTCCCTATACTACCTGTTGGATATGATACTGGGTCACTGAGAAACGATGGTAGACCTGAAAAGAAGTAACGTTCCTGGAGAGAAATGGAGAAAACATAAAAACAGACAAGGAACGGCTATACACGACTTGAGATGTGGACGAGATTGACGAACAAATATGCGTATGATGCGGAGGTTTGAAAATGAACTGACGTAGTGAATGCGTACTTGAGGCGACTGAACATGACCTGAAAAATGTGCAGGGCATTTCTTTCCCCTTTTTTTTTTTTTTTTGAAACACACGCATATATATATATATATATATATATATATATATATATATATACACACCCCATCGTGTTAATACAACCTTCTTCCCTTTTTTTTTTTTTTTTTTTTCCTGCCTAAGTAAAACAATGGCATAGGTAAGTAAATGTGTTTTCTCTTTTTTTTTTTTTTTTCTCAACTGCAGTAGCAGGAGTGACCACCAGAGGGTGCTCATACTAAAAACCTGCTACACCCTGTGTAGTGAGCTCCCCGTCCTGCATTCTCAGATGCGGCCACCGGGGGCGAATGGAGCCAGACAGGAAGGAGCCTGGGACGCCGAGTGAAGTGAAGCAAGCAGCCGGCAGCAGCAGGAGAAGACACAGAGGTAAGTACAGCAAATATAACTAAATAGCCTGCCTCACTAATGGCACGGCGGCCCGTGCCAGACATTTGCGAACGATTTCGGGACCACGCTGACCCCTGCACCCTGCCTATACTGCCGCGTGGGAGCCGATGCATCCAGGCAGTTCGCTCCGGTGCAGCGTGACTCCCCCTTACCTGGGGAGCCGGCGCTGCCGACCGGACTTTAAGCAACGGGCCGCTGACTGAGGCGGCAACTTACCTGGGAAGGCGGGCGAATGAGTTTGGATGTAGAAACGGTGGGCACAGCGCACGGTGCGAATAAGGAGCAGTAAGGCAACTGACCAGACGCACACGGATATGGCCACGATCTGTGTTGAGCAGACGTAGGATGTAGGGGAGGGGGAACAGAGCCTAAATAGCATGGCATAGCCCCTCCCACAAATACAGGCCAATAAATCGGCCTTAAAACTCTATTCATTGGCCTCAACCAGAGGTGTGTGAAAACCCTCACTGATCCATGCCTCATTCATTTTGACAAATCTTATGTTTTGTATGCTGATGAAGGAGAAGTTTGTCCATTTAGGTATACTAATATATACGTGTTTGCTGCAACTGCACATTATCTTGAAATAATTCAACACAAATGTGTTCACTAAAATGAGTATATTAATGCAGCTATTGCAGTAAAATGTGTTCAATAACACAGGTATACTAATGCAGTTATTGCAGTAAAATGTGTTCAATAACACAGGTATACTAATGCAGTTATTGCAGTAAAATGCGTTCAATAAGACAGGTACACTAATGCAGTTATTGCAGTAAAATGCGTTCAATAACACAGGTATACTAATGCAGCTATTGCCGTAAAATGCGTTCAATAACACAGGTACACTAATGCAGTTATTACAGTAAAATGTGTTCAATAACACAGGTATACTAATGCAGTTATTGCAGTAAAATGCGTTAAATAACACAGGTACACTAATGCAGCTATTGCAGTAAAATGTGTTCAATAACAGGTATACTAATGCAGTTATTGCAGTAAAATGTGTACAATAACAGAGGTATACTAATGCAGTTATTTCAGTAAAATGCATTCAATAATACAGGTACACTAATGCAGTTATTGCAATTAAATGTGTTTGTTGCAACTGCACCGTATTTTGAAGTAATACAATGCATCATTGAAATGTGCTGAAATGCCTAATTGCAAACCGTAGAGGAATTGAAGAACCTGTTTTTTAGAAAAAAACCAAAATGTATGCCATTGATACTGGAGGTGCCAATTCTGCAATGCTGCAAGGGTTAAACCCTCCTTTGGCTCTGTGTGCAGCTGCTTTTAATGTACTAATCAGCTTCTGTTATGCATACACCATGCTGTTTGTCTCATTCTCTCCCTAAGCAATAGGTTTACTAGCATGCTAGATCCTCCAAAGGTGATATAATCCATTTGTCTGCCCGTTTACAGACTTCTGCCTGATTTCCAGATTCTGACCCTCTGCATCCTGACCTGTGCCTGTTCACCACACTGACCTTGTGCTACCTGCCAGACCATTGGGCTTTTTCATGGATTCGCAAGAATTCTGCCTGCCCTGACCTCAGCCTGTTACTGACTACCAGTGTTGCCTGATCGCTCTGTGTTTTGCTCCAGTGTTTATGATCCCTGTAGGTCAGCAGTCAATCACAATGGGACTACAGGAGGTAGCAGCCCGGTGGCTCCACTACAGCAAAGTCCAGATCCCTGTATAGGATTTAAAGGGTGAATACCAGGGGAATGCCAGGATAATGCTGTTAAGTTTAGCAAAAGTCTAACTGGTTTGTTGACACAGTGATTCATCACCCACTGACCATTACATGCAGCCATGGCATCCAAGCACAGGGACAGAAGGCAAACCATGTATAACAGAAAAGGATGTAGCCTATGTTTAAATGAGGTGTGGCTTGTAAAATAGGCATGTCCTTCTCAAGTATTATGTAGAATAAATGGCTTGGACACACTTAGTTATACTCACGACTTAGACCGGTTCCTGTTTGCAGGCCGACAGGTGACATAACTGCAGACAACACATAACGACTGCAGCCAAACATTGGCCTCAGCGGTATATGGCATACCACTGCTGAGGTCAATAATTGACTGCAGCGGTCATGTGCCATTTACAGCTGCGTCGACGGTCAGCCTGCAAATACTAACTGGACTAATGTGTGAGTATATGTTCTTTTAATATTTTATCACATGTGGGTGCACAGGGGGAGATTTTTTATAACTAGGATACCTCCTTTAGTTTAAAAGGCAAACACAGCATAATGTTCAGATGCACATTTGACCACAGACTTTAGTTACAATTAGGGGTTGCAATTGTTATCCATAGGCACAGTGTATATCTATGTGATGCCCAGTGTTCTCCTGTAAGAGCAATGCTTCAGAGTGGTGCAGCCTGCAGGGGAGGCATGGGGCTGGGTGGCTGAGGCAATGATGGTGGTCTTAGTCCTCACAGTGGCTGATCCTACTCCGACTCTCCCTGCCTGGGCAGTGAGTGGAGGGGTGCAAAATTATTCCCCTTGGGACATACCCTAGACTTTGAGATCTCCTGCCTGTTTTTGGATGGGGTGCCCTAGATGGTGGATGGTTGGCAGGGCACAAGGTAGGGCAGAAGGCCAGAGGACAGTGGAGGCAATGACCAGGCCCACATGGTTAGAATGAAAAAATATCTTTACTTTATAGATGATGAGAATCGCAGTACAAATGTTAGCAATAGGTAGTGTCTTAAAGGGAACCTGTCACCTGGATTTTGTGTATAGAGCTGAGGACATGGGTTGCTAGATGGACGTTAGCGCATCCGCAATATCCAGTCCCCATAGCTCTGTGTGCTTTTATTGTGTAAAAAAAACGATTTGATACATATGCAAATTAACCTGAGATGTGTCCTGTCCGTGAGATGAGTCAGGGACAGGACTCATCTCAGGTTAATTTGCATATGTATCAAATAGTTTTTTTTACACAATAAAAGCACACAGAGCTATGAGGACTGGGTATTGTGTATGTGCTAGCGGTGATCTAGCAACCCATGTCCTCAGCTCTATACACAAAATCCCAGTGACAGGTTCCTTTTAAAGTGGTTCAAAAGACAGTAACTCTCCAGAAGACTTTATATTAGGAGTTTTCAGTACAATATTCCACTCCAGGTCTCTTTCTAAATTTTCCATGCAATCCTCCCAAATAGACCATAGGTGTAAAATCACTTCCTCCAGTTCCCAATTGCAGGGTGCAGATCCTATATCCAGATGGCCAGTCCCTCTCAGAGGTGTGGCGGGTGCCAGAAGCAATTAGCCCAGACTACAAGCAGTAAAGTCTATTGCCATGAACATGCATTTACCATACTGTCTGTCCTAATGGTTCTCTAACTTCTGAATAATTTCAATCTTTCTTTCTCTAAGGCCTCATGCACACGACCTTTGTGATAACTGCCTATTCTTGTCCGCAAAACAGACAAGAATAGGACGGGTTATATTTTTTTTGCGGACCACGGAACAGAGAAACAGATGCAGACAGCACACGGAGTGCAGAACCAGCCTGTCTCCCAGGAACTAACTAATGCTGCCTGTTAACTATTTCCTCTATACACAGTCTTTCTGTGTATTAGTATATAAAGTAGTGAACATTAACCCTATAGCACTGAGTGACGGGTCACTGCAAGAGGCACATGGAGGTCCTACAGGCTCATAGCTAATAAGTGGCGCCAACTCTTACACTGACCAATTAGGATTTCTAAAATATGCAGACATTTCAACAATTGTCCTTTAGCTCGACATTTGATACTGTACATTCGTGTAACTGTTATTTGAGCAGTTGTATGGCAGGTGTCAGACATCCCTTCCCATAGACTCAGATTATCTTCTGAAATAAGTAATATTCTGAATAGCCTAATCAATCAAGAAGTGGAATGTGATTGCGGACAGAGGTTTAGGAGTCTGCACACACCTGAGTAAATACACTTACTGCAGATGTATGGATGTGAAGCATCGACAGCTTTAGTAAATATGTTCCCCAGAAAAGCCTCTCACATCATAGCAAAGGATTGCAAATACGTGAGCATGACATTTCATCTTCTGTGACTCGTTTATAAGACATGTAGACACCAGGCGTAGGTGTAGCGCTTGTGTGGTGGGACTACAAGTTAATAAACAGTGAATGGGCCTCAATACAAATTTTGTCACAGGACCAGTATTTACAATATTGGTGTAGCAGAAGGGACTTTGGGCCCTCTCAGGCATTAGGATCCAGGGTCAACTGCTCTTCCTATAACCACGATAGCTATACCCTGCTCAGCAGACTCCGCTTACATCTAAAACAAATTACTTGTAGTGTAAAATTCTGCTATTCAGTATACTATGATTATTTTGCACTACTACATGCACACGACCGTGTGTGTTTTGCTGTCCGCAAATTGCAGATCCCCCCCCCCCCCCAAAAAAAACCTATGACATCCGTATGAAATGAATGGGTCCGCATCCTATCAGCAAAAAAAACGGAACGGTCACGGAAACAAAATCCGTTCGTGTGCATGTAGCCTTAGTTGTTATTTTTGAACAATTGTGGACATAATTAGATTGAGTCTCTGCAGTCTGAGGAGCTTGTAATCTTCTGTAATCCTTCCCCATCAAAACAACGAACACTGCAGCAGAACCCAACAAACCCCATGAGGTCTGTTGGATGCTGCTTGTCTTTTTTATGCAACAGATTTATTCATCCATTTATTTATACTTTTCCAGGAGGAATAACAGAGGAACAGCAGAGTTCGATGGAAAGATGCTCCAGTATTGCTATTTCATTAGGGTTCAGTATTTACTGTAGGAGTCAACATGTAATGAGAGGTCTTCTTTAAATACATGATACATTGGAAAACTCTTCTTTTCAGCATTTTCTTTAATGCTTGTAAAAAAAATCCATGAATGCCAAGTGTTTTTGTAGCATTTTTTCCAAGAATATTTGGAGTCATTTCTTATTTTCAAGATATATTTTTTCTCCCAATTTTGAAGTCCTATGGATAAGAAATTAAATGCCATATCAATAGCATGCTACATTTCGGGGGGTGGGGGGGGGGGGGGGGAACATCACTGACCCAAGAAATGCTGCAAAAACACCAAAATCTAAAATGCTTTGTATGTAGAGTTTTACTATAGTCTTTAAAGTAACATATGGCCAAAGCATTTTTTTTTTTTTATGGTAGTGAAAAACAAAAATGCAGCAAAATGTTGTTTGTAAAATCATTTTTGCACACAAACGTTTTTTCTTTTTCGTTCCATTTCATTTGAGGACCGTATGTGTAACATCCCAGAGTATGTCACTAAAACTCTGTTACTCTGCTATATAATGTTAAGTGTATATGTGTTATCATCCTGTGTAACCTGACATTATATCTTCTATTATCTGAATTTACTATGACTGTTTTATGTAAATTGCTGTAATTATTCATGTACACCAGTAGGTGGCGGCAATGTATAGGCAGTCTATAGAACAGTTTAGTATATCTAGACCGGAATAGTCCATTCCAGTCTAGGCTCCCCTGTATGAGCAGAAGTGGGATGTTCCCATGTCCTGTATCATGAGGAGGAGAAGGAAGTCTAGGGAGTGTACCTGTTGGGGTAGGTTGGGTTAGTAGGAGCTCCCAGAAACAGGGATCCCAAAACAGGATTGAGCCTCAGCTGAGGCAAAGATCACCCTTCCCAGCCTGAGCCATCAGCCTCAGCTGGTTGACAAGAAAAGCAGCCATCTCCATCCTCCAGGAAGAAGCATCCCCTGTGAGCCAAGTTGTGAGTACAAATCCAGAGTCAAAGAGAAGTCAAATCCCTCCTCAGCTAGTCAGGCCCATTACAAGCAGAAGACAGACGGAGCAGAAGATAAATACCTGCCAGATTCTCCAGGCACATAGTATAGAAGCAGAAGAGATATTGATCCCTGCCATACGTTGCCTATACCTGCTGGGACTCAAGACTATTGCTGTAACTTGTATGGATTTAAAGCTACCGTTACAGTACCTGCGAAAGCTGCAACTGGCGTCACGAACTTGTACACATATAAACTGACTCACTGCATAGCAACCCCACTGACCCAGTGTCCTGCTCATTGCATCAAGTGGCGTCACGAACAGGATCGGATTGTATTGTGTGTCCATCCCTAACAACAGAACCTAATTGTGCGCAAAAACGGACTTAAATCGCATGGTTCACAGTATAACAGTAAGGGCTGAAGATTGTGCAAGGATCGCTAAAACAGTGACTTTCTTACTTGTATTGTTGTGCCAAGAAAGCGCTAAACGTGCGCTACAGCATTCAAGGAGTTAATTTGACATTGTGGAAATTCGCCATATTCGCTTTAAGATGGCACTTCATCTCCATGCCCAGAAACAAAGGAACACCCTCTCAGGAGCGCGGAAATGAAGAATACGCCCCCCAGAAGCGGGAAAATCTAGTAACACGACCTACAGAAAGGCGTGAAGATGTCGAATACGCCCCTTCAGGAGCGGGAGAAATAGAGTCCGCCCTCCATGAACTTGTCCGAGGTGATAAAGACTCCACCCTCTGCGCCCCTCCCTTAGTTCTGGCAATCGGTGTGTTCCGGAGAACAGCAAACATGGCCTACCCGCGTCCCAGGTGGAATGAAATGTCCATCGGCGGAGAGCCTGTCTACCCAGAACAGCCGCTGGAGATCCCGGTCTCCCAGCTCTTGCAGAGACGCGGTCCATCGATCTTTGGTGCCAGACCGGAGGCAGTGGATTCCTCCGTGCCCAAAAACCCAGCATCACCTACTCTGGCCATCATCCCAGAGGAGTCGGAGAAAGCCGCCGCTGAGGCCCCGATCCCTGATGTGAAGAGCCAGGACTTGCTCAAGTTCCCGGAGGCTGTGGATCCCTCCGCCTCCTCAAGTTCCACCATGGAAGAAGACGTGCCCACCGGAATGGAAGTTGACGTTGAGCCATCCACCGCAGAGGCCGTCGCTACTGCCACCAGCATCCAGTCTGCGGCACAACTGAAGATGGAGCTACAGGATCGTGACCAGGGGACATCGGAACCGGCCGTCCGGCCACGACATCAGGTAGTAGCAACCCCGCTCCCTGAGGCCCAGGCCCGGTCCTAGTCCGCCCCTGCACAGCGTCCAGAGACCCCAATACCTGCCGTCAGGCCCAGGCCCGCATCGCGTCCCGCGACTCCTGTCAACGTCACCGGACCCCAGCCTGCACCGCTGTCTGTGCATCCTGGTGCGGCGGAGGCGGCTGGAGATTCCACTCCGCCGCCCAGCTATGAGAAGCTCCGCAGCCTGAATCCCGATGTCCCTCACGAGATCACTGCTTTCGCCCAGACCGCACGGGAGTACAAGTCGGCAGTCGAGGAATGGGTGAAGCAGGTGATTTATGATCCCTAACCAGGAGACCCCAAGTTAGCCAGAAGGAACGGAACAGTTCTATGGTTCTCGGTGGAGCGAGGTGTGGGGTTCCTCCAGGACAATTATTCCGGGACTGAGGTATTTGTGGGCCGACGATCAGTGAAACGCCACTATCTGCCCCAAGAAAGGCATAATCTATATGTGGGGGACCAAGTAGAGTATACCCCCATGAGGTCCATGCAAGGACTGTTTGCAGCTGGAGTCACCCTACTGCAGAAAACACTCTGCCCTGCCGTCACCCCAGAGACCTGGCAAGAGGATCCAGGCTCTGCGGGCAGGACCCGTTGTCTGCAGGAAACCCTGGATGGCCGCCTACTCTTCAAGGAAAAGGTTCAACCAGCCCCTGCACCTTTGATACCGGACTTGTCACCGCCACCAACCCTAAAGGTAGGGCAGATTATCAACAGTGTCCTGACATTAAACCCCAAGGTTTCATGCCTCCTTATGTGCTCCCTTGGAAGCAACCACAACAGCCCCAGGCCGCTGTTCCAGCTCTCCCTGAGCCTCTGCAGCCAGAAATATTGCCACTACCTGCACCGGCTGTGGATCCCGGTTTTCAGCGTGTCACTGCAGCTTTGTCCAGGCTGTCCTCACAGTCGATCCCTACTGTCATCGGTAGAGGGCGGTGGTGTACTACTCCCAACGCTACCCTGTGCTACCATCAGAGGCAGAAGTTACCTCTAATGAGGTTCAGCAGCTCCAGTAGCGACCAGGAGCTGGACACCTACCTGTAAGGTGTCCCCACTAAAAGAAACATAATCATCAGTGACATTTGGGAGCCACTCCATGGACTGATTGCTTGACGGGTGAGGACCTGTTTGGCAGTTTTAGTGTGTTTTAACTGTTTTGTTCCAGGTTGCCTGTTTAGTTCTCATCCAGATGGTCATGTCAGTAAGGACCACCCCCATCAGCACTTAACCCCCTTATGTCCAAGTTAACCGTTTTATCCCCTTTCTCAGGTTAATTGATAGCCTTTGCTGCTCTTATGACATTTGAACCCTTTGGATTGCAATTTACTCCTTTGCCCTGTCGATTGCAAGGAACTTTTATCAGATTCCAGAGGACTCTACAACTTTAAGCACTTTCAGGAAAAAAAGACTCAAGTTATTGTTGAGCCTCACCTGACATTGACATTTGCACTAATAAATGTTAACTATTTTATTTGTTTTATTGCAACATAAAAGCTTGCATATAATTGTCATGATATTTAGTAATTTATGCTATAGTAACCAGTTTACAAGTTTGTAACATTTAAGATAACCTGCCCATTGTGTGTATTCTCCTTTTAGATGCCACAATGTAATTTTATGCACTGATTGACATGATTGCACTTACCATTGCACTTAACAAAAATTGAAGCAACTTACCTAAGTATGCCTTTTTACAGCTCTTGTTCTCTCCCCCCTTGTACGGACTGTCATCATAGGGACGTTGTATACTAATGGCCTACACCCGGTGATGTATACCCATAGGTACCCAGGGTAGGACCAAGTGGTAAGTCCAGGCAGATCCAGTTTCACAGGTACCCCTGCTGCTTAAGGAATCATCAGAAGCCCTAGGCTGCTCCTTCCCGCTTGTTTTATGTTCCGGATTGTTCCCATCCAGAGGTGTCTCATTTCCAGGAGATCCATGGGAACGTACTGCCCTCCTCCTGTGACATTGCCAGAAGACACGGAGACGATAAATACCTCTTCTTCTGATCCTTTTGCCTAAGGTAAGGCGCCTCAAACCTTAGAGCCACTACTTAGCTTCCTCATAGACATCATAGTGATCGTGCTACAAGACAAATTTCTTCAGGCTATGGTGCAGGGAAGGGAATACAGGATAAAGCCACCCTTCTATTTGCGGGCTTTGCATTACATAATGGTGGGATTACAGAGTAAAGACACCCCCATGCTTTCTTTGGTGTCTACCGAGCTCAGGACGTTCAAAGTCAGTCAGTGATGCATGCTTTGTGCAGTATTTAGGTTACCTGGTTATACCAAGATAAGGAAACTGTGTGTTGGACACCTTATTCTAGCGGGCAGGAACCTCGGGGAAACTGTTATATGTCTTGTCTTTGTTTGTCATTATATGTAATTCATGCAGCACATCATATTATATTGGGTACCCAGAGCTTATTCCTCACCCGCCTATCTTGCGCCGAGGATGGCTTATCTTAAAGTAACGGGGTATGTAACATCCCAGAGTATGTCACTAAAACTCTGTCACCCTGCTATATGATGTTAAGTGTATATGTGTTATCATCTTGTGTAACCTGACATTATATCTTCTATTATCTGAATTTCCTATGACTGTTTTATGTAAATTGCTGTAATTATTCATGTACACCAGTAGGTGGCGGCAATGTATAGGCAGTCTATAGAACAGTTTAGTATATCTAGACCGGAATAGTCCATTCCAGTCTAGGCTCCCCTGTATGAGCAGAAGTGGGACGCTCCCATGTACTTTATCATGAGGAGGAGAAGGAAGTCTAGTGAGTGTACCAGCTACCCCCTGTTGGGGTAGGTTGGGTTAGTAGGAGCTCCCAGAAACAGGGATCCCAAAACAGGATTGAGCCTCAGCTGAGGCAAAGATCACCCTTCCCAGCCTGAGCCATCAGCCTCAGCTGGTTGACAAGAAAAGCAGCCATCTCCAGCCTCCAGGAAGAAGCATCCCCTGTGAGCCAAGCTGTGAGTACATATCCAGAGTCCAGGAGAAGTCAAATCCCTCCTCAGCTAGTCAGGCCCATACCAAGCAGAAGAAAGACAGAGCAGAAGATAGATACCTGCCAGATTCTCCAGGCACATAGTATAGAAGCAGAAGAGATATTGATCCCTGCCAATACGTTGCCTATACCTGCTGGGACCCAAGACTATTGCTGTAACTTGTATGGATTTAAAGCTGCCATTCAGTAAAGACAAGTTGGATCATATTACCTGTTTGGATCTTATTTACTGCTATCGAAGTTCCTCCATTACTGCTATTAACAACACTCAATTTGTTTCATGTGAGCCAGGATACAGGAGTCCAGCCGTACCAAGGTAGGAGACACCGTTGACACTACACAAAGACATTATCCCCCTCTGGCATTCCTCGCCTGGTATGAGCTGTAACATCTTAAAGGGCCCTGCTACAGTACCTGCGCAAGTTGCAACTGGCGTCACGAACTTATACACATATAAACTGATTCACTGCATAGCAACCCCCACTGACCCAGTGTCCTGCTCATTGCATATGCGGAACCATTCATTTCAATGGGTCCGCAAAAAAAACTGAAGGTACTCCGTGTGCATTACGTTTTCATATTTCCGTATATCCGTTCAGCTAAAAGATAGAACTTGTCCTATTCTTGTCCGCATTAAGGACAAGGATATGACTGTTCTATTAAAGGCCAGCTGTTCCATTTTGCCAAATACGAAATGCACACGGATGTCATCCGTATATTTTGCGGATACATTTTTTGCGGACCGCAAAATACATACGGTCGTGTGCAAGTTGCCTTAAGGGGTTTTCCGGGACCTAAATATTGCCACAGCTATTGCCTTGATTGTTAAAGGTTTCAGAGGTCGGACACCCACCGATCTGAGATTGTTGACCTATCCTAGGGATAGGTCATTATTATTTAAGTCCTGCAAAACCCCTTTAAAGGGACCCTGTTATCCGTTTCACGCTGCCAAAACCATAAATAGCATGAAATCCCAACATGTCCCTCATGGCTATGTGGGGAGTTTGGGCACGGAGAGAACAGTCTGCTGTGTGATTTCTCCATGCCTTCTTCCCTTGAATGACAGTTCACCTCCTCAGCACACATACCGACTAAAGAAGCATCTGAGTTATCCTTATCCATCTTTACACTGTCTAGATTAAAGGGCCCATTTACAAGGAACCAATATCACCTGGAAATGATCAGGAATGAATGTTCATATGAACATTCATTCCCAATCATTGCCTGCTCGCTACACTGCATTTAAATACAACAATCATCACTACTGTAAGGGGATGAAGGATCGTTCCTACGATCATTCGTTCCCGTATAACTCATCATCCCAATGATGAATATTTTGCTCATTTACATGGGTCAGTAATCAGTAATGAGGTTCTGTCCCTGAACGTCGTTGTCTAAAAATGTTTTATATTGAAAGCTATCAATATCTGATTAGCAGTTATTGTACACACCACACCCTACGGCTCAGCTTTTCTAAAGTCACTCTGGTGCCGGAAGTAGGTGCCGAAACTACACAACTCCATGCACTGCCCCTATTGAACTGAATTGGAGCAGTGCTGCAGATACCAGCTCTGCTCACTACACAATGGATAAACAAGTGTCAGAAACGACTCTGATAACGCTGATCGATGGGGTGGGGAGTACTGGACCCTGATCAGATACTGATAGCCTATCCTAAGGAACAGCCTGCCGGATTCGGCATTGCCAGACGCTGCCTGAATGCTCACCGGCCCCCTATAACTGTAATGTGGTCAAGCGGAGATTCGGCCATGACTCAGCTATTGACCACACAAATACCACAGAGCTCAACGGTTTTTGTACGGCCAATTCCTGGCATTCTATGCTGGAACAGCCTGCTGGAAGGCTGTACCGCTAGTGTGAAACTAGCCTAAGGCCTCTTGCACACGACCGTATCGTTTTGCCGTTTCAGTAGTGTTGCCATTCTGCTTCCGTTCCGTTTTGCCGTTCCGTTTTTCCATTCGGTTTCCATTTGTGATCCGTTTTTGCGGACTGCAAACGGACACGGAAGCATACAATAATGTTTAAACAGTAAATACATAAAGAAAATTGGTCTGGGCATAACATTTTCAACAGATGGTTCCGCAAAAACAGAACGGATATGGAAGACATACGGATGAATTCCGTATGCATTCAGTTTTTTTTTCTGAACCATTGACTTGAATGGAGCCACGGATCGTTATTTGCAGGCAATAATAGGACAAGTTCTATCTTTCAGCGGAACGGAAATACAGAAATACGGAAGCGGAATGCATACAGAGTACATTCCGTTTTTTTTTTACAGAACCATTGAAATGAATTGTTCCTCATACGGACAGCAAACGAAATCCTCAAAAACGGAAAGGAAGAAAAAAACATGTGTGTGCAAAAGGCTTAAGTCATCAGTAGAGTGGACAACCCCTTTAAGGTCTGTAAATGAGTCTTAGGCCTCTTTCACACAGGCGTTTTGGATTTGCTCCGGATGCGTCACGTGTGCATTGCGGAAAACCCACGCGAGTGCGCACACAATTTCAGTCAGTTTTGACTGCGATTGCATTGCGTTGTTCAGTTTTTAACGCGTGGGTGCAATGCGTTTTGCACGCGCGTGATAAAAAACTGAATGTGGTACCCAGACCCGAACCCGGACTTCTTCACTGAAGTTTGGGTTTTGGTTCGGTGTTCTGTAGATTTTATTATTTTCCCTTATAACATGGTTAGAAGGGAAAATAATAGCATTCTGAATACTGAATGCTTACAAAAATGTTGATTGAGGGGTTAAAAAATAAAAAAATAAACTCACCTTATCCACTTGATCGCGCAACCGGCATCGTCTTCTTTCAGGACCTGCACTGACTTAACCACGCTCACAACGTGGTGAGCTCGATTACGTCATCAAAGGTCCACTGGATACTGCAAAGGCAGGACTCCAATAACCTGACTGACAAGAACCTGCTCAATTTTATCATAACATTATAGAAGAGAATGTGAGGACTTAAATCAGAGGAAAAAAAACCCTCAGATAAGGAACAACGGATCAGTGAAAAACGGACTGCAAAACAACAACGGTCATGTGCATGAGCCCTAAATCCTAGACAGTATCAGTAAATCTAACACATTTATTTTTGGTAAAGTGTGTTAGGGCTCATGCACACAACCGTGCCGTTTTTTGCGGTCTGCAATTTGCGAATCCACAAAAAACGGATGTAGCCAGTCTGCCTTCTGCAATTTTTCGGAACAGAAGGCCCATTATAGAAATGCCTATTCTTGTCCGCAAAAAGGACAAGAATAGGACATGCCTCATAATTTTTGCGGGGCTACGGAACGGAGCAATGGATGCGGACAGCACACAGAGTGCTGTCCGCATCTCTTGCGGACCCATTGAAATGAATGGTTCCATTTACGGACCGTATACGGAATCAAAATACGGCACGTATACGGCACGCAAAAAACATTCGTGTGCATGAGCCCTTAAGGGTATATTAGACAGGCAGATTTTCTGCCCGATAATCGCTAACAAGCATTCGTAGTAACGCTCGTTAGCGATGATCTGGCAGTGTAATACTGCCGCTGATTGCACGATAAACAAGCAAATGCTTTCAGCATGTATTAGACACCCCGATCACACAGACGATTATAAGGAGGGATAGTAATTAGACAGCACGATCTGCAGCCGACAGCATGCTGAAAGATCTGGATTGCCCCATGAACAAGCGATTGCTCATTCATAGTTCAATCGGCGGCAGTAATAGACTACAAGGTGATCGCTAATGAGCGTTAATACAATTACTCGTTAGCGGTCATCGGGCAGAAGGCTTTTATACACCCTTTGGCCTCATGCACACGACCTTTGTGTGTTTTGTGTCCGCAATTTGCGGAACAGCATGGACAGCCATTGATATAACTGCCTATTCTTGTCCGCAAAACGGACAAGAACAGGACAGTTTATATTTTTTTTTGCAGACCACGGAACGGAGCAACGGATGCGGACAGCACACGGAGTGCTGTCTGCATCTTTTGCGGCCCCATTTAAGTTAATAGGTCCGCATCCAAGCCGCAAAAACTGCGGCTTGGATGCGGACTAAAACAACGTCCGTGTGCATGAGGCCTTCAGCAGACAGAAATGATTTTTAGTCACATTATTTTGGGTTACAATTCTTTACTTAGGTCACATAAACCATAAAAACTAGCTACAACCGGAAATAAATTAAAGCTGGTTGTGTGGTAACGGAGCATTCGTCATATGACAAGTTGTGCGTTCACATATTATTTAAATTAATAAGATATGTTTAAAATATAAGAGGATCTTTAGGGTTAGACATTTACAAACGTGGCAGAATCCCATGTAATTTATTCTCTGTTCAGTAGTAAAAGCCACACTTGGGAATATGCCTGCAATACCAATTGTCACCACTGCGTGTCGTCAAAGGAGAGAGCAAGCGCTACCTGCAGCAATGCGAGTGCCAGTATTTAATGACAGCTTTAACTGTTGCCTCTGAGTAATGTGAAGAACAGCAAAGTGTCCCCTTAAGCTTTACCCTCATTCTTCCCCTGATTTTTGCTTTTCCCCTTTGTCTTGAAATCCAAACCTCCATCTTCTGTGATATTGACTCATGGCTGGGAGTGGTAAACACACACAGATGAAAGCAAATAGAAAAAGTTCAAGCAGCTCAGATTTCTGCATCCTTCACCTATAGCTCTGACAGGGGGGGGGGGGGGGGGACTAGAGCCCTGTGCCCCTGCCACCTTCCAGTGTGTGTGTGGCACATGAGCTCAGTGCAGCTTCCCTCCGGAACTGGCTCATCCCTGCATTTAATCACCCAGCCATCAGCAGCATTAAGCTAATGCATCTCCAGGAATGAAGGTTATGGATGTGGAGAAGATGGGTGATTTCTAGGATGGCTCCTTTAATGGTTTCCTGTAATATTCTCCTTGCAGAAAAGTTGCTGTTGCTGGTAAGGCTGGTGTAAAATGAGACCTCAGAGTAGACTTGCCTCCTGCACATGAGGTGTGATGATCGGGAATACAGCAATGGATTTTCCTGGGGATTGCTAATTAAAGGCTGGTGCATGAGATGAGCCCCAAGGGACAGCTCCTACGTCTGCTGTGAGAGAGGATAAGAAGTGAGGGAGCTGCCTGCCCAGCTGAAGATCAGGGGGACCTGCCTGCACCACTCACTCTTCCCAAGTTGACTTTTCCTCCCACATTCAATATAATAAGCTGCAGCCACCTCATGGACAAGCTAAACTCTATATAAGAGTCATCAGAGGAACTGGCATGGTGCATAGAGACTGACAGAGCTCCAGGGCAGCTGCAAAGTTCCCCTATCAGCAGGAGGCAGATAGTCCATCTGCACCAAGCCAAGAGGGCACAGGGATCAGGACCAGCCTCAGACCAGGTAACCCTATGCAGGTCTCTCCTCTCACTTCTAGCTCTGCTTTGTGTGTTTGCTCTCTTGCTTGCCTTAGCCTTGACTATAGGTGTAGTGTGTGCCCCATGTGTGTGTGCCAGCGCTGTGGTTGTGCCTTCTGCCAGTGAAGTATGACTGCACTCAGCTTTGTAATACTCACACGTGCACTTTTTTCTTCTCCTTCCACCCCAAGGAGCTCCTTACAGATCCACTGGATGAGATATGAGGGATATTATGGGCTCTGCTCTCCTGGTTGTGATACTTCTATTGCTCTCCACTGGATACTGCAAAGGCAGGACTGACTCCAATAACCTGACTGACAAGAACCTGCTCAATTTTATCATGAAAATCATCAAAGACTTTAAGAAGTATAACATTATAGAAGAGAATGTGGGGCAGTATCCCTTAAAGCAAGACTATTACCCAGAGGACAAGGAGGACATTGAATATGGGGCTTACCAGGAGCAGAGAGTAGGTAAGAACTTCATTAGCAAGAGTTTTGCTTTATATTATATAGAGTTGCATGTGTGTATTGTTATATTATGTATTTGTTTATAGATTTTGTATTTATTTTCTAATATATGATGTATTTGTTTACATAGTATGTATTTATTTTGGAATATATTATGTATTTCTATATATATATATATATTTTTTTATTTTTTTATTTCTTTGACTTTATTACCTGTCATTGAAATATAGAAAACACATCTGGATTAGAGATGAACACATTTTCCCCTATAGAAAGTGCTATCTATCTATCTATCTATCTATCTATCTATCTATCTATATCTCCCTCTTTCTTTCTCTCTCTCTTGAAAGATTCTACCAAAGCAAATCTGAAGAAATTCTGATTGATTTCAACAAATCGATTTTCTCATCTCTAACCACATACCACACGGCAAACTCAGCCCCACCACATGAGCAAACTCATCTCACCTATACTTTTAGAAGGATAATTAGTATATATACTTTGTGTATTTGCAATGCGGAGTAGCAGAGCTTACATTGTCATTGGACCGTTTCCTTTAGTTCACATGTCTATACAACTCGGCAAGTTTACATGAAGTCCTATGGAAAAAATCCCATCTATATGATCAATCACACAGTGCCTCATCAGTGATAGGGTGCAATATGCACAGCACTCTCTTTGAAGTGCACTTGGAAAGGATAGGTGTAAGAGCCACTCATTCCTAATGGAAGAGACAAGTGTTTTGAACTGTACATGGGTACTCCATCACTTTGGGAGATGATATACAGATTACAGTATAGGTGGCATATCTATTGTGATCCCACAGCTGGCATCAGGCTTTGTATACCTGGGCAGAGAGTACAGTATACAGCACATGCTCCAGCTTGTATATACAGATTGCCTCTTGTGTGTATCTCTAATGCAGCCAAGTATGTGATTGGGATATATTAGGCTTCATAAGATGATTAAAGTTGCTACAAATGAGTTCTGTAAAGCAGTAATGAACACTCAGTCATTTTCCGGTATGGATGATAGTATTTCTTAGCGATGGCTGATTTATACTGTATTACAGGAGCAGCCGTTACTTGTCAGTGTGCGTTTGCACAATACAGATGCCTCTCTGTGCAAGGAATGCAAACTGCTGCAAACCCTCAGATGGTGTTTACAGGGACACAGACTACAGGCTGCCATAAAACAGCCTATAGTCTGCTAATAGGTTGGTAAGGAAGCTACATGTGAATGTGAATTCTCCAGCCTGTCCTGGTCCACATATTAACATTATATTAAATGTAACGACATCTACATTTACTAGACTGAAGCGCTTCCATTAATCCATTTTACCAGAGAAGGTGTTTTAATTGTATGGACACTCTGATACAAATCAAGACATAAATTATTAGATTATTAATAGTGGAATTCTTTAGACCTACTAATGAAATGCTTGTGTATACACTGTGCTTGCCAGGCGTACCCTAATATGTTTGGATGATTGCCAGGCTGCAAACCTAGCAGCCACCGACAGGGCTAATGGGCAGTTTTACCACTATGCTGCAGACTGATGCCACGCAGCTAGCTTTTACATCCAAAGACAGATCTCAAGCACTGGAGCCCAGAATATTAGGGCATCAGTGTCAGATAGGTGCAGGTTCCATCTCTGGGACCCACTTCTTTCTCCAGAATGAGGACCCCGAAGTGAAGGATAGCACACTGCGCATGCTCGGCGTGCCCTCCGTTCACTGCTATGGCTGCTCTATAAATATCCAAGTGAGCCTGCTCAGCTATTTTTGCAAGTGCCATAACGGTGAATAGAGAGTGCAGCGCACATGCACGGCCACCGCTCTATTCACTGCTAGGAGACAGCGCTCAGCTGTTTTCGGAACTCCCATAGCGGTAAATGGAGGGTGGTTGTGCATGCTTGGCTGCTCTCCCTTCACTTCGAGGTGCCCATTCTGGAGATGCAAGAAACACCTATCTGACACTGATGTCATAGCCTAGGGATATTCCATCAGTGTCTGTGATGGGAAAACCCCTTTATTAATGCTTCAGCCTTTTTAGTTTTTTGTTTTTTTTTCATCTCTGCATTTCAAAAACCATGCATGTTTCCATAGACATAGCCATATGAGGGCTTGTTTCATGCAGGGCAAGTTGTATTTTTTTAAGTCACCGCATTTTGGGGTACCTCGGCTGTATTGTATAAGTTTTAAAACATTTTTGGGGTGAAAAAATTATGTTATTCCACTATTGGTTTTAGGTTTTCATTTTTAGAGTGTGCATTGCACTGTAAGGCTATGTTCACACTGCAGATTTTGACCATAAACGGACACCTGACATGTTATTTCTTGGTGCGGTTCTGGCCTTGAACCACTGGCTGCATAAATGACAGCTCCACCTCACACTGAAAACACTGGGGGGGGGGGGGGGGTTCTTTATGCACAGAATCATCTCCAAAAATTTGTTGTCAAAAGAAGTCCAAGTTGCCATGCTGGAGCACAGATTGACGGAGGATGTGCCTAAATTATGACGTGACCCAGTGATTGGCCACGTGTTGTGTTGAAACTTCATCAGCAGGGGAGCGGGAAGGGACAACACTGAGCGTCAGGCTGGGGTGGCTATAGACCTTACAGGGAGATGGTCCAATAACTAGGGGGCCACCTGAGCCCTCTTTTTCGCTGGCCAGTGAAAGTTTTGGGGATGTATTTTGTGCTGCTTGTGGCAGTTTTTGTGATGGACTCTGGTATTTGGCTCTGTTGGGGTGGTATAATGCGCCACAATATAGTATTGTTGGCCTTGCCTTCCATCAATTTGGACCTGACTACAAAACAGGGCCACTTTTAGTAGAGCTGGAAGGCAGGGCCCGGGCCGGGACTGAGGTATTAAGCTTAATTAGGGGGGGTGGAGCCATATGTCCACTGCCCTCTTCCCCCATTGACCCCATAGCAGCTGCATGGACAACTTCCATTAGAGGTACACCACAGTATAATAGTAACCAGAAATGTTTTATTTATCTAGAGCTAAAATTGAGCATTAACCACTATAGAAATAGATTATGAAATTACTCAACTCAAAATTTAGATTAAAAAAACATATGGAGCTCAAGGATGGAAATTAAGGTCAGCAGAAGATGAGATTCATAATTTTTGGCGAAATTACGTTAGTTTTCAATTGATTTTTTTCCAAATAAAATCAAACTGAGCAGCAAAATATCCATTTTACTTCCCATTAAAGTCAGTGGGGAATAATTACAGATATGTCATGAATCAGTTTCCCCCATTAAAGACAGAGATTGAAAAATAGATTGTAAAACTGAGTGAGCTTCAGCTGTCTAATCTGTCCTCCCTTGTACTAGGAATGGAAAAATTAAGCCTAATACACACAGTAAAGACGTGTGCATGGAACTGGGACCTATATGATTACACAGCCTGCAGGATCAGACTACATGACTACATAGGGTTTGTTTGGAGTCTGTTACCATGGAGATGCATAGATATACACAGAAGATACACAAAACAGAAGAGGACAGTTTTCATGCAGACTTTTTACAAAAAGTGCATTATACTTTATCAGATACATTGGAGAATAAAATAAATTGGTTAAAAATGAGCACATAGATCAGGGCTGGCCAACCTGCGGCTATGGGAATTGTAGTTTTACAACAGCTGGAGAGCCGCAGGTTGGCCAGCCCTGATATAGTTATATATGTACTGTTAAAAGTTGGTGTAACGTAATGTGAATTCAAAAGATTTGAGAATGAATTAGCTTACGCAGGCTAAGGGAATAAATATATTTACTAAGTGTGATTAATAACACAAACAAATCGCATACTGAATAATAAAAAGTAAATACATCACTAGCCTAAATGGGGTGGAGACTCGGTCGATTATTATTCAGTATGTGATTAGTTTATGTTATCATATATTTAATCACACTTAGTTAATATATTTATTCACTTAGCCTGAGTAAGCTTATTCATTCTCAAATATTTTGAATTCAAATCCACATGTAACATATCCTCTATGATCAGGGATCACACATATGCCAAATGCAAAGTTAGGAGTTGTCTTGTTCGCCATTTTGATGAACTATCCTCACTCAATTGAAAGAAATGGAGCAGTAAGGGTACTTTCACAATAGCATTATTATTTTCCGGCATTAAGTTCCATCCTAGGGGCTCAATACCGGAAAAGAACTGATCAGTTTTATCCTAACCCATTCTGAATGGAGAGCAATCTGTTCAGGATGCATCAGGATGTCTTCAGTTTAGTCTTTTTGCCTTTTCAGGATGGGGATAATATCTCAGCATGCTGCGGTTTTATCTTCGTCCAAAATTCCGGAACACTTGCATTTTTTTCTATTCAAATGCATTAATGCCGCATCCAGCCCCAAGTGTTCCAGCAAAACGGATCAGTTTTTGCAGTCTGCGCATGACACCGGAGAAACGGATCCGGTATTTCAATGTATTTGTCAGACGGATCAGGATCCTGATGAATCTGACAAATTTCATCAGTTTGCATACGTTTTGACGGATCCGTCAGGCAGGTCCGGTGACGGAACTGCCTGCCGGAATCTTCTGCCGCAAGTGTGAAAGTACCCTAATTACACTGTTTGCCGCTGCAATGTTAATGACAAGCAGGTAGACAGTGAAGACAATGCAGCTGTCACTGTAGGGAACAGTGAACCCTGAACTACCCACCTACCTACTTGCCCTAAGCAGCAGCCCACAACTGGTCGACAGTCTCTTCCTAGTTAAGTGCTTGGGCCTAAAAGGAAGAAAATAACTTAGTGACAGATCAGCAACCACGCTAAGATACAAGCAGAACAAACTAGCCGGGTCCGAGCAGGGAACACTAGGGTAAACCAAATCAGAACTAATAAATAAGAGCCAATGCTGAATGCAGAAGTCAAAACCAGGAGAGCAATCCGGGTAATCCAGCAAACCAAAATCAGACACAGTACCATGCCAGAAATCAGAACTAGGAAGGGACATAAAGGTCCCTATCATCAGCCAAGAATGTGATTGGCTGGTGTCCAGCTGAGGAGGGCTCCCACCGGCTCAGACCTGACAGAAGCATTCGCAGGAGCACTGCTGATTTCTCTTCAGACAGCTGATCGGCGGGGTCTTGGGTGTCAGTCCACCACCGATCTGATATTGATAACCTATCCTGAGAATAGGTCATCAATATGGGAAAACTAAACAACTTCTGCTCCTGAGCCTCAATCCAAAACCTGCATCAGGATTCCCACTTACCATGTTCCATATATAAGTATGGTGTCCTCATATGAGGCATCAGATGTGACTGCTACCTACGTACCATTTTCTGTGCCTAGAGAAACAATTACAATCCTGGTTTACTGCATTTCTTTGTAATGCTTCTTTGATATTATACACCTGATAATAGGTTAATCCCAGGGGTATTATTAACATCAGAAGCATCGTAAGAGATTGAGGATCACGGCATGCTTACATTAGCTCATCTTGAAACTGTTCATGATTGTCTAGCAGGCATAACTAGGGTTATGTCATTGACCTGGTAAATCCAGAAATACATGAATTACGGTGCCCTGATGCAGTGTGGTGTCAATGTCTTCACTGTCAGTTATGCTGTGTGTCTGGATATTGTATTATAGGCAGGCAGCCATGTGTACTATACATTGCATATTATAATATATGTGATTTCCCACTATATGTGCACATCACATCACCATTTTCTGCAGGGCTCATCACTCTTATCACTCATCGTGCATACACACTAAAGCTGGCCATACACCTTAGATTAACATTAGCCAATTTTGACAACAATTTAATATGTTTGAGAACCTCCACGACAGAGAAGGATCAGGCAGTTATATTTCAACATGACCAGTCCCTTTGTTCTCCAGTAGATAAGCAGCTGCCACCAGTGGTATCAGCCTGCTGCTTATTCCCCTGCTGAGTCAGGCATACATGTGTATGGGTAGGGGCAATAGACATAGCTGTTGGTCATGCTATCAAAACTGTATAGCCAGATTAAGGCCAATTTCATGGGAACCCAGTTGACTGTCAGTAGGTTACTTTTGGCTGGATTGAAGCCCAGGATCCTAGTTCTAACCATGGAAGCACCTTTCCTATATTTCACAATTCTTATGGAGACTACAGACATTTCTTGTGGAGACTACAGACCACGGAGGCACCTTTCCTATATTTCCCGAGGCCTGTGTATTTATTGATCATTATCTATAGAGCGCACATGTTCTGTAGATCTGCATAAAGAATAAACTTAAACCAGCCCTTGCCACCATTTCTGAGATGCACAGACAATCTGGCCATGCACATAAAATTAATAGTGTCCAAATCCAGCAATTTCAGCAGGACCAGCCAACCATCTAATCTGTGTGGCGGCCTCCCGATTCTCTCCTGATGGCAGACGTCACATCAGATAAGGATTGAGCAGTTGGATTTGAACATGCTTGTTTCTTTTGCTGGCCCGAGCATACATGTGTTTGGGGCATTGGGGAAATAGCTGTTGTCATGGTGGAACCCTTCATGGAGAAATCAGCTCATGGATGTCAGTTATAAGTAGGCAGGGTCAACATAAGTAGGCAGGGACCGAGCAGAACCAAATATACAGTGCACCACAAAATGCTGCCATCCTTGCCGCAGCATTAAACCTATCACCGTCCTGAGGACGGTGATATTGTTGAATGCAGGAGGGTACTTTTTTCTGCCAGCCTGGTGCAAAAGTACCAGATGCTCCTAGTGTTAATTAATGCTGAGAGCATCAGGTCCTTACCTACCTGACTGGCAGCCATGAGGAGGGCTTAGGTGTCCCCCTGGGCATCGGCCCACCAGGAAATTTCCATGCAGAGTCTATGGTCAGTCCATCCCTGGGGATGAATGATTGTTATTGGGATTGTTCATCCCCCATTCACTTTGCATATGGCCAATAGCACATTCTGTGTTTACACAGGTTGATGTGCTGCCGATGAATTTTTGGTGCCGAATAAAAGATTTGATCACCTGACAAATATACTGCCCCTTTAGAATGGGATTGGTAGCGCCTTTACACAGGCCAGTTGTCAGGAGTGAGTGTTCATATGTTCATTACCTATAGTATATTTGACCTGCTTGCTGTAAAAGAGCATGGTCCATGTAGTTACTGTAGTGATAAGATAACCTAGGCACATACCTAGAGCTCCTTCCTTTCACAGGATCATACTACCATATTTAGGTCCATCTTGTGGAGACTACAGACAATTCTTGGGTGATCTGTATGTCAAAGAAGCATAGAAACAGAACACGTGTAATAGACTATCAATTAAAATGAGTACGGGTGTTGGGGCATCTACCACATTAAACCATCCAACTAGGATTTAATGGCTTAACAATTTGTTCTTCAGTAGGTCTCAGAGTCCAAGTTGAATGTTTCTTCACTGTGGAAGATACTGCAGTACTCATCTTCTCTTTTATTAACATCCTACTATGTTTATTTGTAGGAAACTGAATGGCTTTGTCTAGTTTATAACGCTCTATAATGGTGTCTATGGACATAAAAACAACTAGGGTGAATTCACACACAGCAGTTTTGATGTTTTTCAGTGCTTCATGGGACAGAAAATTTTCTTTGAATTAGTTAGTAGATGAACAATCTTATAGTTAGACAAATCTGGTATTCAATGAATTTTGGATTGTTTTTCTGATTGTGAGGGGAATATTTACCTTAAAGGTCCATGCACATAAGAACAAGGTTGGCTGATCCCACCAATATTGGTAGAACCGGCCAACTGCATTGGGGTGTGCAGATTCTTTTCTAGCAGATGTTGTTGGGAGGAAGAAATATTAGGCATGTTGAATTTCAGCACATCTGACCATTTGTTGTCATGAGAGATAAGCTGCCACCAGAGGTGAATGGAAGAGACTAATTTGCCTCTCCCCGTTGAGAACACTTGGATGCTTGCCTTGTATGGGGTGGATTTGAGGAGACACTTATTAAAGGTCTTTGGGAACTGTAACACCCTAGCACCAAGAAATTACTTCTCTAGGTGGTAGATCGGTTCTTGGTTGGTGGTTCGTTGGCTGGGTGTTTGGTTGGTGGATGATTAGGTGGCATTTGGTTGACTGGTTGGAAGATGGTTAGGTGGTGGTTAGTTGGCTGGTTGATTGGTTAGTGGATGGTTAGGTGGTGGTTGGTTAGGTAGCAGCTGATTGGTAAGTTGATTGGTTGGTGGATGGTTAGGTGGGACATGATTGGTTAGTTGTGCCTGGATTATTATATTTTATAGTTCTTCCTTTTTCCTGTTTTAATTGCATTCTTCCAATGGGCTGCTAGTCACAGTGATGGAACCAGTCCATTTGTATAGTTTAACATTAAGGCAGTTAAATAAACCTGGCCATGTTCTGTATACCAGGGATAGTATCACGTCTGTTTATACCAGAGAGAAGCTGGCTCTTTCATCATTGCGTTTAGCCGGCAGCAGTTACAAGAGGGAGTAGTAAACACATTGTGAAAGCTCTGTATGTAAATGGATCACGGCAGCACAGGACAACCTAGCAGCCTGGCAGCCTGGATTTCAATGTCTTATGTACTTTGGCACGATCTAGTCTCCACCACTTAGATTTGTCAGTCAGGAGGTCACGTCTTCACATGCATATTCAACCCCCTGTAGAACAATTGTACCTTTCTCAACAAATCTTATGTATGTTGTCTTTATGTTCCTACAGAAATTGTTCCCAGAGACCTTCGGATGAAAGAAAAGTTTTTAAAGCATTTAACAGGTATTGTGGTTGGGTCTTTATTACAAGCAACCAGGAGAAACTTTGTACTTCTTTATACTTTAAATTTACAAGAAAAGTTTATTTTACCTATGACTGATGTTTCCTAAATAATTACTTATGGTCTTCAGGACAGTGTAGTACTTGGCTTAAAGGGGTTCACTCATCAAGACAAACCCTATATTTATAGAAGCCAGCCCAGAGATCAAACGATCTCCTAGAGTCCAGCATCAGAAGTTTCAACTAAAGCCTCAACCATGTAATGAGTAATCTCCTACTAGACGTGGGCACTTCATCCATAGAGAGCATCTGGTGATGGTGACTTAATTCACCACTTATGTCACCACTTTCTGCACTTTCCTTGGAGGGATCCTCTTCTACATTTATGCCTAATATGTTCATTTACTGCTCAGCGCATGTGCAGAAATGGATCCCTTCAGGGACAGCACAAAAAGCAGTGACATGAGTGAATCATGTCAACACTGCCATAGTATGCCTTATGGACACATTGGCCTATACAGCCCATTGATGGGGGGGGCCTTCTTCTGCAATGTCAGGGATAAGTTATGATATGACATACATATATCAAAGGGAGAAAAACAGAACTGGATCACACATCCACATGCTATGCTTTGATCTAATTAAACTCGCTTCTCAGCGCAATATTTAGTGTACAGCCCCCTATACTGCATGCTGTACAAGAGGCATTGGTGTACATTTTGATCAAAAGGTATAAGCCCACTCACCACGTCAAGGTTGCCTCTTAGAGTGGGACCTACTCTAAAATAGGCACGGCATAGCGCGGTGACAACTCGACACTGCCCTAGTAGGCGGCGGGACCCAGAAGTTAAACAGCAACCCTGCTATCTGAAGATGCCACCCACGGCACTGGGTGCCACCGACCCACCAGCACAAAACCACAAAAACAAAGGCCACCACGCAGTACTGCACCATCTAAACAGTTGTCTAACACAACATGTTTAATTGGAACCTGTCACCCCAAAAACACATATAAAACCCGCCATCATTACCTTATAGTAGTCCCCAGTCTGTTCATAATCATATGTTTGATCCGGTAGTCTGATGCTCATTTGCTTAAAAAAAAACTATATTTTAAGTGCCATCAGCGCTATCTATCTGGTCAGCTTCAAGTCAAGGGGCAGCGGCTTCCTTGCTTCAAGTCAAGGTAATCACGCCCCCTAACCGTCCCCTCTCTTGTTTGATTGACAGCCAGAAGTCTCGCGCATACGCGGTGCGCTCCTTGGTAAGGTGCGATCCCATCTCCGGCTGCCGCTGTTAACTGGCTTTAAGCACCGCACCGCGCATGCGTGAGACTTCTGCGATCTTGGCCGCACTTTAGGCTGTCAATCAAACAAGAGAGGGGACGGTTAGGGGGGCGTGCTTATCTTGACTTGAAGCAAGGAAGCCGCTGCCCCCTTGACTTGAAGCTGACCGGCAAGATAGTGCTGATGGTGCTTAAAATATCGTTTTTTTAAGCAAATGAGCATCAGACAATCGGATTAAACATATGAATATGAACAGACTGGGGGCTACTATAAGGTAATGCTGGTGGTTTTCTATGTGTTTTTGAGGTGACAGGTTTCCTTTAATTAGATCAAAGCATAGTATGTGGATTTGCGATCCGGTTCTTCTCCAGTTTTTCTCCCTTTAGTATATGCATAATCTTTAATATTTCTTCTTCATTTCTGGTATCAGCACTCCTCCCATTCGGTACAGGTGGTTTTAATTTAGCAGTAGTCTGCATATAATTGTGAATGGTCCTGCCAGCTCTCAGTTTGAGTTCCTGATAGCATAGGACATGTCGTGTTAGACAACTGTTTAGATGGTGCAGGGCTGCTGTTTGACTCCTGGGTCCCACCGCCTACTAAGGCAGTGCCGCATTGTCACTGCGCTATGCCACGCCTATTTTAGAGTAGGTCCCACTCTAAGAGGCAACCATGACGTGGTGAGTTGGCTTATGCCTTTTGATGAAAATGTACACCAATGCCTCTTGTACAGCATGCAGTATAGGGGGCTGTACACTAAATATTGCGCTGAGAAGCGAGTTTAATTAGATCAAAGCATAGCATGTGGATGTGTGATCCATTTCTGTTTTTCTCCCTTTGGTACATACATATACAGTACAGACCAAAAGTTTGGACACACCTTCTTATTCAAAGAGTTTTCTTTATTTTCATGACTATGTAAATTGTAGATTCACACTGAAGGCATCAAAACTATGAATTAACACATGTGGAATTATATACATAACAAAAAAGTGTGAAACAACTAAAAATATGTCATATTCTAGGTTCTTCAAAGTAGCCACCCTTTGCTTTGATTACTGCTTTGCACACTCTTGGCATTCTCTTGATGAGCTTCAAGAGGTAGTCACCTGAAATGGTCTTCCAACAGTCTTGAAGGAGTTCCCAGAGATGCTTAGCACTTGTTGGCCCTTTTGCCTTCACTCTGCGGTCCAGCTCACCCCAAACCATCTCGGTTCAGGTCCGGTGACTGTGGAGGTCAGGTCATCTGGCGCAGCACCCCATCACTCTCCTTCATGGTCAAATAGCCCTTACACAGCCTGGAGGTGTGTTTGGGGTCATTGTCCTGTTGAAAAATAAATGATGATTCCAACTAAACGCAAACCGGATGGAATAGCATGCAGCTCCAAGATGCTGTGGTAGCCATGCTGGTTCAGTATGCCTTCAATTTTGAATAAATCCCCAACAGTGTCACCAGCAAAGCACCTCCTCCTCCATGCTTCACGGTGGGAACCAGGCATGTAGAGTCCATCCGTTCACCTTTTCTGCGTCGCACAAAGACACGGTGGTTGGAACCAAACATCTCAAATTTGGACTCATCAGACCAAAGCACAGATTTCCACTGGTCTAATGTCCATTCCTTGTGTTCTTTAGCCCAAACAAGTCTCTTCTGCTTGTTGCCTGCCCTTAGCAGTGGTTTCCTAGCAGATATTCTACCATGAAGGCCTGATTCACACAGTCTCCTCTTAACAGTTGTTCTAGAGATGTGTCTGCTGCTAGAACTCTGTGTGAGCTGCTGTTAACCTGCGATTTCTGAGGCTGGTGACTCGGATGAACTTATCCTCTGCAGCAAAGGTGACTCTTGGTCTTCCTTTCCTGGGGCGGTCCGCATGTGAGCCAGTTTCTTTGTAGCGCTTGATGGTTTTTGTGACTGCACTTGGGGACACTTTCAAAGTTTTCCCAATTTTTCGGACTGACTGACCTTCATTTCTTAAAGTAATGATGGCCACTCGTTTTTCTTTACTTAGCTGCTTTTTTCTTGCCATAATACAAATTCTAACAGTCTATTCAGTAGGACTATCAGCTGTGTATCCACCTGACTTCTCCACAACGCAACTGATGGTCCCAACCCCATTTATAAGGCAAGAAATCCCACTTATTAAACCTGACAGGGCACACCTGTGAAGTGAAAACCATTTCAGGTGACTACCTCTTGAAGCTCATCAAGAGAATGCCAAGAGTGTGAAAAGCAGAAATCAAAGCAAAAGGTGGCTACTTTGAAGAACCTAGAATATGACACATTTTCTGTTGTTTCACACTTTTTTGTTATGTATATAATTCCACATGTGTTAATTCATAGTTTTGATGCCTTCAGTGTGAATCTACATTTTTCATAGTCATGAAAATAAAGAAAACTCTTTGAATGAGAAGGCATGTCCAAAATTTTGGTCTGTACTATATGTCACACTTAAAAATAGATTATGGGGTATTTGAAAATATTTTTAGTAATTTGCCACCCCTCTAACTATAATAAAGGTCATAAAAAGTGGATAAAGCCACTTTAGGAGCAAAAGGGTCACATTACATAAAACATCAGTTGATGAGAACAGTTTTTTTGTATTGCTTATACACTGAATGCAACAGCTTTTGGCTTTGCTCCCATTTTGCATGAGCTGAACTCAAAGATCTGAAACATTTTCTACATACACAAAAGACCCAATACTCTCAAATATTGTTCACAAATCTGTGTTAGTAAGCACTTCTCCTTTGCTGAGATAATCCATCCCACCTAACAGGTGTGGCATATCAAGGTGCTAATTAGACAACATGAATATTGCACAGGTGTGACTTAGACTGCCCACAATAAAAGCCAACTCTGAAATGTGCAGTTTGATCACACAGCACAATGCCGCAGATGTTGCACCGTTTGAGGGAGCATGCAATTGACATGCTGACTGCAGGAATGTCTACCAGAGCTGTTGCCCATGCAATGAATGTTAATTTCTCTACCATAAGCCATCTCAAAAGGCGTTTCAGAGAATTTAGCAGTATATCCAACCGGCCTCACATTCTAATCCTTAATATGTCACACCTGTGAGGTGAGATGGATTATCTCTACAAAGGAGATGTGCTGACTAACACAGATTTAGACAGATTTGTGAACAATATTTGAGAGTAATGGGTCTTTTGTGTATGTAGAAAATGTTTCAGATCTTTGAGTTCAGTTCATGCAAAATGGGAGCAAAACTGAAAGTGTTGCGTTTATATTTTTGTTCAGTGTAAGATAAGACTTGATGTTATTGTCACTGACTCCTTTCCCCTGTATCTTCTAGGGCGACTATCTTTTACAAGCCCAACCTGCAATAAGCACTTTCGAAGACTCTACAACAGCACAAGGGACTGCACCATTCCAGCACGTAAGTAAGACCTAGTGGTAAAGAAAATGCTCAGGATGTAAGGATTGAATCATTCTGTCCAAAATTACAAATGGAGTGCTCCATGCAATTTATTAGCTTCGTTCACTTGTGCGCTGCAGATTAAGAGGACACTTAGTATAGTCCTTTACTTCCTGCCTACTGATGTCAGCTGGAATAGCAGATAGATAGATAGATAGATAGATAGATAGACAGATAGATAGCTTGAGTCCTACCCAAACAAGGTATTACAGGCAGTTTATAAGTCTGTAAAAGGTACTTACTAGCTAATAAAGTACTGTTATTACAGCAGCCTCAGCAATGATTCAAGCAGTATGTATAAATGTTCTTAGGCTATGTTCATGTCTGCATTGGAGGCTGTGTTTGGGACTTCTGTCAAATAATTTGTTACAAACACCAAAGAAAAAAGTCCTGCATGCAGGACTTTTTTCTCCACCAAAAAAGTGTTCTCTTAAACGGATCCCATTATAGTCAGTGTGGTCTGTTCGGCGAATCGGCTCCGTTTGCTTTAGTGATGTGCTGAATCCAGCAGTTCTGTTATTTTCATTGTTCTAATCCTATAACTGAGCAGAATAAAGGACATGTGAAAGGGTGAGTGGGAAGGGGTGGAGAGAGAAGTATAATGTATAAACAATGACCATGACCGGGCTGCAGCTCCACTGTACCTATAACAGGGCTGAAAATGACAGCTACTGCCTGTTAGTAAATTAGCAAAAAGGAGGAATCTTCAGCACAAACCAATGAACATTGAGTGGATAGCCTTCACATAAGGTATTGAAAATTAGGATCTAAGACCAATTTAACGCTTGTAATTTTAACTGGAAATACATTTCAGATGATTCTTGTGAATGCAAATTCAGGTGTCCATAGACTTCCTGTATTCCAGCCGTCCTTCTTTAAGATGATTCAGACTGGCTGCCAAGTAGGCTGTGTACCTTCTTCACATCACTAGCTTTGGAGTTCAATAAATAAATATATGGACGTTAAAAAAAAAGTTCCCATAAAGTCCAGTTTCCTCTAAATAGAATTTACATTCTATTTTGGGCATTAAATAAGCAGTGTCTAATGATAGGATGTTATGTGTATGTAACGGTTCTTCACTACCTAGGATTGTATGTATTAGGTCCAATAATTAATCACAGATGAAGAACACAACATGAATCCATTACTCTCTACTAAATAGAGGAAAGCATTTTTGCTTGGATAGCTCATGACTTCCCATCTAGCACAAGTGGTATGTTTATTTTTTTTCAAGGATTTGGATAATTTACATGATTATTTAGGCTGTAAGAGAATTGAGATCTCAGGGAGGTTCTCATTTATACCAAATATGTGTGTGGCCAGTGATTGGACTGTTAAGAAATGAAGTAAAACATCCATGATCTTAAAGGGAATGTATCATCAAAAAATGGCTAATTGTTTGAACATAATTTTTTGAATTTTTGGTGATGTTATTTTTAATATTTCCATGTCAATATCTCTATAAAAAAAAAAAGAAGAAATTCTGTAGTTTTTGCACGGGCCACATGGTCTATACAGATCACTTTTTAGCAATCATTTAATTATCATTACAAGCAGGATTAGAATGGCAGACAATATATATATATATATATATATATGTTGTAGGAAGGAACAAGGGGGCGTCATTCATGGTCGGTATGTGTCACCGAGGTTCCTGGCCTCGGTGAGGTAAGAGCTGGTTTTTCTCAAGTGTCATTATTGCAGTCTGACACATCAGCTGTTTTAGTATGACTGTAAAGCTGATCCAGGACGGTTTATACTGGGAATAGTCAAAAGTGCTGGGTGCGTGGCTGCTCCCCACGTTCCAGGCCGGGTCTTGGCAGGCTTATAAATCAGTCAGCACTATCAGGTGGGGTGGATCTACCTCCATCTGACAGTGAAGCTGTGGAGTTCTCTGTGATGAAGGCTGAAGACTGCAAACAGGCGTGCAGGCTGCCTTGAAGCCTGCCAGTGAACTTTTCTGTGGCTGAGCATTTAGCCGGGTGTGAACTGACACCTAGGATTCCAGGTGAACATTGTTTTGTTTTCCTATGTATGAACAAGCACCAAGACTGTTATGTTTTGCTGAGTGTGAATAAAACACTCAAGTTTGATTTACAACCTGGTTCCTTGCCTCTATACTGCATTCGCTAACCTGTCTACCAGAGCAAATCCCCCCAATATATATATATATATATATATATATATATATATATTGTGACACAGTGAGGGGTTGTGTGTTGTGTGTTGTGTCTGGCAAGGCAGGTATTTTCCTCCCAGCATGTGCAGCTGGGCTGGTTTCCAGCCAGGTGAGGTCAAATACCGGACCAGAGTTTAAGTGCCGGTCCGGGTTTTGGCAGCACCTGGCTGTCCTTAAATAGGCAGCTGGGCTCAGCAGAAATGTCTCTGTGTTTGGGATCTGAGGCTTTGTGCCGTGCTGGAGGGCTGAGAGCCGCATGCTGGGGAAACAGGCCCACTAAAGCCTGCTGTGGATTACTGGAGGCAGAACTGCCAGCAAGGTGACTTGGGTTATATGAACTTTCCATTGTGTGTGAATTAACACCAAGACTGCAAAGTTAAGTGCTGTTTTGTGCAATTGCCTCAAGTGTGAATAAAACACTGACGTTTTGAGTTAAGAACTTGTATTTTGCCTCTGTACTGCGCCCTCTTACCCTATTTACCAGAGCGAAACCCCACAATTGGTGGAGGATGTGGGCAAGAGCAGTGAGGCTGGTGTGAACGTTGATAGTTTTGGTTTCTGCACTTTTCAGGCACGGTTGTATGTCTTACATTAAACCAGCTGTATTACAACCAGTGCCCCACGACAAAATGGAGGCTGTTGTGAAGGCCCTCATGGAGGCTAATCTGCAGTGGCAAGAGACAAACCCGCAGCAACACGAGGCAAATAAGCAGCAGTAGGAGACTAACCAGTTGCTGCTACAACACGTGATGGCTTTGCAGACAGCAGGAGCAGCCCCGAGCGTCCACGATGCCCAGAAAGCAGTCCGTGCCGCGATTCCTAAAATGACCCCTGTAGACGACATCGAAACCTACCTGGCGATTTACGAGAAACTGGCCATCAGGGAAAAACTACCCCGTGACCCGTGGGCTGATGTCGTCGCTCCATTCCTGGCATCCAATTACCAGCGGGTGTATTTCAACTTTCCGGACGATCAAGCGGCCGACTACCAAAAAGTAAAGGGTGAGATTTTGGCAAGACTGGGGGTAAATATGTTGGTCCGGGCCTAGCGGGTACATCAGTGGGGGTTTAAGCCGACTGAGCCTGCGAGGACCCACTATTATGACTTACTCCACCTCTTGCAAAAGTGGCTGATGTGCTGAGTCCCACGGCTATGCTGGATAGACTAACTATGGTTACCGTCAGTCGCTATATGCCAGGAAGCTGTGTGCAGCAGGTACCCCAAAAACTCTAAACCACCTGTGCCAGGTGGAGGTAGAAGACACTCCAGCAGAGGATCTGCTGGACTCAGGGAGTCTGGTGTCCCTAGTAAGGGCTCCCCTGGTATGGTCAACAGAGTATACTGGCCATAAAGTCAGGGTCATGTGCACCCATGGAGACTTAGAAGACTATCCCACCGCCCTGGTGTCTCTAACCACAGGGGCTGACAGATAGACTCACGAAGTGGCAGTTGCCCCAAATTTACACTACAAACTTATAATAGGGAGAGACTTCCCGGCACTGTGGCCTGCTATGAGAGTGACTGATACCCATGAGACAGGGTTAACCCTAGCAGAGTGGCCCGGCTCAGGGGGGAGACCAGAACCCTGGGAACCTAAAATCAAAGATCCAGCGGTAGGGGTGACTGCCACTTCAGTGGAAGAGGGGGAGACAACCCCGCTATGTGTGATGGTGGGAGACGTGGACGACTTGCCGCCGGGTCCTGAATTGGCAGACCTCAATGTCTCCGGGGATAATTTTGGTACTGCCCAATGTCGGAACCCAACCCTATCCCGCGCCTGGGAAAATGTGTTAATAGTAGATGATGAACCACAACAACCTGGGGCAGAGTCAGTGTTTCCCCGTTTTGTTGTTCATCAGTATATGTTGTATCGAGTAAACCATCTACAGGGTGAGCCTATTGAACAGTTGGTGGTCTCCAAGGCTTATCGCAAGCTTGTGTTAGATCCTGCCCACCAACACGTTCTCGGGGGTCACCTGGGGCTGCAGAAAACTCAGGATTGTATTCTACAGCGGTTTTACTGGCCCAGGATATTCAAAGAAGTGGAAGAGTTTTGTAAGTCTTGCCCGATAACTAGCTCCTGCCACATTTCCGTAATCCCCTAGTATCCCTCCCGATTATGGAAGTACTGTTTGACCGAATAGCTATGGACCTCATAGGCCCAGTATCGAAGTCCACCAGTGGGCATCAAAACATCTTAGTCATTCTAGACTACGCCACTGGGTACCTCTGCCAAACTCATAGCTAAGGAGTTAATGGAAATGTTTTCCCGAGTAGGACTACCTAAAGAAGTTCTGACCGACCAAGGGACCCCTTTTATGTCCAAGGTGATGAGGGAACTCTATAAGTTGCTGCACATAAAACAACTATGGACGTCCGTTTACCATCCGCAAATGGACGGTCTGGTAGAGAAGTTTAACCAAACATTAAAAAATATGTTGAAAAGGGTAGTGTCTAAAGATGGGAAGGACTGGGACCTCCTTCGGCCCTATCTCATGTTTGCAGTGCGAGAGGTACCCCAGGCCTCTACTGGGTTCTCGCCCCTCTAACTGCTATATGGCAGACACCCTCGCGGTCTCTTAGACGTGGCCAAAGAGGCGTGGGAACAACAACCCACTCCACATAAAAGTGTCATTGAGTACATTAGCCAGATGCAAGATCGGATAGAGACAGTGTTGCCTCTTGTTAGGGAGCATATGGAGGCAGCTCAGCGAGCCCCGAGTCAGGTCTATAATCGACAGGCTTGGGCCCTGATCTTTAACCCGGGTGATAGGGTTTTGGTTCTGGTGCCAACCGTGAACAGTAAGTTTCTGGCTAGGTGGCAGGGGCCTTACAAAGTACTTGAGAAAATTGGAGATGTAAACTACAAAGTACACCAGCCAGGGCGCCGTAAGCCGGAGCAGGTTTACCATGTGAATTTACTCAAACCGTGGAAAGATAGGGAAACCTGTACAGAAGACAGCCCGCGGCTGGGTTTTCTAGGAGAAGAGGTACCGGCCCTTCTGTCTGATGCAAGAGAGGCGGCTGCCACAGTAAAAATTGCTGACAGCCTCTCCTCTAAACAGACTCAGGAGGCCAGGGATTTCGTTAGTCAGAACATGGATGTGTTCTCAGACCTCCCTGGACGCACTTCCATAACCCAGCATGACATTGTCACTGAGCCTCAGGCAAAAGTCTGATTAAAACCATACCGGGTACCCGAGGCTCGGCGAAAAGCCATATCGGAGGAGGTGCAGCTAATGTTGCAGCTAGACGTCATTCAGGAGTCAAAAATTTAGTGGGCCAGTCCTATAGTATTGATACCCTAGCCGGACGGGACGTTGCGGTTTTGTAACGACTTTCGAAAAAATCATCGAGAGGTTAGGACAAGCCCGGTATTTTTCTGTTTTGGACCTCACGAAAGGGTACTGGCAGGTGCCCTTAACGCAGGCTGCCAAAGAGAAAACTGCCTTTATCATGACTGAGGGGCTGTATCAATATAAGGTCTTACCCTTTGGTCTGCATGGCGCCCCCGCCACATTTCAGCGACTAATGCACATTGTGCTTCGTCCACATCGTCGGTATGCTTTGGCTTACCTGGACGATATTGTCATCCACCAACCTCTACTTGCGGCACCTCAGGCTGGCCTCCCGTGATCTGCAAGGACCTCTCCAGCCACTCGGTCCCATGTTGCTCCACTGCCGCCCTAACTGCTGCCAACAACTGCTCCAGGGATGCCATGCTACAACTATCCAGGTACCCACTGCACTGAATAGACACACCCCTCCCCACTAGTTTATATTTAGCACGCCAAACCCTGCAACTGACCCACCCCCTGTACAACCAATCAGACCCTGACCCTTAGCCTAAACATATTAACCCTTTCGTGCCTTCTAACTTCCCCCTAAGTCAAGCTGCACTTCGCTGCGCCCTGCTCCATTGCTCTACTTATTTCAGTAATGCAACTTAAAAGGTGAAACTAATGCAGTCCTGACCAAAAGTTTAAGACCACTTGAAAAATGGCAAAAAATCTTATTTAGCATGGCTGGATCTTAACAAAGTTCCAAGTAGAGCTTCAACATGCAACAAGAAGAAATGGGAGTGAGACAAAACATTTTTTGAGCATTCAATTTAATGAAAACAGGCTGTTTTTCAGCTGATCAGAAGTTTAGGACCACACTTCCCAAAAAAAAACTAAACCCCCTCAAAAGAGAAATCCAACTTCCAAACATGAACTCAGTAATGAGTAGCTCCGCCGTTATTGTTTATCACTTCAAAAATTCTTTTCGGCATGCTTGATGCAAGCGTTTCCATGAGGTGAGTGGGAACATTTCTCCAAGTGGTGAAGACGGCCGCACGAAGGCCATCTACTGTCTGGAACTGTTGTCCATTTTTGTAAACTTCCCTTGCCATCCATCCCCAAAGGTTCTCAATTAGATTTAGATCAGGGGAACACGCAGGATGGGCCAAAAGAGTGATGTTATTCTCCTGGAAGAAGTCTCTTGTCCTGCCGGCATTGTGTACTGTAGCATTGTCCTGTTGAAAAACCCAGTCGTTACCACACAGACGGTGGTGTTCAAGGAGATGAGGTCTTTGAAGATGTTTTTTGTTTTTGAAGCCCTTCAGTCTCAGATGCCGTCTGATGGTTAGGGGGCTGCAGTCAGCACCAGTAAGGGCCTTTATTTGGGTCGAGGATCGTCCAGTGTCTTGACGGACAGCCAATTGGATCCTCCGGCTTTGCCATCACAACGTGTGACTACCTGACAAAATGACAATAAATCCACATCTTTGCACAGATTTGGCCTTTTAAAGGCATGTGGTCCTACAATTTTGATCAGCTGAAAAACAGTCTGTTTCATTTTAATCGTTATTTTCAATTAATTGAATGCTCAAAAAATGTTTTGTCTCACTCTCATTTCTTCTTGTTGCATGTTGAAGCTTTACTTGGAACCTTGTTAAGATCCAACAACGTAAAATATGATTTTTTGCCATTTTTCAAGTGGTCTTAAACGTTTGATCAGGACTGTATATGAGATATAAATCACTGCAAAAGGTGCACCACAATGATATGCAACTGAGCATTTCCTCCCATTTAGGCCACTTTATTTGAGTGATTTTTAATATATGAGATAGACTCATTACATGCAAAGTGAGATATTTCAAGCATTTATTTGTAATAAGTTGGATGATTATGGCTTACAGCTTATGAAAACCCCAAAGTCACAATCTCAGGTACCCTTTGCTCAGAGGGTATGGATTAATTAGCTGACTACAGTGTGACACTTTGAGCCTAGAATAATTAACCTTTTCACAATATTCAAATTTTAAGTTGCATTAATGCAATTCCTTTTTAGTTGCATTATTGAAATAAATGAACTTTTGCACGATATTCTAATTTTTCGAGTTTCACCTGTAAAATAAAAAAATATATAAATAAAGCATTACTTACTTCATCAATCCCCTGCCACTGCCGTTCCAGTGCATACCAATTTCTTTGCTGGTCTCTGCTCTCTGGACCAGACACGACCAGGGTCGTCTTTAATATTGATTGGACCCTGGGCAAAAATTTACTTGGGCCCCCTGGATCCCGCCTTCCCACACCTTAGCAGGCAATCATGCCCTTCACCACAACACACACACAAAAAATCCACACACCTGGTAGAGTCCAGTGAATGACTATAAATACTTCCAGTTCTGAAGACTCCAGCGGCTCAGGATTAGTGCTCTGGGCAGCTGCGCTCAGGCTGGAAGTGGGCACCGCTCTGCAGGAAGGAGACCAGGGCTCGGCTCACCCTAGTGTTACAGTGCACCCCAGCACCCCACAGTATGCAGTATAGCACCCTATAGTATACAGCACCACACAGTATGCAGTATAGCACCCCACACTATACAGTACCCCACAGTATATAGTAGAGCAGTAGAGCAGCCTACAGTATACAGCACCCCACAGTATACAGGCCCCCCCACAGTATACAGGCCCCCCCCCCCACAGTATACAGGCCCCCCACAGTATACAGCCCCCCCACAGTATACAGGCCCCCACAGGATACAGCCCCCGACAGTATACAGCCCCCCACAGTATACAGGCCCCCCACAGTATACAGGCCCCCACACAGTATACAGGCCCCCACACAGTATACAGCACCCCACTATACAGTAGTTTACAGTATATTAGCATTAGCATAACAGCCCCTGTCACCTTTTCCTGATGTAATCTTCACAAAAAAAGCTCCACAGTTAAGGCAAACTTCTCCTGCAACACTCAAGGACCTGTGATGATCTCATAGCCATGTGACCAGTAATATTGCTAGTTTACTGGTCACATGGTGATGATGTCATTAAGGTTCTAGATCACAGCTCTCACAGACACAGTACGCTAGCTGGAGTGCTGGCAGGCATGGCATGGCAGCTTCCCCTGTGTAGCTGACAGCCTGACACCCGGGGCAGTGGCTAGCAGGGCTCAAGAGGCAGCTGCCTTGGCTCCCCAGGAGCAACTGGGCCCGGGGCAGCTGCCCCTTTTGCCCCTTGGTAAAGATGGCCCTGGACACGACACACAAGAAATGCCCACTCAGCCAATCACTGGCTGAGGTGGGGCAATGCTGTAGCCCAGTAACTAGAAATGACTGGGCCCCACAGCAAATTATTGGATGGGCCCCTGCCCCAACAACTTCTTCACAACCCCTTCCTCCCGTGCAACCCCCACTCCTATGGCTAGCCAAGATCACTCTTTCAGACCAGGCCTGTCAGCTGCTCTGTCCGTTTCCTACAGTATCTCTATATATATTGTAATTTTATAATACTGTTGAGGAAGTCCTGACAATACAATCTTATAGTCCATCAACTTGATGGGCCCCTTCTGAGTTTGGGCCCCAAAGCAGCTGCTTCCCCTATTTCTCCTAATGCTACGCCCCTGCTGTAGCCACTGGTTGAGGGGGTGTCTCCTGCCATGTGCTGTGTGTTGGGCCCACACTGGCGACAATGCCCCCTGTAGTAGCCCCAGTGTTTATAATGTCCCCTATAGTAGTTCTACTAGACTAGTATTTATAAAGCCTGTAGATATAATGACCCTTTGTAGTGCCCTCTGTAGTGCCAGTACATATAATGCCCCCCTGTAGTGCATGCATATATAATGCTCCTGAAGTGTCTCTCTTTTTTATAATGCTTCATGTATTATAATACCCTCTTGTGGTGCCCCCTGTATTATGATGCCCCTTGTAGTCATCCAGCCTATATCATAATATTAAAATAAAATGAAACGACTCTTTACTCTTTAACTGATATGTACATCTTCAGGGGTTATTTTTATTGACTGTATTTTAAGCATTTTAGGCTACAAATCATTTTTTCAATTGGTCTTTATTAAACCAGTCTGTTGACAAGTTGTCACTTTGTGTTTTCTTTTAATCCCGTCAGCTGACGGCTCATGTGTAGCTCTTATCTCTGATCTCCTGACCATTTAAACACTCATTATAGCTTAATTCTTATCACACTATGTCTTAAATAAGTGTTTATGAGGTCAGGAGATCAGAGATAAGAGCTGCACATGAGCCGTCAGATGACAGCCTGCAAACAGATGCCTTCGAAGGTGTACATACCCTTTAATGCATAACAATTATAAAAGGGTTGTCTGTTGTCGAAATTCCATCTTCAAATGGAGTATTCTGATCTAGTAGAAGAAGGTTCATCATATCTAATTTCAATTAATTAGCTAGAGCAGGGCTAAAAAGAGCATCTCTCTGCCTGGAAGACCTGCTTGTCCATGCATTATATGGACAGCTATGTGATTTTTGATGGGCACCTCATAATGCTTCCAGGAAATGTAACACTTGCTGGCAGCTTATTTTTCTAACAAAAAGGCATTGTAAGAAGCAGACAACCTCCTCTGGAAAGACGCCAGTGCAGTGTTTGATGCAGTTTTTTGAGCCGAAGCCAGAAGTGGATCTGGTGAGAAGGTGAATCTACCTTTATATTTCCCATTCCCTTTGAACTTACTTTAGGCTTTGGCTCCAAAAAAAAATGCATTAAGGCTGTAACAAAAATTGCTGTGTTTTTGTGAAACCAGCCTTAAAAATAAAACAAAATCTGCATTTTAAGACATTCTACGGCTTTTCACATCTGGGGCAAGCCCATAGTGTTTCGGATTTGCAAATCCACATGGAACACATGCAGAGTTGGCTATAGATTTATCATTTCTTTCTGCTGCATCTGGAATAATTCTAAGCATCTTGTCCTAGTTGATTCTTTATTTTTGACTCGTGTATTAAGTTATATTTATATAGACGCCCGCAATAAGACATCTTTATTTTTCACAACAGATTACAAGAGATGTGCACGGCTTCTTACAAGATTGGCAGTCAGTCCTATGTGTATCGATGGATAACAGGAAATGGTAAGCCCAATGTTTTAGATCAGTTTCTTAAGGCCTCATGCACAGATCTGCATTTTCCATCCGTGTGCTATCCATATATTTTGCAGATAACACATAGACCCATACATTTCTATGGGACCATGCACACATCCAGATTTTTCTTTTTGCGGATTTGCATGGCGGTTCCTCAAATTATAGTACATATCCTATTCTCGTCCGCATTGTGGATGAGAATTTCTATTAATGAGAGTGCACATAAAGCCATCCGTATTTTGCGGATCCATGGTTTGTGAACAAAATATAGACACGGTTGCGTGCATGGGCCTGTCCGAGTTATATAAAAACTTGGGCAACCCTTGTAAAACGGCCTAAAATAACACATAGATATTCACCTGTTTTCTCCTCTGCTTTTTCCTGCATTGCGCTCCGGTCCTAAGGGCTGCTCTTTGTTTTTCTGGCTGCAGCAGTGACATTTTGTACACACAGGTCCCCGCTGCAACCAGTCACTGGCCTCAGCAGAGACGTCCCGTTCACGGCTGAGGTCATTAATTGGCTGCAGCAGTGACCTGTACAAGGAACATCGCCACTGCAGCCAAGAAGATGACGTCAGCAGCTGGAGGATCGGAGCACAGTACAAGTGTCTATTTATTTGTTATTTTAGGCTTTTTACAGGGGTTGCCTGAGTTTTTATACAACTCAGACAACCCCTTTAAAGATATTTCTTGTGAATCGTGACATATAAAAGATGTGGTAATGAAAAAATTGCAGAAGGCTACTTAAAATGAGTCACTTTCTTTTGTGTTGGTACCATGGCTGCCTATGACGTGGCCTGTGTTTGCTGGTGGTTCTGCAAGGTGAGTGCTGGAAACCCGAAATTCCCTGTACGTCTTCAGGTGGCTACAGTAGCTGTCTTGAAGCTAAAAGAAGGGATTTTAATAATATTATATAGTATAATTACTATTTAGACATAATTGTAGATTTTTTTCATCTTGGATTCACCATTATGTCTGTGGGAAAACCAAGATATTAATGAAATGTTAAGCTGCTGTCTGATATACTGTACTCATGGGCCCACATTCTCCATGTGCCTCCACTTTGTCGAGAATTTTCACCTTTTGGCACCAAAAGTCGCATCTAGTGATTTAGACTGTATTTTTTTCCCCACACTTGTCAAGGGGTGTGGGATAATGGTGGACCCATAGAAATCAATGGAGGGCAGCCGCACATGCACGGTGACTTTGCCTGCTCCATTTACAAGATAGGTTCACTAATTGGAAGCCATTCTGTGTAAGGGCGCTTTCACACTTGTGGCAGAGGATTCCAGCAATCCAAACGCAAACGGATGGCAAATGCATTAAAATACCGGATCAGTCTCTCCGGTGTCATCCGGAAAAACAGATCCGGTATTTATTTTTTTCACAGATTTAAAGGTCTGCGAATGCACAGACTGGAAGAACGGATCCGTCAATGCTGCAATTTTAATTTCAATGGAAATTAATGCCAGATCCGACATTCCAGCAAGAGGGAGGGACTGAACTGATGCATCTTGATGCATCCTGAACGGATTACTCTCCATTCAGAATGCATTAGGAAAAAAAACTGATCAGTTTTTTTCTGGTATTGAGCCCAGAGGACGGAACTTAATACCGGAAAATAAAAACGCTAGTGTGAAAGTCCACTTACAGATAAGCTCTGGAATGAAGCTCAGTTAGACTGAAGCATGATAAGATAATAGGCATTATTTGAAGTGGTTTTCTAGGAATAAAAACAAGGATTTGCCTTTTTCCAGAAACAGTCCCACATCTATCTATAGACCCACCTCTGGTACACGCACCTACGCCGAGAACGGAGCGGGGAGAGTAGCGGAGGGCGCATTGCGCATGCACAGCCGTCCTACATTAGTTTCTATGAGGCCACCGAAAATAGCCGAGCGCTGGCTTGGCTATTTCCATTGGCCCCGTAGAAATGAATGGGAGCGGTGGCCGCACAAGTGCAGTGCGCTCCCATTCACTTGTATGGGGAGAACGCTTGGAGGTGGCCGGACACAGAGAAACCCAGGGTCTTCCAGCCATCACTCTCCCTGCTCAGTTCTCGGTGTAGGGACCCGCACCTATCAGATAATGGGGGCATATCCTTGCCATGTGCCCCCCATTGTCTGAGATGACACAACCCCTTTAAGATGTAACAAGGTGCTCCAAAATGTTGCAGCAAAGTAAGCCATCCAATAGCCATGTGCTGAACATCTAATACATTGTTAGATACTGATACATTTGGTGCTTGTCTAAATTTACACTGTCTACATTTTAAACAGGATTTCTAACTCTGCTCCAAAGTATAGTAGAAATTTGCTGAATCTTAAACGGTTATTCCATGATTGGTGTAAAAAAATGCAAATCAGACATATAGGACATGACAATCTTTCTATCAAAGCTAGAACCAGCCCTGTTCCTCACATGGATCCAGAGATCTCCCCATTTATTGTATCCTTTCTCACTGGACATGTCCTTTCTGCTGCAGCTCACTTCCTATCACAGCTCAGAGAGCATGCTCTTTCTCAGGGTGTCATTTACATAGAGAGACAGGATGGCAGTACTATCTGTATCAGTATCATTTACATAGAGAGACAGGGAGGCAGTACTATCGGTACCAGTATCATTTACATAGAGAGACAGGGAGGCAGTACTATCGGTACCAGTATCATTTACATAGAGAGACAGGGAGGCAGTACTATCTGTACCAGTATCATTTACATAGAGAGACAGGGAGGCAGTACTATCTGTACCAGTATCATTTACATAGAGAGACAGGGAGGCAGCACTATCTGTACCAGCATCATTTACATAGAGAGACAGGGAGGCAGTACTATATGTACCAGCATCATTTACATAGAGAGACAGGGAGGCAGTACTATATGTACCAGTATCATTTACATAGAGAGACAGGGAGGCAGTACTATCGATACCAGTATCATTTACATAGAGAGACAGGGAGGCAGAACTATTGATACCAGTATCATTTACATAGAGAGACAGGGAGGCAGTACTATCTGTACCAGTATCATTTACATAGAGAGACAGGGAGGCAGTACTATCTACATCAGTATCATTCATACAGAGAGACTGGTATCCATACCAGTATAATTTACATAGGGAGGCAGTACTATCTGCATTGGTATCCTTCATACACAGAGAGATAGGGAGGCAGTACTATCCATACCAGTATAATTTACATAGAGAGGCAGGGAGACAGTACTATCTGCATTATTATCATTTATACAAAGAGACAGGGAGGCAGTGCGTACCAGTATCATTTACATAGAGAGGCAGTACTACCTATACTAGTATAATTTACATAGAGAGATAGGAAGGATGTATATACACAGAGAGACAAGAAAGCAGAACTATTTGTAACAGTGTAATTTTTCATAGAAGCAAGAAAGACACTAATACATAAAGAGACAGGAAGTAAGTACTATCTTTACTAGTATCATTTATATAAAGAGACGGTGTTCTGTCTTCATACACGTTCACACAGTGTGCAGTCTGACATTCAGTATAAACCGTTCCTATCTTCCAAATAAGAGGACTGTTTTCTGTAGTCTAACTAGTTTATTGGCCAACAGGGTTGTGAATTGGTAAAACTACAAGAATACAATTGGCTTGTGTAAGTAAAACATATAGAATAGCATGTACAGTAATACATTGACAGAGAAAGCAGATGTCCAGAATGGCTGCCTATACATAGAACTGCACATCTAGCTAACAGAAATAACTTGCTGAGTGACACTTTTGTCTAGCTAAACAGCTCTGCATAACATAATGTCCCTGAAACAAGGTAGATCTCACTCACCAGATATACTTGCACAAAGATGGTGGAGTTTAAGAAGGAGAACTGCATGGAACAGCTCTGCTGATGTCCTGTAGTCTGTATGTAGACTGGAGACTGAGCTTCTCCTTCCCAGAATGCCTCACACTACCCACAATGCCTAGCACCTCCCACAATGCCTAGCACCTCCCACAAAGCAATAATCTTTATTAACAAGAAAACAAGGTGCAATACATGTGTACCACTGCTAGATGGTGCTGTTATCTAACTAATAACTACAGGAATACAGAAATTGCAGAAGAATGAATTAGAAATGAAATAGACGTGAACTGAAATTAATCTCCCTCTGCTGCAGGCAGGACAGACGGGAAAGCAGTGCTATCTGTTTTAGTATTATTTACAGGAAGAGACAGGAAGGCAGTACTATCTGTGCTAGTATGATTTACATAGAAAGACAGGAAGGCAGTACTTGTCTGTACCAGTATCATATACATAGAAAAACATTGAGGCAGTACTATCTGTACCAGTATCATTTACTGCTCGTCAGGGGAGGAGACCACTCTATATACATGCAGTGATCTCCTCCATAGTATGGGGCAGCAGAGGCTGTTTAACCAACACAATCCACTGCCAGGAAACAATGATTTTTGTGACCGCACGAATGAGTGTTTTGCTTGTGCTTCACGTAATTGGCGACACATTTACACAGCCAGATAAATGCCCTATAAATGCCTGTCAGTGATTATCTGAGGGATTCACGGCCTGTGTAAAGGGCCCTTAAGTCCTTACATTGAAAGACATTGAGGCATGACTACTAGTACTATACCTATATCATTTATAAGGAGAGACAATGAGAGGCGGTATTATCTGTGCCTACATCATTAAATGCAAATTAATTCTATTTTCAGAAAGAAAAGAAAGCTGGGCCTCTAGTCTTACCAGATGTAAGGTAACTATGCCTTTTAAAAGGTCGAACATTGATTTATATTATCTATAGCTACCTTACATCTGGTGGAAATAGTACCCCCCAGATACATAATTATACGAGAGACAAGACAACAGTCCACTTTCTCAACATGTTCAGTAGTAAAATGCGTCCATCATTCCCTAAAAAAGCACCTCATTACACTAACCTTAAAGGGAATATGTCAGCAGGTTTATGCTATCTGAATTGAAAGCAGCATAACCTAGTGAGAGAGACCCATATTCCATACATGTATTACTGGATGACTTACTTTTATAAAATTGCCCCTTATCAGCCGCAGCAGGAGCCAAGGATGTAGTGCATGCACCGCTGTGTGTGTGCAGCAGCGTCTGTGATATTCATGAACTGCGGCTCCCTCTGTCCTCCCGCCACTGACAACTTTTTCCCTATGTTGCCCATAGGAAGAACGTTCTCAATTAGCTAAGGACTACTCTGCCTGACAGGGCCGGTTCTAGGTGAAATGGGGCCCTAGGGCGGAAAACAATAAGGGCCCCCCCCCCACATGGCACACAATAGAATTATATATATATAGTAGTAGTTGTGGCCGGTGCTGGGGGCCCCTAAGGAGTCGGGGGCCCGGGGGCAATTGCCCCCCTTGACTCTATGGTAGCACCGGCCCTGCTGCCTGAACAGCTGTGGCTGATAAGGGACATTTTTCTAAAAATTACAGCGAGCCATTTAGTAAGTGATGAAATGGATGGAATCAGGGTCTCATGTGCTCATTTACTATTAATTACATCACAAACATATGGGGGGAGATTTATCAAACTGGTATAATGGAAAACTTGCTAAGTTGCCCATAGCAACCAATCAGATTCCACCTTTCATTTTTGAAAGCTCCTTTGGAAAATGAAAGGTGGGATGTGATTGGTTGCTATGGGCACCAGTTTGATAAATGACCCCAGTAGTATTCATTACATGGGCAGGATATATCATCAAAAAGATTATGTGTGAATCAACCCATGAAATAGACCCAAGTGGCAAGTGATTAGCTCCAAAATCATCTCCAAATGAGGTTGTCTTCTGCTAGATCTTTGGGGTCCATAATTTTGTCAGAGCCCAGACTCACCAGAAGATCCTCTGGAGCAGCATCGGACTGGGGCTCCTTTCGCCTACCAGAGGGAATTAATCTCAGGGCCCAACCCCAATGTCATTAATAAACTAAATCAAAACCTAAGAAATAGCCCCTAGTTGACAGTGATTAGCTCCAAAAGCAGTTTTCTCTTGGAACTTTGATGCCCATTATGGCTTTATAAACAGGGTCCACTCTGGCGGGCCAGTCCAACCCTGCTCTGGTTCTCAGGAGGGCCATTCCAACCATGCACATCTGTGCTGCGATGTCAGCCATTTAACCCTTTCCATACCGCGGTCCATACGGACTGCGGTAAGGAAAGGGTCAACAGTCAAGGAGCTCCCTCCCTCTCCCATCGGGGGGCTGCTGTGCCTTTGTAGCCCCCAGTCAGGATGGGGTGACAGAGGGAGGGAGCTCCCCTCCTTCCCCTTCCCCGTCTGCTCAGTTGTGGCAGATGGGGAAGGTTCCCATGGCAACAGGATGCCTTCTCAGGCATAGATCTGTTCAGACAAAGTGTAAGTAAAATACAGTACAATACACTATATAGTGTACTGTATGATACAGACATCAGACCCACTGGATCTTCAAGAACCAAGTGGGTCTGGGTAAAAAAAAAGTAAAAAAAAAGTGAAAAGAAAAGAGATTGGGCATGCACAGGATCTAGAGTTAGGGAGAGTAGTAGCCGCCGCCCAGCGAAGTGAATATTGATGAGCTGGGCGGCGCTTCAAAACGGCAGTTGGGAGCGGCTGGCTGGGCGCAATTTGAGATGAAACGCCGCCCCTTGGGCAGATTGGAGACGAGTCAAGCAGGTTATAAAACTTTAGTTTTCTGTATTTATAAGGTGGACAGGGGGGATACTTAGATGATTTTAATACACTTTATAAGACCTGTACTGTCATATATATACCTAAATATGCTTATTGGGCCTGTCAGTGTCCCTTTAAACTAGTACCAACAATACTGCCACCCTATCCCGTAGTTTCTAAAATGGGGTAACGTTTTTGGAGTTTCTACTCTAGGGGTGCATCAGGGGGGCTTCAAATGGGACATTGTGTAAAAAAAACGGTCCAGCAAAATCTGCCTTCCAAAACCGTATGGCATTCCTTTCCTTCTGCACCCTGTCGTGTGCCTGTACAGCGGTTTACGACCACATATGGGGTGTTTCTGTAAACTACAGAATCAGAGCCATAAAAATTGAGTTTTGTTTGGCTGTTAACCCTTGCTTTGTAACTGGAAAAAAATATTAAAATGGAAATCTGCCCAAAAAGTTAAATTTTGAAATTGTATCTCTATTTTCCATTAAATCTTGTGGAACACCTAAAGGATTAACAAAGTTTGTAAAATCTGTTTTGAATACCTTGAGGGGTGTAGTTTCTTAGATGGGTCACTTTTATGGAGTTTCTACTCTAGGGGTGCATCAGGGGGGCTTCAAATGTGACATGGTGTCAAAAAAAACTGTCAAGCAAAATCTGCCTTCCAAAAACTTCTTAGTAATGTCTGAAAGACTGATGACTGGTGTAAAGTCTTCACACGGCTGGAGGACGCCTACACTTTTTAAGTAGTGTATGGCAAGGAAAGCTGCACACAGCATATATCTGATTCCTTGATTGATGATAAATCTATATATATACCCCAGAGTAGTGATAGGTAAGGAAGTCATTGACTTAGAAGGTGTCAATACAGTCCTTGCATGAGAATGATGAGACAATCTGTTACAATTGTCAGGGTGTAGAGTAGTTAGGGGTGAATGTGGAAATCCTTGTCTATATGTCTTAAGATCAGTGCTTTACCTTCATCATCATTATTTTTTATTGTACGCACTGCTATATTCCGGACCACTTTACAGACATTAGCAGTGTGTGGGAGGAAAATGGAGTCCCTGGAGGAAACCCACACAAACTGGGGGAGAAAATGCAAACTCCATGCAGATGTTGTCCTTGGTTAGATTAGAACCTAGGACCCCAGCCCTGCAAGGCACCAGTGCTAACCACTGAGCCACCATCATCTACCTAATACCATCTATAAAATATAATGATTTACCCTAATTGGCTGCTTCCTTAAATGGGTTAATACAGAATGGTCCTGTATGAGAATTGGGGGGTGTACCAACAACTTATTGGATATTCATTTGCAGGCCTTTCCCCAGTATATTTGTACCCAAATACTATTTTGGTATTCAGTTTAATAAGGGTCACTCATCTACCATATTCCATTTATAATACCAGCATTTTCTTATGTGGGCTCCTGCAGGCTCCAAAGTATAGGCGAGTTCAGCTATTACAGGAATCATGAGGACCACCAGAGAAAAACCCTATCTGAACTTAGCCGTGGAGCAGATTATTTGCTTCTATGGCTTATTACTGTTAAGGACAGTTGGTGTGAAAGTACAGTGCCAACCTACCATCCTATGGGCATTATCCTGGCAGTTCCTTGGTTTTCACCCTTTAATCCCTAAACAGGGATCTGGTCTTCCCTGCAGGGAAACCACTAGGCTGCTACCGCTTGGAAGAGTCACTCTGTAGTTGGCTGCTGAAGGTACCCTGAGTCTGATCTTCTGAAGATAGCCAGACCTTATCTCCAAGTGAGAACTGAGTTGGAGAGCTGGATATACAATCAGCAAACTTCTTCTTCTGAGATGAACTCTTCAGAAGAGCGGCCCTAGTCTCCTGCCAAATCTGGAAGAAGTTTTCAACAGAACAGTTTGTTTGTACTCCATAGGAAACAGCGACGGGAAGAGGCACCCATACACAATGAAGAAAGGATTCTTATTGATAGCCTCACTAGTATGGTTATTATTTAAAGACTGCCCATGGAAGCAAAGCAGCCCAATCTTTCTTATGTGCATTGGTGAAGTGGCACAAGTAGTTGGTCAAGACTTGGTTAATGCGTGCCACTTGTCTATTGATCTACCGATGGTAAGCAGAAAATAAGTCTAATTTGACATCCAAAAGGTTGCAAAAATTTCTCCAGCACTTGGACATAATTTGCATTGACCGGGTAGACATGATATGTAAAGAGAACCCATAGAGACAGAAGATGTGCTGAATGAACAATTTAGCTAGCAGGTTGTCAGATGGTAAACCATACAGATGATCCTGGCACTCGCTTTCTTCAGTATGCTTAGGGAGCGTTTTGGCCCGTCCAGAGCCTTTGTCAACCTTATAGTTGGTAAATCATTAATGAAGTCCATGGCGACTACAGGCACAGGAGAAATCCTTCCAGGTCTTTGTTTAGGAGTTTTGTTTTGGGTACAGGTGGTAAAAACGGAATCCTGGATGCCCTTGGAGATAGATGGCCACTTGTAGTGTCAGGGTGTGAGCTTGGATGTCTTACAGATACCAGGATGAGCCATGACTCTAGAGCGGTGCTGCCAGACCAGAACCCATTTCCTCATGGCCGAAGGGACAAAGGTCTTGCCTAGGGGAATGTCACTCAGTTGGACCAGAGCTAGTTAAACAATACAGGTCAGGTTTACAATATGTTGGGGCTCCACCTCCTGACCAAACGGAGCCGTCTTTTTTCACAAAGAAGAACCCCACTCCTGCCTAGGAGGAGGATTTTCCTATAAAATATTTTTCCAATTTTGCTTGATGTACTCAGACATGGCATATGTCTCAGGCAAATTAAATGGGTACACTCAGCCTCCTGGAGGAGAAGTACCCAGCAATAGGTCTATGAAGCAATCATAAGGCCTATGTGGAGGCAGCGTCTCAGCTTCCTTCTTATCAAAGACGTCAATGTAGCTGGCATAAACAGGAGGCAATCCTTTCTGTGGAATAGATAGAACATGGGGAGGCAGAACTAAAAATAATTTAGTTATGCACTCTAGTAGGCCCAATTTTACCCAGCCCATTTTTTATTGGAAAGATACTGTCACCGCCAGACATCTGAGAAGCTCTGACAGACGTTCTTCAGAACCTCCTGCTTGAGGTTCTTTTGTTTTGCATTCGTTTTGTCATCTCGTTTCCCTCTCTCAGCTCTCATCTAGTTGCACTGATTGCATCCCTTTAATTCCCCTCCCATACTGCATTACTTTGCGGTTTATACAACTTCCTGGAGTGTGCTCATGCTGGATGCTGCAACTGATGCGTCTACAGATAAGTCTGTTCATTTATTTGTGTTTTCCTGTTTGCTTGATCCTAGGTGACCCTGACTCCCTCCGTATTAAGTGTAGGGAGCCAGTGGTCGTGTCCCCTCACTATTATAGGGTGTTCAGGTGTCATACAGTCGAGGAACGAGGGTATGCAATTATCTACCATAGAGATTTTTGCATAGGCTGAGCAGTAAGGGAGAGTGCTAGGTCTGTTACAGGGCTTACCCTTTTGTTCCTTAGTTTTGGATCAAGTCAGTCGGATCTTCATTTGTGTCTTCTAGTTTTTTGCAACACCATCCGTGACAGATACACTGCCTGTCCAAAAAAAAAAGTCGCCACCTGTATTTAACTAAGCAAATAGTTATGAGCCTTCTATTGGATAATTACTGCATGGGCGATTATCTTTCAGCTGGCAATAAGTTATTTAACCCCAACTGGTGCAATGAGTTGCTCTCATTTCTCAAACAACCATGTCGAAAGACAAATCTCGTGGTCGTGGAAAAGCTGTTAGTCTGTTTGAGAAGGGTCAAATCATTGGCATGCATCAAGCAGAGAAAACATCTAAGGAGATTGCAGAAACTACTAAAATTGGGTTAAGAACTGTCCAACTCATTATTAAAAACTGGAAGGATAATGGGGACCCATCGTATTCAAGGAAGAAATGTGGCGGGAAAAGAATCCTGAATGATTGTGATCAGCGATCACTTAAATGTTTGGTGAAATCAAATTGAAGAAAAACAACAGTAGAACTCAGGGCTATGTTTAATAGTGAAAGTAAGAGCATTTCCACACGCACAATGTGAAGGGAACTCAAGAGATTGGGACTGAACAGCTGTGTAGCTGTAAGAAAACCACTAATCAGTGAGGCAAACCAAAAAAAAAGGCTTTGATTTGCTAGGGAGCATAAAGATTGGACCCTGGAGCAATGGAAGAAGGTCATGTGGTCTGATGAGTCCAGATTTACCCTGTTCCAGAGTGATGGACGCATCAGGGTAAGAAGAGAGGCAGATGAAGTGATGCACCCATCATGCCTAGTGCCTACTGTACAAGCCTGTGGGGGCAGTGCTATGATCTGGGGTTGCTGCAGTTGGTCAGGTCTTTTTTTCTTCCCTGATGGCACGGGCATATTCCAAGATGACAATGCCAGGATTCATCTTCATTTTCACACATGGATTGTCCCCCACAGAGTCCAGACCTTAACCCCATTGAGAATCTTTGGGATGTGCTGGAGAAGGCTTTGCACAGCAGTCAGACTCTACCATCATCAATGCAAGATCTTGGTGAAAAATTAATGCAACAATAGATGGAAATAAATCTTGTGACATTGCAGAAGCTTATCGAAACAATGCCACAGCGAATGCGTGCCGTAATCAAAGCTAAAGGCAGTCCAACAAAATATTAGAGTGTGTGACCTTTTTTTTGGACAGGCAGTGTACTATGCAATCACATTCTCACTGGCAGTTCTGCAGCCATTCTGCATTTTCTTCTTGGTAACATTCTTAAGAGCCCTGTGCACCATGTGTAGGAATGTCCTCAATTAACCAGGCTTCTATATGAGAGTGTGCGTTTCATAACTATAACTGAATAAATTAGTAGATTGCTATCTAGCTTACACTCCTAAATCATAATATGATTCTCTCCTGAGAAGTAGAAGCAAACATAAAAACATTTCAGAAGATAATAAAAGCTCAATAATTGTAGAAGAAGAAGAAGAAGAAGAAAGGAATTGGTGTAAGCCATTAGTCCACTCACCTAATCATGATATATCAGGAGTCTGACATAAAGCAGTTAAGCTGGTTTAAAGGGATTGTCCACTCCTTTTATATTGATGGCCTATGAGCTTTTCTGAAGTATCTCTAGTGCTAAAACTACATTGCTCGATCCATTGTGTTGTTGACGGAGTTGGTTACTGCAGCACTGCTCCCATGTTGGGGGCAGTGCTGCAGTAAGCAGCTCTGTCTGCTCCACAGTGGATGGAGCTGTGTAGTTCTAGTGCCTACTTCTGGTGCTTCTCCAGAGCAGTTAATTGACCGGGTTTGGGGACAGGGGTTTGAACCCCTGCCAATCAGATATTGGTGGCCTGGGGATAGGCTGTGACTATAATATTATATTCCTTTTATACATTTCCTCATAGAGGTTTAGGAAGGAATTGAGGTCCAGCTGGGTCTTACCAGTTGGGAGAGTATCCCTGCACAGTCTGACATTATCCAATCAGTACTGCTAGTATCAGACTGTGCAAGGACCCCCCCTCCCCTCCCCCCCCGGTAAAGTTATAAGAATAGGTGCTCCAGAATTATCATTACCTGGGGAATGCAAGTGGGTACTAAAACAGACATGTCAGGAGAGGTGAGGTGACAGTTCGTCTTAAAGATATGGCCTACGTGATGGGTGGAGTCGGAGAAGCCCAGACAATCTCTGCCTGCAGGCTCCGGAGAGGTAAATCCGGCGCTGGGTTAGTGTACACTGTTTTGTAGTACGGATTTGAGAAGCGTGACTGCACACACCTTTCTGATCATTTATCACAGCGCTCGCCCTGCATTCTCTTGCTCGATTTTCTCCTCTTAATTATCCTGCTCTGGCTCCTTTCCTCTCTGCAGTTTTCCTTTCATTCACAGATGTTGTGAGGTGGAAGAACCTTATTTGCCATTTAATGGAATTCCTCACTTGGTTGTGAGGCAACGCCACACCTTGTGCTAATCTGTAGTGAAAGCTAATAAAATATTCATATCAATTACGTGTGATATTAATTCTCCTTAGATGCCTTAGGGGACGGCATTGCTACATGTGTGGCGCAGCGTTGGTTTTAATAATTTTTCAATTACTCTAAATTATTAAATGGTGCTAAATAATTGAAATCAAAGGCATTAAATATGTACATTATTATTTTGAAACTAATATAAGAGACAGTTGTTTAATTAAATGAAAAATCAAATGCACGCCGCAGAGAGAGAAAATAACCAGAGGTGATAGAGGAATGGTGGCTAGCGTCTGACTGACTGGCTTCATGAAGTAGGTGATGCAGAGTTAGCAAATATGGAAGTGGAAAGTGTACTTGAGTGGTGAAGATGAGGACACCTGGGTGGTCAGACGTGAGATGGCGGCAAGCAGGCCAAAGATGTGCAGTATCTTTGTTATTGTCAGGGGCGGACTGGTCATAGACCCTACAGGGAAATGTTCCGGTAGGCCGCTACCCAGAGGGGCGCCTGAGCTGTCTTCATAGCCACCATCCAGATATGTCATAATTTGACGCTTCTCTCCTAATAATTTGACGCTTCTCTCCTGACTCTTGATTTCAGCTGCATTGCCATTATGAGGCAACCAGAGTAGGAGGACAGAACATGGCAGCTGGCACTGGCCGTCACATAGGAGAAGTGTCTCCTATTTGTATACCACAATACCGCCTAGTGCATACAACGATTATATAATCCACAAAAAGTGCACTAGATAAACCACGTGACCATCAAATGTCAAGTCTTTATGCAAAGTACATCATAAAACCTGAGTGTTCAAGACTAGAGGCAACATCACCGGACAGTAATGCAGCTGCAATATGGGATGAATACGTACAGTTTTACTAGCACTTTATTATAAGCTCGGATTGCACTGAACAGTCTGGCCATTGCACTTTGGTGATCTTTGTGATGTAACATTTATAGTTGCACTATATATTGCACTATATATCAGGTTTTGTGATGTATTTTGTATGAATAAAGATTTGATTATTTTAAGACGCACGGTTTATCAAGTGCATTTTTGTAAGTTATATAAACATGAATGCTTGGCCAAACCAAGTGTATGCGTACAGGGAGCAGTCATATCATTAGAGGCAGGGTTATGCTTAAAGATAAGGCCTCTGTATAGATAGCATAGGATCCACCATTAACAATAGGTGATGGTAACAGCTTATCTACTCCCCCTCCCGGCACAATGAACTTTCTACAGAGCATGTCTATAAACTCAGCTCATAATAGATCAGCTAATTGCATCTTTTAGGCCTCATTCACACCTCCATGCCCGTGCTCAAATACATAGAAAGGTGGTCAGTGATGCGTCCGTGAAGCTGTCCGTGAAGGATCTGTCTTTGGTCCGTGTGTCCGTTTTTTGCTGTCCGCGTGCCATCCGTGTTTCACTGACACTGCACAGCTGAATTATTTTTTTTTAAAGCATCTCTTCCTAATGATCTGTGAAACTTCGATGCAATACGGATGGCATCCGTGTGGCATCCATGGCTTTCATGGAGCCATAGACTATAATGGGAGTGATGGATCTGTGAACACGGACAAAATAGAGCATGCGCCCGTGATAAAAACACTGATGTGTGAATACACACATTAACATGAATGGGGGCATGTGCTGTCCGTGGAGAACACGTACAGCACACGTCCGTGGAACACTGACGTGTGAATGAGGCGTTATGCAAGTATAAAAATGCTCACTGGTTGGCAGCACTTCTTGCCATGTAAAGAGGGGATGTGCTTCAGACAAGATGTCAGGTGTACGGGGGACAAATGATCATTTTTGCACTGACCTTTAAACAAGTGCCAGTTGACTTCTCTTAATGCCCATCGATGCCCGTTATGACCCTTAGGCTCCATTCACACGTCCGCAATTTCATTCTGCATTTTGCAGAACGGAATTGCGGACCTATTCATTTCTATGGGGCCACACGATGTGCAGCCTGGATCCAGAAATTGCGGACCCGCACTTCCGGGTCTGCAATTCCGAAATAAATAGAACATGTCCTATTTTTGTCCACAATTGCGGACAAGAATAGGCATTTTCTATTAAGTGACGGCAATGTGCGGTCCGGAAAATGCGGAATGCACATTGCCGGTGTCCGTGTTTTGCAGATCCGCAAAACACTTACGGATGTGTGAATTGACCCTTAGGCCTCTTGCACATGACCGTAAGGCTTTTTCAGTATTTTGCGGTCCGTTTTTAATGGATCTGTTTTTCCGGGTTTTTGTTTCAGTAGTGTTTCCGTTCCGTTTTGCCTCTCCGTTTTTCCATTTGGTTTCCGTTTGTGATCCGTTTTCTGTGGATCGCAAATGGAAACGGAAGTATGCAATTTGGTCTGGGCATAAAATTTTCAATAGATGGTTCAGCAAAAACGTAATGGATACGGAAGACATACGGATGTGTTCCGTATGAATTAAAAATTTTTTGCGGAACCATTGACGTGAATGAAGCCACGGAACGTAATTTGCGGGCAATAATAGGACATGTTCTATCTTTGAACGGAAATACGGAAACGGAATGCATACGGAGTACCTTCCGTTGTTTTTGTGGACCCATTGAAGTGAATGGTTCCGCATACGGAACGCAAACGGACCACAAAAAAAGACGGAACGGAAACAAGAGGCCTTAGACTTGGTTTACCGCACTAGGTAGACAAGAAATCTTTTATATCTGACTTTCATTTTTAAACAATGGAAAGTAAAAAAAAAAAACTGAAAACGTTTCATAAAAGTCGATACAGGCGTAATCTGTGTTTTCTTAGCAAACCCTAATTGTTGTTTCCACGCAATAAAAGCATTAATCTATCTGCAGATAACATTTCTTGTACAGGTGACCAGCCGAGAAAGGCTATGCTTTGTTTATATAGCAGTGTATGACTGCCACCACCTGGGACTGAGGAAATAACCCGCTTTCAGTGCATTCAGTGCGTGGTCACGTTGACGCTGCTCCTTCTAAAGACTGCAGCAGAGTAACTCATTTTATGTATCTTGTTGTCTTTCCAGTCTTAGACTTCTTTTGTATTAACCAGTGCAAGACCGGGCCATTTATCCCCTATCCAGACCAGACGCATCTTCCGTGTGACTTTGAAAGACATAACTTTTTTTCCCATTAAGTTATTTAAATAAGATTTGTCTTTTTTCAGTGATACCGTGGGATTTATTTTTATGTAATTTTTTATGCTTTTATTTTTTATACCTGGGAAAATAGAAAAAGAAACAAAATTGTTTGCTGTTTTACATCTTTAGATTTTTTTAAATAGCACAAAGTGGACATTTTAAAATTGCACTCCCTTTCCATAACAGTTGTTTTAAAATAGGGGATAAAAAATTTGCAATGGAGGCCCCCTCCATTGTAAACTTTTTATCTCCTATTTATGATGTTATTCTTTTATTCATTTAGTTTTTTAGCCCTAGTTACAGGGGGTAAACAACCCTTGGAGGTTTTAACAAGGCTGTTGAGCCTCATTGTAGAGCTAATCTAGTTCTGCTAAGACCCAGCAGCTCATTTAGGCCTCTTTCACATAAGCGATACGGACTGTGTGAGGATCTGTTCAGGGAAAAACTGATGGTTTTGCAGGCAAGTTAAGGCTACTTTCACACTAGCGTTCGATCGGATCCGTTCTGAACGGATCCGATCATAATAATTCAGACGGAGGCTTCGTTCAGAACGGATCCGTCTGCATTATATTGGCATATAAAAGCTAAGTGTGAAAATAGCCTCGGACGGATCCGTCCAGACTTTCAATGTAAAGTCAATGGGGGACGGATCCGCTTGAAGATTGAGCCACAGTGTGTCATCTTCAAACGGATCCGTCCCCATTGACTTACATTGTAAGTCTGGACGGATCCGCACGCCTCCGCACGGCCAGGCGGACACCCGAACGCTGCAAGCAGCGTTCAGCTGTCTGCCTGGCCGTGCGGAGGCGAGCAGAGCGGAGGCTGAACGCCGCCAGACTGATGCAGTCTGAGCGGATCCGCATCCATTCAGACTGCATCAGGGCTGGACGGAAGCGTTCGGGTCCGCTCGTGAGCTCCTTCAAACGGAGCTCACGAGCGGACAGCCGAACGCTAGTGTGAAAGTAGCCTAAATCAGTTTAGTCTGTGCATGCGTTCAATGTTATAGTTTTTCTGCGCGCATCAGTTATAATGCATTTTTCACGCGCCTCAAGAAAAACTGAAGAATGACAATCTACATCTCTTAGCAACCATTAGTGAAAAACGCATTGGAGCCTAAGGCCTTCCGTTTTTCACGCAAGCCCCAGTCACTTCTGTGGTGCGGAGATGCATGAAAAATGCAGAATATAGAACATGCTGCGATTTTTTTCTGAACGCAAAGATGATGCGTGAAAAAAGAGATGAATAGGTCAGGATACTGTTCGGATGCTATGCGTGGGATACACACATGTCATCCAGATGGAAAACTCACTTGTGTGAAATTGGCCTTAGTTACCTGGGAACTGGTTACCTAGCCACATGACTGCTGCAACCGGAGCAGGAATGAGCTTCTAAAGTGTATGGCCATATTAAGAAGGACATAGCTAAACTTAAAGGGGTTTTCCGGGCTGTTCATATTGATGACCTATCCTCAGCACCCCCGCTGATCAGCTGTTTGAAGAGAAGGTGCACCGTGCCAGCGCTGCTTTCTCTTCATTGTTTACCTGCTCGCCGTCGCATCCGCAGCGGCGAGCAGGTGTAATTACACCCAAGCCGCCCCATTCATTTCAATAGGACGGATTGCTCCTATAGAAGTGTCGGACCCCCGCCGATCTGATATTGAGGACCTATAATGAGGATAGGTCATCAAAAAAAATAACTTGGACAACCCCTTTAAGTAGATGCAAAGGAGGGTGACCATAGTAGTTACAGATTGGGTGGTGTGCAGAACTGAAAGATATGATCAAACTTGAGGTTATTAGGGGTGATGTCATTAATATTTACAATACATGGAGAGTACAGAGAGCTTTCTAATGATCTACAACAGGAATGGCCAACCTAAAGCTCTCCAGCTTTTGCACAACTACAACTGCCAGCATGCCCACACTGTCTACAGCAGGGCATGATGGGAGTTGTAGTTTTACAACAGCTGGAGAGCCACAGGTTGGCCATCCCTGATCTATAAAATCAGGGCCATCTTTAATATTGATTGGACCCTGGGCAAAAATTTACTTGGGCCCCCTGGATCCCTCCTTCCCACACCCTTGCATGCAATCACGCCCTCCACCACAACACACACGCACAAAAATCCACACACCTGGTAGAGTACAGTGAATGACTGTAAATACTTCCAGTTCTGAAGACTCCAGCGGCTCAGGATCAGTGCTCTGGGCAGCTGGGCTCAGGCTGGAAGTGGGCACCGCTCTGCAGGAAGAAGCCCAAGGCTCGGCTCACCCTAGCGTTACAGTGCACCTCAGCACTCCACAGTATGCAGTATAGCACCCTATAGTATACAGCACCCCACAGTATGCAGTATAGCACCCTATAGTATACAGCACTCCACAGTATACAGTAGAGCACTATAGCACTCCACAATATACAGCTCCCCACAGTATACAGTAAAGCAGTATAACACCCACAGTATACAGCAACCCAACAGTATACAACACCCCACAGTATACAGTAGAGCAGTATAGCACTCCACAATATACAGCTCTCCACAGTATACAGCACCCAAAACTATAAAGATTACAGCACCTCACAGTATACAGCACCCCAGGTATACAGTAAAGCAGTATACCACCCCACAGTATACAGCCCCCCACAATATACAACTTCCCACAATATACAGTAGAGCAGTATATCACCCCATAGTATACAGCACTCCATAGTATACAGTAGAGCAGTATAGCAATTAGCACCCCACAGTATACAGTAGAGCAGTATACCACCCCACAGTATGCAGCACCCCACAGTATACAGTAGAGCAGTATAGCACACCACAGTATACAGCACCCCATAGTATACAGTAGAGTAGTATAACACCCAGTATACAGCACCCACCGTATACATCCCCCAATAGTATACAGTAGAGCAGTATAGCACCCCACAGTATACAGCCTCCCACATATACAGTAGCTTACAGTATATTAGCATAACAGCCCCTGTCACCTTTTCCTGATGTAATCTTCACACAAAAAAGCTCCACAAGTCTGGCAAACTTCTCCTGCAGCAACACTCCTGGTAGACAGGACCTTTGATGACCTCATAGCCATGTGACCAGTAATATTGCTAAGTTACTGGTCACATGGTGATGATGTCATCTAAGGTCCTTAAGAGAATCACAGCTCTCATAGTTCGCTGCCTGGAGTGCTGGCAGGCAGGCAAGGCATGGCATGGCAGCACCCTCCTGTGTAGCTGACAGCCTGACACCTGGTGCAGTGGCCAGTAGGGCTCAAGAGGCAGCTGCCTTGGGCCCCCCAGGAGCAACTGGGACCGGGGCAGTTGCCCCTTGTTAAAGACGGCCCGGTATAAAATTTATACCTAGGTCTGTGCCCATGACAGGAGGACATCCTCTACATCTAGTTGAAAGAAGGTTTCACCGTCACCAAAGATGGGGATTCTTTACTGTAAGAGCAGTGTGCCTATTGGTTGAAAGAGTTTCAAATCCTGGATGTTTCAAACCTAAATCTCAGGTTTTCTGTACTAGATTACTAGAGGTGGGTTATTGACCTATCTGACGTGTTTGGAGGAGTAGAAAAATAATTTCTACCCCTAACATGAGATAATTGACAACGGTCATTGTTGCCTTCATCTGGATCAACACTGTCTTAATTCAGCCTTTCTTAGTTACTATAGAAGAAAACACCACATGATAAATGACAGCAAAATACTGTATAGAAAACAAGTTCCTTATGGCAGTGTCCCGGCCTGGAGGGACAGATCAATTACAGTCTTCCTACAGGTGGGAACAGTTTAGTGCATACAACCTACAGCACTAGAAAAATATTATCTCCAGTCTACAGCCTTGTCCATCGCTCCTTACGGTCAGTCTCTTGCCAAATCCTGTGTCTACATCCTTAAAAATATCTCCCACATCCGCCCTTATCTCTGCGCTAATACATTTATTAATGCTCTTATCATTTATCGCCTTGACGGCTATACAACTTTATTGAGTAGACATCAGGAATGGTTTTGCCAGTGCTGCAAGTGGTTGCTGTTCTTGCCTACTTCTCATCTACAAACCATCTCACCAAGCTACGCTGGGCTAACCATAGCGAGAATATGTGACCTACCCCCCCCCCCCCATTATGCCCTTACACTCCTGTCTGCACGTGAGCACAAGCTTGAGGACACAGCAGTCTAAAGGGGACGTATGAGACTAGAAAAAAATAAATGCCTTTTTTTCCCCCTGAAACCACTACCTTTGGCCGTGTCTAGTATTGCAGTTTGGACACCTTTGCTTATATAGGGCTGAGCTGCAATACCAGACCATGACCAAAAAGGGGCGCTGTTTTTGTGAAAATATGTCCCCTTTAAGGAGCCTTCAGGTCTCTTCTTCTCTATGCACATGGAGATATATCAGGACATAATACCATGAACCCAGGCTTGGACTAGATGTTGACTTCATTTGCACAGAAGACACAAGTTCCATGAGTCTCGATGCACCTGGAATATATCGGCATGATTTGAGCTGGCCGTGCACATTAGATAAATGCTGACCAAAGCTGGCATCTAATGCATATGGTAGCCTCCCGACTCTCACCGGATGGCAGATGTAGGGGGAAAAAAGGATTAGGCTGTTGGATTTCAGCTGCCTGATCTTTTTCTTCTCAGGAGTCAGAGGTGTCATTCAGGACACATGCATGCTGGGCTGAGCAGAGCATGCATGTGTATGCCAGAGGGGTCAGGAGAGAGAACTGTCAGATGAATTCGTTTTTTTCGCAGACGCTATCTAATGTGTATCTCCAGCCAGAGCTGCACTTCATTAGTGGTGATTGGGGAACAATTCATACAATTGCAACATTTCCCATCTACTTGGGATTGTGACTGCAGCAGGGGAATGTTGTCTGACCGGATTCTAGTAACAGTCACATCATGTCTGTGTCCTGATGGTAGCAGTCATCATGCAACTGAAGTCACATTTTTAGACCGTCACAATGACACAATGCAGGCTGTCCGTAGCCACCACTGGGGGGAGCTTAGGCGCGCACCGCATACTGTTATATTAAAAAATAATTGTAAAAATTCCTCTAAAACCTCTGCCAAATTACAAATCTGCCACCAAAAATGCTAATTTTCCGCTGTTGAATCAGTGGCAGATTTTGCCCATGTGAACACAGCCTTAGGTCCCATGCACACGACCATATCCGTTTTGCAGTATACGGATACCCTCTGTGTTGCATCCACATTTTTTGTGGACCCATTGACTTCAATGGGTCTATGGTCCGCATTTTGCGTTGAAGTATAGGACATGTTGTATCTGTTTGTGGATCATCCATGTGCTTTCTGCATCTGCATGTTCATTAGGCTACATGTACACAACCGTATGTATTTTTCGGTCCGCAAAAATATGTGTGTGTTGCATTTGTTTTTTTGTTTTTTTTAGCGGATCCATTGTAACAATGCCTATGCTTGTCCGCAAAACGGACAAGAATAGGACATGCTCTATATTTTTTGCGGGGCTACGGAACGGACATACGGTTTCGGAGAGCACACGGTGTGTTGTCTGCATTTTTTACAGACCAATTGAAATGAATGGGTCCACATCCTATGCGGACAATACATTCGTGCTTGCATGAGGCCTTACACAAAATGCAGCCCACAGACCCCTTTAAGTCAATGGGTCAGCAAAAAAAAAGATGCAGACGGCACAGGGACCCCAGGGCACCGGGGCTAGAGCTGAAATAAAAGTTTTTGCAACGGTTTTTAAGTCATGGCCACAACACAGTAAACGGAGCGAAGTGGCGGCACCAGCAATCTGATAGGTCAGTCCCGTGGTGGATGTGCAGTGGTACAATACTCCACATGTACATGTCCTCTAACGGGTAAACTCACCAAACGCTCATGATTTTTTATCCTCAACCTTTTCCACAAGCAGAATATGGAATTATCTTGTATTATTTGTATTATAACATGTTCAATTTTTTTCTCTTGACAGATATCAAAGGAACACGAAATACCAAGAACTAAAAAAAATCAAAAACAACAAAGTGCCTTGGAAACCAACAGGGAACCGATACAGATGTTTCTAGCATATCCCATTGTGAACAAATAAATATATTTTTGCATACTGACAAAATAATGTACTTCCATAATTCTCACAATGTCCATTTTTCTATGTCGTCCTGTATATGCGGATGTTTGTAATGTCCAATGACTGCCATACTGAAAGAACGCACGCCCAGTGCGCCCGTCCCCACGGTCATTGCCAGGGACCCCCTGACCGCGGTGAGGCATTGTGTGCTTCCTGCCTCCAGGTTCGAATTGGCAAACGGCTGCTTTGCTGGGTATAAGTGACTTTTGACGTTATGCTGGCTGCCAAGAAGACTGGTTTGTGACCGCCTTTAGAACAGACATATTAATATTGCATATTATGTTCTGTGTAATATTTCTGCTGCAATTTGTGTATTCAAAATCCTGTAATAGACTCTGCTTTGCAACACTGGTAAATCGATGTATTTAATGCTTCTGCAGCCCAAAAAGTAACGTTTGGTTGAGATATATATGTTCTTCTTAACCCAAAGTTAAATATTTCTGGTCACAAGACTTTATTTAAAAAATTGCATGACAAATTGCCTTGCTCATTGTCGGCACAGGACAATGTATTGTTATGCAGAGGTCAGTCTACGAGTGCTGCGTAGCCTTCACTTTATGTACTGTGAGCCAGACACGTGGGGCAGCGGACTTGTATACAGACATATACAGGCTGGTGCCATTCGTTTTCTGTACATTACGTGTATAATACATTCCAGTGACATGTGCAATATGTAAATAGGTGTAAATATTACCTACATAATAAAGTGTTTGGTATATATACAGCATGTTGTGCTTGGTGGACTCTGCATTGCTTATGGCCGTTCTCAATATGTTTCTGAAGACCCTTCACAATGTGGCATAGTGTTAAAAAGTCACTGCACTTTTACACAATTTCATTTAATAGAGAATGGTGTAATTATCACATTTCTAAATCACTTTGTTTAAAAAATATGCCTGCAATTACCTGATAAAAGGCCACTAGGGGTCTCACTTCCACAGAGGGGGGGCGTGTCAGAGCCAGCGGAGATCCTGACAGAAGCACTGCCTACTATACACTACTTCTGAATTCACAGGAGCCTGCTGCCTTTCTGTAAGTGTGATTTCTGTTCTGTGAGCTTCAGAGCGGAAAACAGAGGGAAATAAGGGAAACAGCATCAAAGCAGTACAGTGCTGAGAGAAGGGAGACACCCCCTGCTTCTGAGTGAAATGCTTCTAGCTGTGCAGTTGAAACAATAAATAATATGGCTGAAAAAGACATTAGAAAAGCCCAAAAAATGCCAGTTCCTTCGTAGTTATGATTGTACAAAGAAGCACAGACATTATGCAAACTTTTTTTTTTTAACTCAGGTATGCGTTAAGGACTGTGCAGCTCCGATGCTTAACCTGCCCCATAAAAGAGCTGTGTTACTGAAAGGGCGCGGCCATAAACCCTTATATAGCAGAAATACCGCAGCACTTACATTAACAGTGAAGCGGATGAGATTTTAGAAATGTGATCCACATGTTGCAGAAACAACCTGCAGTGTAAAAATGTGCTGCAGGTTTTTGTGGCTGCAGATATCAGACAGATCGGTTACAGAAAGTCCACAGTGGACTTGCCACATACCAAAAAAAAGGAGTAGAGAGAGAGAAAGGAAGACTTGAGCTCCTGGATGTCACGTCCATTGCTCACACGACCTGTCTGCAGCCCAATCTAAGTGAGAGCGACTGAGCTGCAGTACCAAGCACAGCCACTAAATGTGCGGCGTTGCTTGGTACAGCATGATGAGGCCACAGCGCTCCTTCAAACAGCTTATAGGTTGGGGGTGCTGGGAGTTGGACCATCACTGATCAGATCATAATGACCTATCCTGAGTATGTCATCAATATTTAAAACCTGGAAGACTCCGTTAACCCCTTCCTGACAGCAATTTTCTGTTTTCATTTTTTTACTCCCTGCCTTCCTTGAGCCACAACTTTTTTATTTTTGCATTCACATAGCCTTCTGTGGACTTGTTTTTTGCGGGTGATGTTGTACTTTCTAATGACACCATTTATTATTTCATACAATGTGGTGGGAAGCTTGACATTTTTAAATGGGATGGAATTGGAAGAAAAAACAAACAAACACGCAATTCCACCACAGTTGTATGGGTCTTGTTTTACAGTGTTTCCCTGTTCCCCATTCTCTGGGTCAGTACTAGAGATGAGCGAATTGAAGTTGACGAAGTGGAATTCGATCCGAATTTCAGGAAAAATTTGATTCGCACAGAATCCGAATTTCCTGACGCTTTGTGGTAATGAATCACATTTTTTCCTAAAATGGCTGCTGCACGTGTTAGGAGATGGAAAAAAGAACTCTGGGGAGGAGGGATCCCCCAAAATGTCATGCATGCAGCCAGCCAGCCCTGTGATGTCACAGCCCTATAAATAGCCTCGGCCATCTTGGATTCAGACATTTTCCAGTGTACTTAGTGCAGGGAGAGACGTCAGCAGGCGCTAGGGACAGTGCTAGGAAAGACTTGAAAACTTTTTTTTTGCTGTATAGAAGCTCAGTGAAAGGATAGGGAGGAATCATTCCACAGTATTGAAGCAGAACAGGGTTCAGTACGGGAGGTTACAGCCTGGGTAATAGGAGCATCCTATTACATCTTGCTGCACTGACTGCGGATCCAAATTCCATTATACTGCTGCTTTCAGGTTTGAAATAGATGATACCTCTGGAATTCCAGAAAACCTTGCTTGTTATTGGGGTGTTGCAGCCATTAACAGGGTTTATTACTAGGAAATATTTCTATGTCTTATTAGCCCTTGTGCGGTGCAGTTATATGTTCTAAAGCCTTTTGTGGCTTGTATTAGTGGGGAAAAAAGTGCTTATTAGCCGCTGTGTGGTGAAGTGAGAAAATTACAGCCTTTTTGGGCGGTGTATTAGTGGAAAACAAAAAGTATTATTTGCCGTTCAACTGTGAAGTTATATGTTCTAAAGCCTTTTTTTGTTGTGTATTAGTGGGAAAAAAGGGCTTATTAGCCGTTCAGCGATGCAGTCATATGTTCTAAAGCCTTTTGTCGGAGTGTATTAGTGGAAAAAAGGGGCTTATTAGCCATTGTGTGGTGAAGTGAGAAAATGACAGCCTTTTTTGGCGTGTATAAGTGGAAAACAAAAAGTATTATTTGCTGTTCAGCGGTGCAGTTATATGTTCTAAAGGCTTTTTTGGGGTGTATTAGTGGAAATAAATAAGGGCTTATTAGCCGTTGTGTGGGGAAGTGAGAAAATTACAGCCTTTTTGCGGGTGTTTTAATTTCATTTTTATTTATTTATTTGATCTAACAGTGTGTCAGACAGAGAAGTGCCAGGCCCTGTACAGGGAAGGGGCAGATGCCTAAATGTTTATGGCGCATGCACAGGTCGCAGCAGTGTAAGGGGGCGTGGTAGCAGGAGTCGCAGCGAGAGGCCTGAGCTCCCGGTGTCATCTAGCGGTCGTGTCTTGACCAGCAACCCAGTGGTTCTTGAATGGTTGACTCGGTCATCCACTTCCTCCCAACTGACATCAGACACCCCGAGTCAAGAGTCGGTGGGTTTGTCAGACTCAACCCTTAGCTACTTTTACACTAGCGTTTTTTGCGGATCCATCATGGATCTGAAAAAACGCTTCCGTTACAATAATACAACCACATGCATCCGGTTGTATTATGTCTTCTATAGCTATGACGGATCCGTCATGAACATCATTGAAAGTCAATTGGGGACGGATCTGTTTTCTATTGTGTCAGAGAAAATGGATCTGTCCCCATTGACTTACATTGTGTGTCAGGATGGATCCGTCTTGCTCGGCACCACATCGCAGACTGAAAAATGCAGCTTGCAGCGTTATTCTGTCCACGATAGGGACGCAATCAAACACAACAGAATGCATTTTGGTGCATTGGTGCAAGGTTTTGTTGCATTGGTGTAGGTCCCCATTGACAATGAATAGGGACAAAACTGAAGCGTTTTCTTCTGGAATTGAGATCCTATGACGTAACTCAATAGCGGAATTAAAAACGCAGATGTGAAAGTAGCCTTAGTTTGCATGGCCCGGGAGCAGGCCCTGTGCCCTCACCGGCCCTCAACCTGCCTCTGTCCTTTTCTGTTCCCTCAGCCAGAGAAGAATTATATGCTGTGGGCTCAGCCCCACTATACAGCAAGGATGAGCTACTAGAGGACAGACAGCAGCTACTGCCCAGCCAAGAGGCAGGCAAGTAGTAATGAGGAGAGTGGCGGGGGGGCTGGTGTTGAGTGCGGTCAGGGTCCTGGCTCATCAGTGACGTGAAGACAGTACTCGATGATGATGTAGCCATTCAAAATTGGGAGTCGGGTGACGAAGGGGCGTCATCATCATCTGGATAAGAGGGTGGCAGCTTGCGCGTGAGGTAGCCGTGGAGCTAGCAAGTCAGTAGCGTGGCCGGTAGTCATCAGGGTGGCAGCAGTGGAAGGTCGGGAGCCAAACGTTCCTGGGGTAGACCACCTGCTTCATAGGAGCCTACCTGCCCAGAAAGTAGTGGTGCAGGGGTTCACAGAGGCAGCGGCGGTAGCAGTCAGTGCGGAGTGTTGGGATAAAATCACCTAATTGGCAGTGTGGCAATTTTTTGTTAAGCTGTCGGAGGAGGTAAACATGGCCATTTGCCAAATTTGTGGGCAGAAGGTGAATCGTGGCCAGGGTGCCAATGTTGGCACCACGGCACTGCGTCAACCTATGCAGCATCATCCAGTGGCACGCACCTGATTACAGTAAGTCAAGGCTCCACCACCTCAGCCGAAGGAAGCTGTCTGTCCTTCCCATCATCTAACAGTCCTGATGCTCCTGCTTCTCCTCGTCAGTCATTCCGTCAGCAATCGATCACCAAAGCGATTTCCAAGAGACAATAATATGCGTGCACTCATTCAACGGCAAGAAGCTGAACGTGCTCCTGGCCAAGTTGCTGGTTCTGCAGTCCCTCCGATGGCTTGTGCCGAGCCGAGGTGGAGAGTCCCAAGCCGTCATTTCTTTGCCAAAAAGGCAGTAACAGCCCTGCACACATATGTAGAACAGAAGGTGGGCCAGTCCTTGAGCCTGTCGGTGTCTGCCAAAGTGCACGGCTGTAACCATAGCTCCTAAACATCCGGGATCCGGTGGGACAGTCCCGGATTACAGTGGCTGTCCCACTGTCCCAGTACAGAGGAGGTATGTCCCGCTTTCTGGCAGCTGTCCCTGCGTCCATAGGAAGCAGAGACATTTGCCATAATGAAGCAGCGAGCCGTAGGCGGCTCCCTGCTACATCATTCGTGCCGACTCTCCACACCTCTGGTCTGTGCGGGGCCGGCTGGCAGTCAGTGTCGGTTCTGTCTCCTTCACAGACTAGAGCAGCCGATGTCCTGCTGCTGCTGCTACTACTAGGAACAATGTAAGGGTGGGTTCACACTAATGTTATGGAGTCCGTTATGGCTTTCCATTATAACAGGGTTATAACGGAACATAATGGAATCCATAAAACAGAAGGACGGATCCGTTTTGCTGCCCATAGACTTGCATTATGACGGAATGCAAAACGGACGCCTTTAAAAGGCATTTTGTTTTGCTCTGTCCTAATATAAGTCTATTGGAATCAATACGGATCCATTTGGTTCCCGTTATGCAAGACAGAAAAAGAAGTCCTGTCGACAGGACTTTGTTTTCTGTCTTGCATAACGGGACCCAGACGGATCCGTTATGTTTTCCCATAGACTTTTCCTATTAGGACAGAGCAAAACGGAATGCCTCTTAAAGGCTTCCGTTTTGCATTCCATCCTATGGATTCCGTTATAATCTTTTTATAACGGAAAGCCATAACGGACTCCATAACGCTAGTGTGAACCCACCCTAAGTATAAGGTGTTTATTTTATTTTTTACTTTCTGTGAGCGGCACAATGTGGGCATATTACTAGGGGGCACAATGTGGACATATTACTGGGGGGCACAATGTGGGCATATTACTAGGGGGCACAATGTGGACATATTACTGGGGGGCACAATGTGGGCATATTACTGGGGGGCACAATGTGGGCATATAACTGGGGGCACAATGTGGGATATTACTGGGGGGCACGATGTGGACATATTACTGGGGGGCACAATGTGGTCATATTACTGGGGGGCACAATGTGGGCATATAACTGGGGGCACAATGTGGGATATTACTGGGGGGCACAATGTGGACATATTACTGGGGGGCACAATGTGGTCATATTACTGGGGGGCACAATGTGGGCATATAACTGGGGGCACAGCTGGGCATATTACTTGGGGCACAATGTGGGCGACAATGTCCGCCTCTGCCTCCTCATCCTTCTTTGTGTCCTCAGCCTCCACTGCAGGGACAATTCACAGTGCCCCACCAGCATACCACATGTGCAGGGCACGACGGAGTCACGCTGTTCTGCACCTAGTAGTGCCTGGGCAAACTGAGTCACACAGGGGAGGAACTGCTCCGTGTCCTTCATCAAGAAATCGAATCCTCGCTTTCTCTGCGACAACACAAAATTGGAAACATGGTGACTGACAACGGGAAGAACGGTGTGTGTCGGCGCTGCGTCAAAGACGGATGAGTTATGCGCCATGCATGGCATATGTGTTCAATCTGGTTGTCAAGCGTTTCCTGAAGTCTTCCACCTATCTGCAAGATATTGTAAAAATGGCCAGGAAACTTTGCATGCACTTCAGCCACTCGTACACCGCAAAGCACACCCTCCTTGAGCTGCAGTGGCAGAATAGCATCCCACCAACATAGGCTGATATGCAACGCTTCCACCCATTGAAATTCCACCCTCCATACATTGGACCGACTATACGAAGCGAGAAAGGCCATAAACCATTTCTTGATGATCCAAGCGGACAGGAGTACTCCTCTGTGTAACTTCGATGGCAGCTCATGCGTGACACCTGCCGTTTGCTCAGGCCCTTTGAGGATCGGAAGGACTAGGGGATGAACAACGTCATTCCACTGCTTCATCTCCTGGAACAGATGCTGATAAATCTGGCTGGTCAGGGGACTGGAGACGTGGCGCCTACATCTCATGGTTACATGAGCCCTGTGGGGGCTGAACTGGAGGAGGAGGAGGAGTTTTTCTACACAAGTGACAGGAGAGGAGGAGCAGCTGGAGGAGAAAGAGGTAGATGAGGAAGACGAGGCAGATGACCCAGGCACACCGTGGCAGTTTGCAGTGGAGATAGAGGCAGGGAGTCCCTCCAAGTCACTTGCGCAAATGGCCCACTGCATGCTCACTTGCTTGGGTAGGACAGCCAAATTGTCACCATTCGGCAGAGGAATGACTGTTCTGGCTCTCCACCTTGTTGGACCCTCGCTACCGGTCCAAAATGGGGGCCTTTTTTTTTTTACACCCGCTTAGAGGGAGGACAAACTGAACTACTATAGAGATATCCTATGTAGTCAGTTGGCCGCTGCCATTCTGCGCCATTGTCCATCCTCTCGCAGGTCTGACCGGGGGGCCCTCTGCGCTCTCGTTCCACTGCCATGGCTGCTGTGGCAGGGTGGGGGATGGGGGGTTAGGAGCAGTACCAGCTCCAGCAGCAGCAGCTTGAGTCTAGAGTCAATGATGAGCAGCTTTCTTAACCCGCCTAGTGAAGAAACTACTCACCAGCAGCAGCTAGACCTGGAGCAGAACCTGAACCAGTAGGCGGTGGCATACTTGGACCTTACCCTGCCACCCCACATTGAAGATCCACTGGACGAGTTTGCCCTGGAAAAGCTGTCCTGCCCGGCCAGTAGTGTGGCATCAGAGCAGGTGTTTAGTGCGGCGGGGGCCATAGTTACCCCAAGGAGAACTTGCCTGTCCCCCCAAAATGTGGAGAGACTGACCTTTGTCCAGATGAATCAGGTGCAGATCAGCCAGGATTTCCACCCAACCAATGCCTGATGGATCAGATTAGATCATCCATGCTGCCTCACCCAAGCATTGACAAAAGAGACTGTTTTCTTCTGGCTACCTGCCTCAGCTACTATTCTGATGCTGCCACCCACCTGATGCAACACATCTGATGCCAAGTGCTCCTTCTTACACCCACCATGGTCAGCGGGTACTGTTATTGCCACCCACCTTGCCACTTTGTCACCGGGTCACTCTGTGGTCTTCAGATGCTGCTGCCACCTCACCACTTAGGTCTCCTCATGCTGCTGTTGCCACCTCCACCCTATGTCACCTTGCCACTATGTGGCCTCTGTCTCTGGGCCACTCTTTGGTCTCCCCATGCTGTTGCCAACTCACAACTCTATCTAGGTCACTCTGTGACCTCCTCATGCTGATGCCACCTGATGATTGGGCCACAATTTTGCCTTTTTTAGCCTGGTTGATCTGTCAGAAGGAAGGTAAAATGAGACGCACAATGGATCCTGTTTGTGTAGCAGCTGTAAGGCCTGTATGGTCCCATCAGAATTGGCTTATGATTTGGTAGCCAAAAGCAGGAGTGGGTACAAAACACAGAAGACAGGCAAATATTCCATTCACGTGTCATCTCTGTTTTGGATCTACTCCTGTTTTTTTGGGGGCTTTAGCAATACTGATGGATTACAGACCAAATGCTGACCGAGTGAAGGCAGATGTTCAACAGACAGGATCAGTTTTTTGGGGGGCTATTGTTCTGACGGACCAGGGGAAGGGCCAAATAATCAGTGACGTCAACACAAACTGCTGACACCCTCTCCACTCTGTCAGGGTGGCTCTACTTGTATAAGCGTTTACTAGAACAGGTTCGGTAGACATCTATGTGGAATCAGCTGACAATTGTGTAAAAGGAGTGCGCTCTTTCACGATACAGTAGGATCTTGGGCCTACTGCAAACCGGCCGAATATAATTTTTGAGAAATTCACTCATCTCTAGTCAGTACAATTACCCCATTACCACATTTATATAGCGTTTAATTTTTTCCTTTTTTTCAACACAAGAAAAACAATTTTGGCAAAAAAAATAAAAAAAATTGTAATCACCGTATTCTGTCCCCCATATCCTTTTTATTGTTACATTTACAGAGCTGTGTGAGGGCTCATTTTTGCAGTGTGATCTTTAGTTTCCATTGATAACATGGAGTGTGTATGACTAAAACATATATTTAGTTTACCGGTAAATGGCTTTCCAGGAGTCCGGAATGACAGCACCCATGGAGGATGCCCTTATGGGTTTCTGCAGGGACAGGAAGAGAGACAGTTTAAAAGGCCCCTCCCCATCCCCTTTCTCCAGTGTTCTTATAACTTACTACACCAGATAGGCTGCCACATCTTTATTTTGAGAACAATGTTAATTCACACTGTATACAGTAGCAGTATTAGTCATACAAACCAAATAGTGTACCGAAAGGAACAAAAAAAGGAGGGGTAGTATTGGGTGCTGTCATTCCGGACTCCTGGAAAGCCATTTATCAGTAAACTAAATATATGTTTCCAGGACGTCCTCCATGACTGCACTCATAGAGAACTAACAACTTAGAACGTAATCTTAGGGGGGGGGGGGGGGGGGGACCACTGCCTGTAGGACCTTACAGCCAAAAGCTAAGTCCTGATTGGCCATTGAGTCCAGTCTGCAATGTCTGACAAAGGTAGTGGAGGAAGACCAGGTTGCTGCCTTGCAAATTTGATCGATGGAAGCTCCTGCTTTCTCCGCCCAGGTTGTAGCCATGGCTCTGGTAGAATGAGCCCTCAAAGCTATGGGGCAAGACAAATTCTGCAGTCTATAACATTCCCTGATGGTCTCCCTGATCCAGTGGGCTAAAGAGGTCTTAGAGGCTTTGCATCCCTTGTTTTTACCACCGAATTGGATGAGGTTTGGTGATTTTTTCCAAGGTTTCGTCCCCTTGATGTAGGCGAGGACTGCTCTTCTCACATCCAGACAGTGGAATCGTTCCTCCTGTATGTTTTTGGGAGCGGTACAAAATGAAGGGAGTATTATCTCCTGTTCTCTGTGAAACACTGAGACAACCTTGGGAAAAAAGGAATGATCCAACTTAAGAACTATCCTATCGTCTAGGACCTTCAAAAAGGGTTCCCTAACTGACAGGGCCTGAATCTCGCCTATCCTACGGGCAGTAGTGATAGCTAGTAGAAATACCGTCTTGAAGGATAGAAGTTTGTCGGATATATCCTCAATGGGTTCGAAGGGAGAATCACATAAGCTGTTCAGTACTACATTTAAGTCCCACGTGGGAACCGTTTGTCTTAAGGTGGGTCGTATTCTGGAAACTGCCCTGATAAACCTCTTGACCCACCTGTGTTCTGCTAATAGAAAGTCTAAGCAGCTACTTAAGGCCGAGATCTGCACCTTAAGTGTGCTAGGTTTTAAACCCATATCAAACCCTCTCTGGAGTAAATCTAGTATGTGGCCTATGGGCGGATTTCTAGTCCCTGGATGATTTTGGGCTAGCCAAGATGAGAATCTCTGCCATATTTTAAGATATATGGCCGAAGTTACTGGTTTACGGCCTTGTTGCAGAGTTGATATTACTTGATCGGAGAGACCTTTCTTCCTCAGGGTCTGTCTCTCAGGATTCAGGCAGTCAGTCTCAGCTTGTTGAGATTGGAATGTTCCAGAGGCCCTTGCGTTAACAGGTCTTTTCTGCATGGAAGGGGATACGGATCTCTGACTGACATTTCTTTCAAGATAGGGTACCAGGCTCTCTTGGGCCAGTCTGGCGCAATTAGGATCAGAGTGATAGAGCTGGTCATCATCTTCTTTAAGACTGCCGGGATTAGGGGCAAAGGAGGAAAGGCGTATGCCAGTTTCATGTCCCAACTCTGGGCTAGGGCGTTTACTGCCACTGGACTTCCACTGGGGTTTAGAGAGTAGAAACAGTCCAGCTGTAAATTTTCCCTGGACGCAAAGAGATCTATCTCTGGTTGGCCCCATACCTGGCAGATCTGTTTGCCGCCCTGTCTCTTCAGATAACATACTGTCGTTATATTGTCTGATAGTATCCTGACGTATTGACCTTGGAAAAGGGGCTTGGCTTTTCTCAGAGTCTTCAGCACTGCTTTCAGTTCCCGGTATTTTGAGGACCTTATTCTGTTCTGAAGCACCCAAGAACCTTGGAAGAGATGTTGGTCGACATGCCCCCCCCCCTCCAGCCATATTCAATGGGACCCCCTTCTCCAAATTCTCGGGTTCTATACACCAGGACAGGGATTTCAAAACTCTGTTTGGCAATTTTATCTTGGAGTTCAGAGAGCGGTGGTCTCTGTCCCAGGCTGTCAATACTGCCTCCTGGAGGGTCCTGGAGTGGAATTGGGCCCAAGGTATAATTGAAATACAGGAGGTCATCAGTCCCAGGATCTGCATGGCTTCCCTGATTGAGTGGGTTCTCCTCCTTTTGAACGACTCAATCTTTTCTCTTATATTGATCTGTTTCCTCTCCGGCAGAAAGGAGTGTTGTGTCCTCGTGTCCAGGAGAGTGCCCAGGAATTCTTTCCTCGTGTCTGGTACCAGGTCCGATTTTTGATAGTTCACAATCCACCCCAGATCTTTGAATAGGGCTAAAGTCTGATGGATGTCCCCCTCCAGCTTTTGTACTGAATCTATCAGCAGAAAATCGTCCAAGTAGGGCACGATTGTAATCGAACTCTGGTGAAGGTAGGCCATCATTTCTGATACTATCTTTGTGAAGAGATGGGGGGGCAGATGAAATCCCAAACGGCAGGCACTGAAATTGGTAGTGAAGAATCTCCTCCTTGTACTTGACCGCAAACCTTAGATACTGTTGATGTTGAAGATGTATGGGGATGTGGTAGTATGCATCCTTGAGGTCCAATGTGCAAAGGTGAGCACCTGGTGGGATCAAAGGAGTAGTGGACCTTATTGATTCCATCTTGAACCTGTAGTAGGTCACCCACCTGTTTAGAAATTTTAAATTGATGATTGTCCTTACTGACCCGTCTGGCTTTTTCACAAAGAAAAGTCTTGAATAGTGTCCTGTAAATTGCTGGGGAGGAGGGACCTGGGTGATGGCTCCCAGAACCAGAAGCTTTTGTACATCTGACAGCAGCTGTTGCTGAAGGAGAGGAGACTCGAAGTAAGTCACCTGGAAGGTTTGTGGAGGAGGATTTCTGAAATCTATCCTGAAGCCGTGTCTGATGGAGTCCAGGATCCACTGATTGTGGGTAACTCTCTTCCATCTTTCCCAAAAGTGACGAAGTCTCTCTCCTACCGGTCTGGCGTCATGGTTTCCCTGTGTTGGTATTGGGGTTGAAGAGGAAACCCCTTCCCCTGCCCCCTTTGGGGTAGCTCCCATGGCCTGATTTACCTTTCCCTCTATAAGACTTGGCCTGACTCTGGCCAGAGGGTCTACGAAAGGGCTGCGGCTTTTTAGGTTTCTCCTCAGATAACCCTTTTTTGTTATCCGCCGCGTTCTGGAGGATAGAGTCCAAGACTGGGCCGAACATGAAAGAACCAGAGAATGGTATAGAGCAGAGTCTGTTTTTAAACGCTACATCCCCGGACCAGGACTTGGAGCCAGAGGGCACGTCTAGCAGCGTTAATCTGAGACTGAGATTTGGCTGCAAATCTAATAGATTCAGCTGAAGCGTCCGCCAGGAAACTTGAGGCCATCTTTAGCAGAGGGAGTGACTCTAGGATCTCTTCCCTGGATGTCTTAGCCCTGAGGTGACTCTCCAGTTGATTTATCCACAAGACTAAGGATCTGGAAGCTGAAGTGGCAGCAATGTTAGTGTTAATTATAGCTGCCCCTGACTCCCAGGACCTTCCTTTTCCTGACTTTAAGACCCCCGAACATTTCATCTTCAACTGAGCATGTCTGTTCCTTCTCCTCAATAGCCATGGTCTGCCTAATGGCGGTGAGTAGGGGATCTAGATTTTTGGATGAAAATAAATATCTTCTTTGTTCATCCTGAGGAAAGGACACTGAGTCATCATCAATTTCATCTGAAGCACATAACCTCTCTTCCTCTGAATCAGAGCCTGACTGGATCCTGTCTCTTTTGGAGGGGGGGGAGATGGTACTGGGTCTGGGTTCTGGCTCGAGGTTGCCGCCTGCACCTCCTCTCTTACGATAGCCCTCAAATCTGAAAGTAGGAATGATCGTTCGTCCTTAAGAATTTTGGAAAGGCATTCTGGGCACAACTGTTTTTTATATGGTTCCAGAAGCCTTGTTTGGCAGGTCGCACACTTCCTTCCCTTCTTTTTAGGGTCTCCATGTGGTTTGTGCCCTGATTCCTTAGTAGTCTAAGGCCTCTTTCACACGGGCGTAACGGGAAAATGTGCGGGTGCGTTGCGGGAACATGCACGATTTTTTCGGGCGAGTGCAAAACATTGTAATGCGTTTTACACTCGCATGAGAAAAATCGCGCATGTTTGGTACCCAAACCCGAACTTCTTCACAGAAGTTCGGGCTTGGGATCGGTGTTCTGTAAATTGTATTATTTTCCCTTATAACCATGTTATAAGGGAAAATAATAGCATTCTGAATACAGAATGAATAGTAAAATAGCGCTGGAGGGGTTAAAAATAAATAAAAAATAATTTAACTCACCTTAGTCCACTTGCTCGCGTAGCCGGCATCTCCTTCTGTCTTCATCTTAGCTGTGTGGAGGAACAGGACCTGTGGTCACATGATCCATCACCATGGTAAAAGATCATGTGATGACTGTGACGTCACCAAAGGTCCTTGTTGCTACACACAGCTAAGATGAAGACAGAAGGAGATGCCGGGCAGCGCGAGCAAGTGGATTAAGGTGAGTTAAATTATAATTTTTTTTAACCCCTCCAGCGCTATTTTACTATGCATTCTGTATTCAGAATGCTATTATTTTCCCTTATAACCATGTTATAAGGGAAAATAATAATAATCGGGTCTCTATCCCGATCATCTCCTAGCAACCGTGCGTGAATCTGCACTTGCTTGCGGATGCTTGCTATTTTCACGCAACCCTATTCACTTCTATGGGGCCTGCGTTACGTGAAAAACGCAAATTATAGAGCATGATGCAATTTTTACACAACGCACAAGTGATGCGTGAACAAGTCTCATGCTTGTTGGACGCCTGGACCTCCATGATGCAACCTCACCAGGTTGCCATCAGACATTTAAATAGGGCTTCATCTACTTACCGGTCCGCCTGTTGCCGCCTGGCTCCGCCTCCTCCTGCTTTTCACGGGGGGACTCATTCCAAGGAAGAGTCAACCCCCTAGACATGTGAGACCTCCTGATTCGGACAGTCTCCAGCATGCCGATGCGTTTCCGGTCAAGTGGGAGCGCTCGTAATCCAGCCTAGCGTGCACAGGGGAGCACAGGAGCCGCTGCCAAGCCCAGAGCTCCGGAAGGGAGAAGCGACTACTGCGTCCCCGATCCCTACGGCTAAGCTCAGAAAGGGTATCGGGACCAAACCAGGGGACCACTTCCCAGAGGGGTGCTAGTTAAGGGGCTACAGGAGTCTGAAGAGGAGAGGTAAGCACCCCCCGACCAGACTCGCCCCCATTCCCTACTTAACTTGCTAGGAGGGAGCAGTCTCACTCCCCCTATCCCAGTAGGGACAGGCAGAACACTGGAGAAAGGGGGGGGGGGCTTTTAAACTGTCTCTCTTCCTGTCCCTGCAGAAGCCAATAAGGACATCCTTCATGGGTGCTGCCATGGAGGACGTCATGGAAAAATAAAACTTTTTTTTCATTATTTTTTTTTAGCTAAAACAAAGAAAAAAGCAAATTAGCCATTTTGGCTTTCTTACCCACACTACACTGTTCACTGTACAGGATAACTATTGTTTTTATAATACAGGTTGTAACGGAACGCCTAGCACCCCGACCGGGTACCTCCGTCGATAGATGCTCCTAGTGCTTTCCGAGGACTCCAAGCACTCCACTTGACACCGTACGCACTGCAGACCCCACGAACCGCCGAAGCTTGGTTGAGGTCTCACCGTCTCCTACCCACCCTGGACCTACGACAAGGCTCCAGGCTCCAGTGGGTGAACCTCTCCTACAGCCAGAGAGCAGAAACAGCTCTTACAAGAGCTAGTAGTTATGCCAGGGGAGTATAGCAAATCTTCAGCGTATAGCAATCCCCCAGTTTTGATCAGTTATCCAAACACCAGCCTCAACATGATGAAGGATAAAACAGGAACACTTTATTGAGGGCTACTTGCCCGTATTTATGCAGGTCCCCATCTGGTGGCCACGCCCCTAGGGGACCAGAAGGGAGACTGTGACACAGGACAGATATGCAGCAATTCAGGATACACAGACACAACACATCCCCACAATGCATCATGGTTTCCTCCTCTCTGCCCTGGCGACACCCGAGGAGCAATCCAATTATCTCTCAGGACAAAGGGAAATCGCCAATACACATGTGGAGACAACAGGACAGGATTCACCACCCAAACACACAATGTCACACCCCCACAGCAAACACAGACATTTAACATATGCACTCAGACTTGAGCTATCTGGGGATATCATTAGGTGAATGGCACTCAGAATACACGAATACAATAATATTAGCTATCTGGGTACCCTCACATAACAAAATACAATTCCAAAGACAGATTTAAGCTGTGCAGCCGGTCTGTCTTCTCCTTTAAAGTTAGTATGGGCCATAATCCTGAGGCAAGAGGCTGGTAAACAGGCCTCTCCAAAACCCAGTGGTGAGGTTGGTTTCGCCACACACAGGTGTTTTGGGATGTGGTGATACCCATGATGTTTTTTTAATGTTTATTTTTTATACGGGGAAAGGGGGGTGAATTGAACTTTTATATTTCATTTTTTTAAAGGCCTTTTTTAAACCTTTTTTTTTAGACTTTATTTTAAGTCCCCTTAGGGCAGGCATGTCCAAACTGCGGCCCTCCAGCTGTTGCAAAACTACAACTCCCAGCATGCCTGGGTAGCTTACAGCTATTAGGGCATGCTGGGAGTTGTAGTTTTGCAACAGCTGGAGGGCCGCAGTTTGGACATGCCTGCCTTAGGGGGACTGGCATGTGACCATCAGATTGCTTCTCCCATAGACTGCAGTGATTTAACATTGCAGCCTATGGGAAAATTGCAATGGGAACATAGCTAAAGTAGGACTTAGATCCCTCAGAGAGTCCCAGGCTGCCATAGAAATCGAATGACTCCTTCTATCGCCGCATGGGGGAGCAGTTTGAGCCCCCAGGATTGCAGAGCTCCAAGGTAAAGGCCACTCAGACGCCATGGTCGCAACTGATTGGTTTTATCACAGACATTGCCCCTGGGTATCTGCTGTGTAAAACAGCAAGCCCCCAGTGGCTGTGGCGATCACTCGGCTTCAGAGTGGAAGCCATCTTTAAAGACCCGGCATGTGTTGTACATGTACAGCACATGTTGAAAAGAGGTTGACCGAAAACAACAATTTTACCCTCGAGTCACAGAATTAGGGGATAAGTCTTTGGTGGGGGTCAGACCATCAATCATGAGAATGTCCACTGCTCCATTCAATTCTATGGGATGGCGGGAATATAGCCGAATACAAGCACCTGGCTATCTCCAGCAGTCCAATACAGCTGAATGCAGTGCAACGCGCATGTGTGTCTTCTGCTCCATTCAAACAGGGGAACGCAGTCCATGACCGCGATCTCACAATCAGCAGGGGATCCAGCATTAGGACCCCTGCCAATCAGACACTTATCCTCATAATAGAAGAATAGTTGTAATGGTACAGCCCCTTTACAGGTCCTCTTTTAACCAGTCTCTGCTGCCCAGTCTGCTAGAAGTACATGATAGGAGAGAAGCTGTGCTCCATGATATAAAGACAGTGAGACAGAGATTTGGTGCAGGATTTCTTACTAAATAGCAGAGTAAATCCTGACAAGACTCCTAGGAAAGACAGTAAGAGCCCTCTCTATGCACACACTGATCCAGAGAGAGCTGTCAATCATTATTGGGGTAAATCAGAACTCAATGTGGGAGATACAGCTGTGTTCAACATAATAGCAGTCAGACATCACTAACCTGATCAATCACTGATTTTGGTAGAAATTATATTTCTTAGGCCCCATGCACACGGCCGTGTTTCACAGCCGTGTGCGGGCCGTGGAACCGCGGCCTGGATCCCTCCTGAGAGCAGGAGCGCACGGCATCACTGGTTGCTATGACGCCGTGCGCTCCCTGCTGCCGCCGCAATACAGCGATACACTGGTATGATCTATACCAGTGTATTACTGTACTGTGCCGGCAGCAGGGAGCGCACGGCGTCATAGCAACCAGTGACGCCGTGCGCTCCTGCTCTCAGGAGGGATCCAGGCCGCGGTTCCACGGCCCGCACACGGCTGTGAAACACGGCCGTGTGCATGGGGCCTAAATGGCAAATAATTTACTAGCAGGTGTAGTAGAGTAATATAAATCCAACAGACCCACAGTCATGACATGCATGCTGCTGATTCTATGTAATTGAATCACTAATTGAAAGGGGCATGTTCAAAATAATAGCAGTGTGAAGTTATTGAAGTCATTCATTCTTTAAAAAAATTATTGCCCTTATTTAACCACTTCAGCCCCGCTAGGTGAAACCCCCTTCATGACCAGAGCACTTTTTACACTTCTGCACTACACTCCTTTCACCGTTTATCGCTCGGTCATGCAACTTACCACCCAAATGAATTTTACCTCCTTTTCTTCTCACTAATAGAGCTTTCATTTGGTGGTATTTTATTGCTGCTGACATTTTTACTTTTTTTGTTATTAATCAAAATGTAACGATTTTTTTGCAAAAAAATGACATTTTTCACTTTCAGCTGTAAAATTTTGCAAAAAAAAACGACATCCATATATAAATTTTTCGCCAAATTTATTGTTCTACATGTCTTTGATTAAAAAAAAATGTTTGGGCAAAAAAAAAAAATGGTTTGGGTAAAAGTTATAGCATTTACAAACTATGGTACAAAAATGTGAATTTCCGCTTTTTGAAACAGCTCTGACTTTCTGAGCACCTGTCATGATTCCTGAGGTTCTACAATGCCCAAACAGTAGAAAACCCCCACAAATGACCCCATTTCGGAAAGTAGACACCCTAAGGTATTCGCTGATGGGCATAGTGAGTTCATAGAACTTTTTATTTTTTGTCACAAGTTAGCGGAAAATGATGATGATTTTATTTTTTTTATTTTTTCTTACAAAGTCTCATATTCCACTAACTTGCGACAAAAAATAAAAAATTCTAGGAACTCACCATGCCCCTCACAGAATACCTTGGGGTGTCTTCTTTCCAAAATGGGGTCACTTGTGGGGTAGTTATACTACCCTGGCAATTTAGGGGCCCAAATGTGTGAGAAGAACTTTGCAATCAAAATCTGTAAAAAATGACCGGTGAAATCCGAAAGGTGCACTTTGGAATATGTGCCCCTTTGCCCACCTTGGCATCAAAAAAGTGTCACACATCTGGTATCGCCGTACTCAGGAGAAGTTGGGGAATGTGTTTTGGGGTGTCATTTTACATATACCCATGCTGGGTGAGAGAAATATCTTGGCAAAAGACAACTTTTCCCATTTTTTTTATACAAAGTTGGCATTTGACCAAGATATTTTTCTTGTGTCAAAAAATAAAATCTCACATGGACGCACCATACCCCTCACGGAATCCAAATGCGTAAACATTTTTAGACATTTATATTCCAGACTTCTTCTCACGCTTTAGGGCCCCTAAAAAGCCAGGGCAGTATAAATACCCCACATGTGACCCCACTTTGGAAAGAAGACACCCCAAGGTATTCAATGAGGGGCATGGCGAGTTCCTAGAATTTTTTATTTTTTTTTTTGCATAAGTTAGCGGATATTGATTTTTTTTGTGTTTTTTTCTCACAAAGTCTCACTTTCCGCTAACTTAGGACAAAAATTTCAATCTTTCATGGACTCAATATGCCCCTCACGGAATACCTTGGGGTGTCTTCTTTCCGAAATGGGGTCACATGTGGGGTATTTATACTGCCCTGGCTTTTTAGGGGCCCTAAAGCGTGAGAAGAAGTCTGGAATATAAATGTCTAAAAATGTTTACGCATTTGGATTCCGTGAGGGGTATGGTGCGTCCATGTGAGATTTTATTTTTTGACACAAGTTAGTAGAATATGAGACTTTGTAAGAAAAAACAAAAACAAAAACAAACAAAAAATTTCCGCTAACTTGTGCCCAAAAAAATGTCTGAATGGAGCCATACCGGGGGGGGGGGGGGGGGGGGGGGGTGATCAATGACAGGGGGGTGATCAATGACAGGGGGGTGATCAATGACAGGGGGGTGATCAATGACAGGGGGGTGATCACCCATATAGACTCCCTGATCACCCCCCTGTCATGCTCCATTCAGACGTCCGTATAATTTTTACGGATCCATGGATCGGATCCGCAAAACACATGCGGACGTCTGAATGGAGCCTTACAGGGGGGTTATCAATGACAGGGGGTGATCAGGGTGATCACCCCCCTGTCAATGATCACCCCCCCTGTAAGGCTCCATTCAGACATCCGCATGATTTTTTACGGATCCATGGATCGGATCCACAAAACACATGCGGACATCTGAATGGAGCCTTACAGGGGGGTTATCAATGACAGGGGGTGATCAGGGTGATCACCCCCCTGTCAATGATCACCCCCCCTGTAAGGCTCCATTCAGACATCCGCATGATTTTTTACGGATCCATGGATACATGGATCGGATCCACAAAACACATGCGGACGTCTGAATGGAGCCTTACAGGGGGGTTATCAATGACAGTGGGTGATCAGGGTGATCAGGGTGATCACCCCCCTGTTACTGATCACCCCCCCTGTAAGGATCCATTCAGACATCCGCATGATTTTTTATGGATCCATGGATACATGGATCGGATCCACAAAACACATGCGGACTGTCTGAATGGAGCCTTACAGGGGGGTTATCAATGACAGGGGGTGATCAGGGTGATCACCCCCCCTGTAAGGCTCCATTCAGACATCCGCATGATTTTTTACGGATCCATGGATACATGGATCGGATCCACAAAACACATGCGGACGTCTGAATGGAGCCTTACAGGGGGGTGATCAATGACAGGGGGGTGATCAGGGAGTGTATATGGGTGATCACCCGCCTGTCATTGATCACCCCCTGTAAGGCTCCATTCAGACGTCCGCATGTGTTTTGCGGATCCGATCCATGTATCCATGGATCCGTAAAAATCATGCGGACGTCTGAATGGAGCATTACAGGGGGGTGATCAATGACAGGGGGTGATCAGGGAGTGTATATGGGTGATCACCCGCCTGTCATTGATCACCCCCCTGTAAGGCTCCATTCAGACGTCCGCATGATTTTTACGGATCCATGGATACATGGATCGGATCCACAAAACACATGCGGACGTCTGAATGGAGCCTTACAGGGGGGTTATCAATGACAGGGGGGTGATCAGGGAGTGTATATGGGTGATCACCCGCCTGTCATTGATCACCCCCTGTAAGGCTCCATTCAGACGTCCGCATGTGTTTTGCGGATCCGATCCATGTATCCATGGATCCGTAAAAATCATGCGGACGTCTGAATGGAGCCTTACAGGGGGGTGATCAATGACAGGGGGGTGATCAATGACAGGGGGTGATCAGGGAGTGTATATGGGTGATCACCCGCCTGTCATTGATCACCCCCCTGTAAGGCTCCATTCAGACGTCCGTATGCTTTTTGCGGATCCGATCCATGTATCCGTGGATCCGTAAAAATCATACGGACGTCTGAACGGAGCCTGACAGGGGGGTGATCAATGACAGGGCGGTGATCAATGACAGGGGGGTGATCAGGGAGTTTATATGGGGTGATCATGGGTGATCAGGGGTTTATAAGGGGTTAATAAGTGACGGGGGGGGGGTGTAGTGTAGTGTGGTGTTTGGTGCGACTGTACTGACCTACCTGAGTCCTCTGGTGGTCGATCCTAACAAAAGGGACCACCAGAGGACCAGGTAGGAGGTATATTAGACGCTGTTATGAAAACAGCGTCTAATATACCTGTTAGGGGTTAAAAAATTCGGATCTCCAGTAAGGAGATCCACTCGCTTACCTTCCGTTCCTGTGAGCACGCGCGCCTGTGTGCGCGCGTTCACAGGAAATCCCGGCCCTCGCGAGATGACGCGTATATGCGTCGTCGTGCGCAGGGCTGCCACCTCCGGACCGCACATCTGCGTTAGGCGGTCCGGAGGTGGTTAAGGAAGGAAGGCAGCAAATGTTGTACATGCTGGTTACAGTGCATTTCTCTCTGAAATTCTGAGGAAAATTGGGTTGTTCCAGACATTGTTCAGAAGAACAGCGTACCTTGATTAAAAAGTTGATTGGAGAGGGGAAAGTGCAGAAAATGATAGGCTGCTCAGCTAAAATGATCGCAAATGCTTTAAAATGGCAACCAAAACCTGAAAGATGTGGAAGAAAGCGAAAAACTACCAATCAAATGGATAGAAGAATAGCCAAAATGGCAAGGACTCAGTCAACAATCAGCTACAGGAAGTTTAAAACAAGATTTTTGTGAAACTCACCTGTAAAATCTCTTTCTCGCTTAGTTCATTGGGGGACACAGGACCGTGGGTATAGCTGCTTGCTGCCACTAGGAGGCGACACTAGACTTAAAAGTGATAACTCCTTCCCTGCCGGCTATACCCCCTCCAGCCTGGAGAGTGCATATCAGTTTGTGCGCAAGCAATAGGAGTAGGAGAAAAAAAAAAAAAAACATACGGTAAACAACCAATAACTGACCAACGCCAGTCGGAATGGAGCCTTACAGGGGGGTTATCAATGACAGGGGGGTGATCAGGGAGTGTATATGGGTGATCACCCGCCTGTCATTGATCACCCCCTGTAAGGCTCCATTCAGACGTCCGCATGTGTTTTGCGGATCCGATCCATGTATCCATGGATCCGTAAAAATCATGCGGACGTCTGAATGGAGCCTTACAGGGGGGTGATCAATGACAGGGGGGTGATCAATGACAGGGGGTGATCAGGGAGTGTATATGGGTGATCACCCGCCTGTCATTGATCACCCCCCTGTAAGGCTCCATTCAGACGTCCGTATGCTTTTTGCGGATCCGATCCATGTATCCGTGGATCCGTAAAAATCATACGGACGTCTGAACGGAGCCTGACAGGGGGGTGATCAATGACAGGGCGGTGATCAATGACAGGGGGGTGATCAGGGAGTTTATATGGGGTGATCATGGGTGATCAGGGGTTTATAAGGGGTTAATAAGTGACGGGGGGGGGGGTGTAGTGTAGTGTGGTGTTTGGTGCGACTGTACTGACCTACCTGAGTCCTCTGGTGGTCGATCCTAACAAAAGGGACCACCAGAGGACCAGGTAGGAGGTATATTAGACGCTGTTATGAAAACAGCGTCTAATATACCTGTTAGGGGTTAAAAAATTCGGATCTCCAGTAAGGAGATCCACTCGCTTACCTTCCGTTCCTGTGAGCACGCGCGCCTGTGTGCGCGCGTTCACAGGAAATCCCGGCCCTCGCGAGATGACGCGTATATGCGTCGTCGTGCGCAGGGCTGCCACCTCCGGACCGCACATCTGCGTTAGGCGGTCCGGAGGTGGTTAAGGAAGGAAGGCAGCAAATGTTGTACATGCTGGTTACAGTGCATTTCTCTCTGAAATTCTGAGGAAAATTGGGTTGTTCCAGACATTGTTCAGAAGAACAGCGTACCTTGATTAAAAAGTTGATTGGAGAGGGGAAAGTGCAGAAAATGATAGGCTGCTCAGCTAAAATGATCGCAAATGCTTTAAAATGGCAACCAAAACCTGAAAGATGTGGAAGAAAGCGAAAAACTACCAATCAAATGGATAGAAGAATAGCCAAAATGGCAAGGACTCAGTCAACAATCAGCTACAGGAAGTTTAAAACAAGATTTTTGTGAAACTCACCTGTAAAATCTCTTTCTCGCTTAGTTCATTGGGGGACACAGGACCGTGGGTATAGCTGCTTGCTGCCACTAGGAGGCGACACTAGACTTAAAAGTGATAACTCCTTCCCTGCCGGCTATACCCCCTCCAGCCTGGAGAGTGCATATCAGTTTGTGCGCAAGCAATAGGAGTAGGAGAAAAAAAAAAAAAAAACATACGGTAAACAACCAATAACTGACCAACGCCAGTCGGATCAAACCAGAACTGAGGGTCATACTGGCTCCACAAGCGCCAACGTTCACGGCAAACAGAAATTACTGGGTGGGAGCTGGGTGGGAGCTGTGTCCCCCAATGAACTAAGCGAAAAATAGATTTTACAGGTGAGTTTCACAAAAATCTCCTTTTTCTCGCTCGTATCATTGGGGGACACAGGACCGTGGGACGTCCTAAAGCAGTCCACGGGGAGGGAGCAAATTACATGCCCATGGAAAAAAAACGCCCTGGAGCAGTACCCGCCGGTGCCTGGTAAAACTTGATGAACGTGTGCCCGGAAAACCAAGATACTGCCTTCCACACTGGAAAGCTACTGCATGACGGAGATGGACCTGAGAAGCACCGACCGCTGGTCGGGTGGGCCAAGACTCACCTGGGCGGTGTCTTACCCCGAGAGCGGAATGTTGAACAGATATATCTGGAAAACATTCTTTGGAGGCATCAGCTTTGACAAGGACCCCAGGATAAAAATTGGTAAAAGTCTGTACGGCGGTGAGCGCTAGTAATGGACAAGCAAACCTCAGAGGCCAAATCACATGGCTGATGGAGAGCTCGATCTGTATAAAGCGAGGGAGAAAAAAGAGAAATCCAGGTCTCTGATGACGTGGAAGGGCGACCACCTTCTGCGAAGAAAGAGGATACTGGGCGGAGCACTGCCCTATGTTAATGATAAAAGAAAAAAAGTATGTACAAGAAAGCGTATCAACTCAGAAAAAACGCCAAACAGCTGGCTTCTGGCCGCTACTGTGGAAGTAGAACTAAAAGGCCAAGTCCGCAGGATCCTCCTCTGGCCAAGAGAACACCCGCTAGGGAGCGGAATATTGGTAAACCAATGCCCTTATAGCCGTAGAGGCTTGTGGTGAGATTTCTAGAGAGAAGCTGCCTGAAAAACCACTGAGAAAAAAAACGCCCGAGCCAGGCGTGCCCCACTGCAGGCCAAAGAATCAATACCTTGAGAGAAAGGTAAAGTAAAGCCAATGTGAGCATCACCAGTGATGGGAAGCCCCGTCAGTGACCATATATTAACAATGTGGCAACCCTGCCGGGAAGGGCAGATGAGTGGAACAAAGATGAGAGAAATACTCTAGCAGGGTGGAGTGCGATTACGACGTCCAACCCGAGAAACCCTGGGCCCGTGGAAAAAATAGAGATGGGCTTCCAGAGTCGTACAACCCATGGCTACTGGTCAGCTAGACAGAAGGATAAGGTGATCAGTTATGGAATGAGCAGTGAAAGAATGACCACCATTGGCTTGAGGTGACGTAGATATTACTGATATCTGAAAAAAGGTAGCACCGATGGCGTCACGGCATCACTAGTAGAACCTAAGTCCCGCTTAGAACGGCAATCTAGTGGTTGACCAGTGCCGCAGGGACTAAGCTACACAGTAGAACGCACTTGAAGGTAGGTGCTGATCAGCAACGGCAACTACGCCATCGCCACGCCCGAGTTGACAACAGAAGGACAACAGTTGTCAGAGCAAAGGACCCTTACCGCTAGTGTAAACCAGAAAGAGGCCAGAACTAAAGCCCATTCCGATCTGAGACTGGCGCTCTACAGAATTTAGTGGTAATGCGATACTCCGCCTGAAGATGAGGCCATACAAGGGAAGCCACAAAAGTAATGCTCACGCCAAACTCCAGCTGAAGAGCAGGCCACACCATAGAGGTCACCGATTCTCGTGTTAGAAAAATCTGTCACCTGACGAAAGAGCTGTGCAGTAGGAACCTTAGCATGTAATGGTGACGCAAACACCCCTTGTGCAGTAGGAACTACCACATGCTCCGCCAGCGTAAAACTGAGGGGAAGGCCTGAGGACATCCAGTAGAAGTCACGGTATCATGCTGTCTCAGTTAGTAGAGCTAACCTTAAACCCTCCACCTGAAAAGGGAGCTGAACAGGAGCAACCGCCGAAGTAGTGCTAGGGTAGAACCCCTACCTGAGGGGGGCTGTCCCACTACAGCGATTACGACCATCTAGCCCTAGTGTGACTTCCCTGCGAAGGAGAACCCGTTGTAGTAGTCACTGCAGAGTGCCAGCATAACACCCTTACCTAGATAAGGAAGAGTGGTGGACGAAGCATCCAGAGTCAGTGGAATATTCTGCTTGCTGGATCGTGATCACAGTATTCTGTGTAATGTGACCGACCTGAACAGTGGAGGCTCATGGGGATGGGGGGTCTCTAGGACACAAGTGTTGCTGGGTGACCCCCCTGAGAGCACAAAGGTAGACATTTTTGTGTCCCCAACCAGTGCTAGAAGAAAAGAGGGATACAATATGGGAGTATCCATAGTATCCAGTGGCAGTATCCATATGCCACTAGATGGAGAGTACCAGGCACCAGCGGGTACCGACTGTTGCCACGGACCACCTGTGAGGGAAGCCAAGGCATCTAGTGTTGTGGCATAGTTGAATTATGGCATGCATAGTGATTTCCCCGTTAATGGATCATTTGTAGAGGGTAATGCCACAGGAAGTAAGTGATGGCAAATGAGAGATGGAATAGTAACCAATGGTAGTGCAATCGCCCGGTTAGGGAAGGGGGTAGCATAATAGTCAGAACCGCAATCTATGGAAGTGTAATTACCCACTCTAACCCGAGGTAAGTACTCTAACCCGAGGTAGTGCAAATACATCACCTATCGAAGGGGGTAACGCACCCAGCAGGAACTTGCATATGACGAGTTCTGTACCCGGTGGGAAGTGCAATTATCCCACCCCAGTAAGGGGGTAATGCGTACGAAAACACTGCAACAGCAGTGAGAATGCCATAATTCCACCTATACAAGAGGTTAATGCATACTGACAATACTGTGCCCAGTGGAACTGAAATTCCGCCACTTACGGAATGGGGGATGCCTATGGCTGGCATTGAGACCAGTGCTAGTGTGGTCAGTCCACATAAGGAAGGAGGTAATACATAAGGCAAGAACTGTATCCAGTAGAAGTGCAAATACCGCCTAAAGAAGGGGGTAGGGCATACACCAGAACCGCCGGCTAGCACGGACGTAATCTTGGAAGATTTAACCGTATTCATGTCAGAGTCCGAATAACTCTCCTGCTTCGGCCCGCTCGTGGGCAGTTCCACCTCTCAGCTATTAGCCCATGACTGTTGCAGGCTGTGCCGGTGTTGATATAACAACCAAACTACCCCGGAGATGGAATGGAACTAAAGGTCCGCTTACCGGATTGTGCAGACGGTGCTCTATTAACCAAACAACCCAGGAGGGTGGATTGGGAATTTCCAGAGGTCCTCCGTTGTATTGCGCAGGAGGAGAAATATCAGACGACCCAGGAGGGTGGATTGGGAAGTTTCAGTTGTCCTCCACTGGCTTTGCGCGGTTGGAGCATTATCAACCAAACTGCCCGGAGGGCGGATTGGGAATCCTACAGATATACTCCACTGAATTTTCGCAGTTGGAGGACATTATCAAGCAAACGGCCTCAGAGGGCGGATTAGGAAGCCTTCAGATGTACTCCACTGGATTTTGTGCAGTTGAAGCATTATCAACCAATGGCCCTGGAGTGCGATTGGGAGAACTGTGAGAAATCCGCCACTGTCCGGGATGGGGTACAGGCCCAGTTAGTACACCAGACAGGGTGATCCTGCGGTGATGTGGGCTGAGGAGGGCATCATCTATATGGCATTTTTATTTTTGGTGAGGACCTAGCCTCACATAGAGAAGAGGCAGGAAGGGCTGAATACTGCAATATTAAGGCACATTGACTGCAGATAGAAACAGGGTAAACAGGTGCCAGCCTTAAAGAGGTGGCTGTGCAGGAAGGGTTAAACTGCCCAAGGGCCGGGGTGGAGCCAGCAGGCTCCCAGGGAGATTCGTGCCAGAAAAATTGACCCGCCCCCCCATACCTGAGCGTGGAAGTTGCAACCTAGAAGGCCGCAAAGCCGGGGGCTAAGTTTTTACGCAGACCGACCAGGACTCACCGCCAGTCGGAACACAGTGGTACCTGGATCGGTGTCCAAAATGCGGCTGCGTGTGTCCACTGGCCGCGGAAGCCCATCCAGTGTATCGGAAGAGAAAACAGCGCGGCCGGAGGGAAAAAGAAAATAAATAAATCGGTAGGCCCGAATAAAAACCAGGGCCTAGATTTTGCGGCGTCCGGCCGACTGGGGTATCTGTTCTGCCTGCTCTCCCTCTGGGAAACGGAGGAACCCAGAACGGCATTAGCGGGCGCTTGGGATGGATCCGCCGGGAAGGTGCGGCGCTTGGCCGACCAGGGAGCCCACCCAGTTGGTCAAACGGGGGGGGGCCGGAATGGGGCGCAGAAGGCGCCTGTTTGTTGAGGAATCCTCTTGAATGTCCCCTGTCCCGATATGTCTAGATCGGAGAGGGGTGGGGAGACAGAAACTAAGATGCCGCCGCCGTGGAATGGGATTAACCCTTTCATTGCTGAGGTGAGATGGGCGAAGGGTGGAGGATTCGCTACCCCCCTTAAGAAGGGGGCCATGTGTGAGGGGGACAGGAAAGGACAGTAATACTCACCTGTCTTCATCTGTACTATTCACCATTAGTCTTGTACCAGCAGGGCCACCCCACGACCGGCCAGCCTCCCAGGGAGACAGGGACGCCAAGCGTTCCTGTGCCCCATCCATGAAATCTGTGAAAAATAACAAAAATTAAGAAAATCAAAAGAGCCACCCTGCTAAGCAGGGAGGTCTGCCTCCTACGGCACGAAGCTACCCACGGTCCTGTGTCCCCCAATGATACGAGCGAGAAAGAAGGTCTAATGTTACCTGTGAGTACTGTTACAATTAGAAGACGCCTATGTGAAGCCATACTACAGTACAGACCAAAAGTTTGGACACACCTTCTAATTCAAAGAGTTTTCTTTATTTTCATGACTACAGGTCATCTGGCGCAGCACCCCATTACTCTCCTTCATGGTCAAATAGCCCTTACACAGCCTGGAGGTGTGTTTGGAGTCATTGTCCTGTTGAAAAATAAATGATGGTCCAACTAAACGCAAACCGGATGGAATAGCATGCCACTGCAAGATGCTGTGGTAGCCATGCTGGTTCAGTATGCCTTCAATTTTGAATAAATCCCCAACAGTGTCACCAGCAAAGCACCATCACACCTCCTCCTCCATGCTTCACGGTGGGAACCAGGCATGTAGTCCATCCATTCACCTTTTCTGTGTCGCACAAAGACACGGTGGTTGGAACCAAAGATCTCAAATTTGGACTCATCAGACCAAAGCACAGATTTCCATTGGTCTAATGTCCATTCCTTGTGGTCTTTAGCCCAAACCAGTGTCTTCTGCTTGTTGCCTGTCCTTTGCAGTGGTTTCCTAGCAGATACCTACCATGAAGGCCTGATTCACACAGTCTCCTCTTAACAGTTGTTCTAGAGATGTGTCTGCTGCTAGAACTCTGTGTGGCATTGACCTGGTCTCTAATCTGAGCTGCTGTTAACCTGCGATTTCTGAGGCTGGTGACTCGGATGAACTTATCCTCCGCAGCAGAGGTGACTCTTGGTCTTCCTTTCCTGGGGCGGTCTGCATGCGAGACAGTTTCTTTGTAGCGCTTGATGGTTTTTGTGACTGCACTTGGGGACACTTTCAAAGTTTTCCCAATTTTTCGGACTGACTGACCTTCATTTCTTAAAGTAATGATGGCCACTTGTTTTTCTTTACTTAGAATTTGTATTATGGCAAGAAAAAAAGCAGCTAACAGTCTATTCAGTAGGACTATCAGCTGTGTATCCACCTGACTTCTCCACAACGCAACTGATGGTCCCAACCGCATTTATAAGGCAAGAAATCCCACTTATTAAACCTGACAGGGCACTCCATTTCAGGTGACTACCTCTTGAAGCTCATCAAGAGAATGCCAAGAGTGTGCCAAGCAGTAATCAAAGCAAAAGGTGGCTTCTTTGAAGAACCTAGAATATGATATATTTTTAGTTGTTTCACACTTTTTTGTTATGTATATAATTCCACATGTGTTAATTCATAGTTTTGATGCCTTCAGTGCGAATCTACAATTTTCAGGTCATGAAAATAAAGAAACTCTTTGAATGAGAAGGTGTGTCCAAACTTTTGGTCTGTACTGTATCTGCAAGAAGCCCCCGCAAAGTCCCACTGTTGAAAAAAAAGACATGTGCTTAAGTGGTTACAATTTGCCAAAGAGGGTAAGATTGTCTTCGGCCACTAGACCCAAAAAGAACAGTTTGTCAGACGACCCCCAAACACTGAACTCAAGCCACAGTGCACTGTGAAGACAGTGAAGCAAGCATCATGATGTGGGGATGTTTCTCATACTAAGGTGTTAGGCCTATTTATCGCATACCAGGGATCATGGATCAGTTTGATTACATCAGAATACCTGAAGAGGTCATGCTGCCTTAGGGTACTTTCACACTTGCTTTTTTCTTTTCCGGCATAGAGTTCCGTCACAGGGGCTCTATACGAGAAAGGAACTGATCAGTTTTATTCCCATGCATTCTGAATGGAGAGTAATCCGTTCAGTTTGCATCAGGACGTCTTCAGTTCAGTCGTTTTGACTGATCAGGCAAAAGAGAAAAACGCAGCATGCTACGGTTTTATCTCCGCCCAAAAAAACTGAAGACTTGCCTGGAAGCCGGATCCGGCATTTTTTCCCCATAGGAATGTATTCGTGCCGGATCCAGCATTCGGAATGCCAGATCCGTCTTTCTGGTCTGTGCATGCGCAGACTGAAAAAAAAAAAGTGAAAGAAAATAAATGCCGGATCCGTTTTGCCGGATGACACCGGAAAGACTGATCCGGCATTTCAATGCATTTTTTCGACTGATAAAGGATCCTGATCAGTCTTACTAATGCCATCAGTTAGCATACATTTTGCCTGATCCGGCAGGCAGTTCCGGCGACGAAACTGCTTGCCGGATCTCTCTGCCGCAAGTGTGAAAGTAGCCTTATGCTGAAGAAGAAATGGCCTTGAAATGGGTGTTCCAACAAGACAACGACCCCAAACACACCAGTAAACGTGCAATATCTTTGTTCCAGACCAACAAGATTGACGATATGGAGTGGTCAGCCCAATCATGGGATCTTAATCCAATAGAAAACTTGTGGGGTGACATAAAAAAAAATGCAGTTTCTGAGGCAAAACCAAGAAATAGAGAAGAACTGTGGAATGTAGTCCAATCACCCTGGGCTGGAATACCTGTTCACTGGTGCCAGAAGTTGGTTGACTCCATGCAACACAGATGTACAGCAGTTCTCAGAGCTTTATTCACCTTTTTAAAACACACTGCTATTATTTTTAACACAACTGTATATCAAGACTGGCGGATCCATTCACCAGTCTTTATTTTCCTGCGCTGGCATGAGATGTGACAGATTTTTATTTTTTATTTTTCACAGATTAAGGTGCACAGATGCAGCGCGTCATAATGTGCGGCTTTTTTTTTACACAACAACTGTGGCGCAAAGCATTAGATAAATGTCCCCCACTGTCTCTCCTGGAAGTCCTGTCAAGTTTCACGATGCTTTTTACTCAGAAATCCTGTGTATGCTGCTCTTAGATAAGACAGCCTAGATAAGGTTACTTTCACACTAGCGTTTTTTTGCGGATCTGCAAAAAAGCTTCCGTCATGGACGGATCTGGTTGTATTAGGTCTTCTATAGACCTGACGGATTCGTCTTGAACAACATTGAAAGTTAATGGGGGACAGATCAGTATTCTATTATGCCAGATTGTGTCACAAAACGGATCCGTCCACAATGACCTACAATGTGTGCCAGGACGGATCCGTTTGGCTCTGCTTCGTCAGGCGGACAGCAAAACGCTGCAGGCAGCGTTTTGGTGTCCGCCTCCAAAGCGCAATGGAGACGGAGCGGAGCCAAACTGATGCATTCTGAGTGGATCCTTTTCCATTCAGAATGCATTAGGGCAAAACTGATCCGTTGTGGACCGCCTGTGAGAGCCCTGAACGGATCTCACAAACGGAAACAAAACGCCAGTGTGAAAGTAGCCTAACCTGACTCACTTCAAAGATCTATGTTCTAGCTGCCTAGGTCAATTTAAGTAATTAGGTAACAAGTGTCCAGTGTCTTCCTTCTGTTCCGAAACCCTTGACACATGAAGAGGAACAAAAATGCACAACAGCTTCTGCTAAAGTAAAAGTGTTTTTATTTCCCATTTCAGAATAAAACCAGGGCCTGATCGAAACAAATCTTGTGCATTCTGGAAAATCCAGACATGAAATGCTTTAACGTCATGGTATAAATTATAGATAACATCTTGTTCCATTGTTTAATACAAGACTAAAAGATTAATGCACTGTCATAATGCAACAGATACGGCCGGGGTACACAGCTCCAACATTACTACTTATGTCGAATACTAGGAGCACTTTTCCAAAAAGGATTTACAGCATCTAAGACATTGCTGGTAGACGGTCTCAAAATCTTCATCACTGCCCTGCAATTGGAAAAAAAAAAAATAATAGATTTATTATACAAATACAGGGCATTTAAAAGGGGTTTTCAGAGATATTTTTTATTGATGACCTATCCTCAGGAGAGGTCATCAATATCACATTGGCGGGGTCCGACACCTGGCACCGCCGCCGATCTGCTGGTTGAAGAGAAGGCCATGCGCCGTGTCAGCCAGCCTTCTCTTCATTGTCTAGAAATAGGACCTGCACCCATCTGAGATTCTTGTAATTACACCTGCTTGCCACTGCGATGCTGACGGTGAGCAGGTGTAATTACAAGCATGTCAGATAGGTGCAGGTCCTACATCTGTAAATCACTCCCATCTCCAGAATAGAGCCTGCATGTGCGGTGTGCTCTTCATAAAAGAGTTCCGATAATAGCCGAGTGAACGAGCAGAGTTATTTTCAGAAGTCCCATATTGGTGAATGTACAGAGAACCACACATGCACGGCTACATCTCCATTTACCGCTATGGGACTTCCAGATGGATGGGGTCACGTGCGTCACTGGAGGCTGGCCTCAGCAATGACGTGTCCCCAGGCGGCACGTGACCCAGCAGTGTAGTGCCACTTGGGAACAAGTCACCACCAACACCAGTCATTGGCTGATGCGGTGCATGCGACACCGTCCATCAGGAAGTTTACAAACTAGGACTAGAAGACCAGCAAAGGCAACCGGAACGGAGATGTGGGGGAACAGGCGAGCACGGATCTGTCCACTGGTACTGCAGGCAGACGTGGAAATTAAAAAAAGTTGGACAATCCCTTTTAATGTTTAAACTAATTCCTGGAAAAACTTACATAGTAAGGATCTTCGATGATGAGTCGCTTTTGTGGGTCGTAGCTTCCAAGGAGTTCGATTTTAGCTTTGCAGTTTTGCACTTTGTTACATTTACGTTTCAAGTCGCTGTAAAAAATAAAATAAAATATCCACAAAGCACGTTACTCAGCCATCTAAATTCATCCCTGCCGGATCCAGCAAAAACGCAAGTGTGAAAGTAGCCTTAATGGAACGGATCCTTTTAATTCAGGTTTTGAACTCCTCTGCCGGATCTCAAAACCTGAAGTAAAAACGCAGATGTGAACGTAACCTTAAAAGATAAACACAAAAAGTCCTGAATATCTTTAAACCATAAAACTTCATTTAAACAATAGGACACTTTCTTTATGAACCTTCACTTTAAGTTTCAATTTAGCACGTTACAATGCCTTGCAATTTACTGTCCATCAGAATAGTCCAAACTGTTACAAATGGAATGAAAAAATACATTGTGCAAAATAAATACATTCTTAAGAGCTGTGAGTGCATCAGACGACCCCAACGGTGACACTGAAGAATCCCTCTAACCTCCCAGATGCCGGGGTTACCATTGACCACAACATCTGAGGGGTTAAATGGTCAGTGTAATCTGAGGTCCCAGCTGCTGCAGGCTGTAAACCAATGCAGACAATCTAACTTTTACCTGGAAGAATGGGCAATATCCCCATTGTCTAGATGTGGCAAGCTAAAGACGACATAACCCAAGAGACCTGCAACTGTAATGACAGCAAAGGTGGCGCCACAAAGTACTGACTTTCAGGGGGTGAATACTAATGCACATTAACCACTACAGGACCGCCGTACGCAGGATTGCGTCCTGCCGGCGGCCCTGCTCTTCTGGGTGGACGCAAATACGCGTCCTCCCGCGAGAGCCGAGATTTCCTAGTGAACGCGCGCACACAGGCGCGCGCGCTCACAGGAACGGAAGGTAAGCGAGTGGATCATCAGCATGCCAGCGGCGATCGCTCGCTGGCAGGCTGGAGATCCGAATTTTTTAACCCCTAACAGGTATATTAGACGCTGTTTTGATAACAGCGTCTAATATACCTCCTACCTGGTCCTCTGGTGGTCCCTTTTGTTAGGATCGACCACCAGAGGACACAGGTAGGTCAGTAAAGTCGCACCAAACACTACACTACACTACACCCCCCCCCCCCCGTCACTTATTAACCCTTTATGAACCCCTGATCACCCCATATAAACTCCCTGATCACCCCCCTGTCATTGATCACCCCCCTGTCATTGATCACCCCCCTGTCATTGATCACCCCCCTGTCATTGATCACCCCCCTGTCATTGATCACCCCCCTGTCATTGATCACCCCCCTGTCATTGATCACCCCCCTGTCATTGATCACCCCCCTGTCATTGATCACCCCCCTGTCATTGATCACCCCCCTGTCATTGATCACCCCCCTGTCAGGCTCCGTTCAGACGTCCGTATGATTTTTACGGATCCATGGATACATGGATCGGATCCGCAAAACACATGCAGACGTCTGAATGGAGCCTTACAGGGGGGTGATCAATGACAGGTGGGTGATCACCCATATACACTCCCTGATCACCCCCTGTCATTGATCACCCCCCTGTAGGGCTCCATTCAGACGTCCGCATGTGTTTTGGTATCCATGGATCCGTAAAAATCATGCGGACGTCTGAATGGAGCCTTACAGGGGGGTGATCAATGACAGGGGGTGATCAGGGAATCTATATGGGTGATCACCCGCCTGTCATTGATCACCCCCCTGTAAGGCTCCATTCAGACGTCCGCATGTGTTTTAAGGATCCGATCCATGTATCCATGGATCCGTAAAAATCATGCGGACGTCTGAATGGAGCCTTACAGGGGGGTGATCAGGGAGTCTATATGGGGTGATCACCCCCTTGTCATTGATCACCCCCCTGTAAGGCTCCATTCAGACGTCCGTATGTGTTTTGCGGATCCGATCCATGTATCCGTAAAAATCATGCGGACGTCTGAATGGAGCCTTACAGGGGGTGATCAATGACAGAGGGGTGATCACCCATATACACTCCCTGATCACCCCCTGTCATTGATCACCCCCCCGTAGGGCTCCATTCAGACGTCCGCATATGTTTTGGTATCCATGGATCCGTAAAAATTATACGGACGTCTGAATGGAGCCTTACAGGGGGGGTGATCAATGACAGAGGGGTGATCACCCATATACACTCCCTGATCACCCCCTGTCATTGATCACCCCCCTGTAAGGCTCCATTCAGACGTCCGCATGTGTTTTGCGGATCCGATCCATGGATCCGTAAAAATCATACGGACGTCTGAATGGAGCCTTACCAGGGGGGTGATCAATGACGGGGGGGTGATCAGGGAGTCTATATGGGTGATTACCCCCCTGTCATTGATCACCCCCCTGTCATTGATCACCCCCCCTTGTAAGGCTCCATTCAGACCTTTTTTTGGCCCAAGTTAGCGGAAATTTTTTGTTTGTTTTTGTTTTTTCTTACAAAGTCTCATATTCCACTAACTTGTGTCAAAAAATAAAATCTCACATGATCTCACCATACCCCTCACGGAATCCAAATGCGTAAACATTTTTAGACATTTATATTCCAGACTTCTTCTCACGCTTTAGGGCCCCTAAAAAGCCAGGGCAGTATAAATACCCCACATGTGACCCCATTTCGGAAAGAAGACACCCCAAGGTATTCCGTGAGGGGCATATTGAGTCCATGAAAGATTGAAATTTTTGTCCTAAGTTAGCGGAAAGGGAGACTTTGTGAGAAAAAAAAAAAAAAAAAAAAAAAAAAAAAAAAAAATCAATTTCCGCTAACTTATGCAAAAAAAAAAAAAAATTTCTATGAACTCGCCAGGCCCCTCATTGAATACCTTGGGGTGTCTTCTTTCCAAAGTGGGGTCACATGTGGGGTATTTATACTGCCCTGGCTTTTTAGGGGCCCGAAAGTGTGAGAAGAAGTCTGTGATCCAAATGTCTAAAAATGCCCTCCTAAAAGGAATTTGTGCACCTTTGCGCATCTAGACTGCAAAAAAGTGTCACACATCTGGTATCGCCGTACTCAGGAGAAGTTGGGGAATGTGTTTTGGGGTGTCATTTTACATATACCCATGCTGGGTGAGAAAAATATCTTGGTCAAATTCCAACTTTGTATAAAAAAAAAAAAAAAAAAAAAAAAAAAAAAAAAAAAATGGGAAAAGTTATCTTTTGCCAAGATATTTCTCTCACCCAGCATGGGTATATGTAAAATGACCCCCCAAAACACATTCCCCAACTTCTCCTGAGTATGGCGATACCAGATGTGTCACACTTTTTTGCAGCCAAGGTGGGCAAAGGGGCACATATTCCAAAGTGCACCTTTCGGATTTCACCGGTCATTTTTTACACATTTTGATTGCAAAGTTCTTCTCACACATTTGGGCCCCTAAATTGCCAGGGCAGTATAACTACCCCACAAGTGACCCCATTTTGGAAAGAAGACACCCCAAGGTATTCCGTGAGGGGCATGGCGAGTTCCTAGAATTTTTTATTTTTTGTCGCAAGTTAGTGGAATATGAGACTTTGTAAGAAAAAAATAAAAAGAAAAAATCATCATCATTTTCCGCTAACTTGTGACAAAAAATAAAAAGTTCTATGAACTCACTATGCCCATCAGCGAATACCTTAGGGTGTCTACTTTCCGAAATGGGGTCATTTGTGGGGTTTTTCTACTGTCTGGGCATTGTAGAACCTCAGGAAACATGACAGGTGCTAAGAAAGTCAGAGCTGCTTCAAAAAGCGGAAATTCACATTTTTGTACCATAGTTTGTAAACGCTATAACTTTTACCCAAACCATTTTTTTTTTTTGCCCAAAAATTTTTTTTTTTATCAAAGACATGTAGAACTATAAATTTAGCGAAAAATTTATATATGGATGTCGTTTTTTTTGCAAAATTTTACAGCTGAAAGTGAAAAATGTCATTTTTTTGCAAAAAAAATCATTACATTTCGATTAATAACAAAAAAAGTAAAAATGTCAGCAGCAATAAAATACCACCCAATGAAAGCTCTATTAGTGAGAAGAAAAGGAGGTAAAATTCATTTGGGTGGTAAGTTGCATGACCGAGCGATAAACGGTGAAAGTAGTGTAGTGCAGAAGTGTAAAAAGTGCTCTGGTCATGAAGGGGGTTTCAGCTAGCGGGGCTGAAGTGGTTAAGGGGCAAAGTTATAATTCTCCCCATGTCTTTTTATACTGTTAAAAGACATGAAACCCCAGCTTAAACCCCACTTGCCAGTTTTTTTAAAAGGGGTGTAGGCGGGGCCATTGGCCCTGGCGCACAGATCACTATTTGCGTCAGAAACTGGTTTAAATAATGACTGAACTCTGCGGCTGCTCTAAGCTTCTGGTTAACGGACTGCCGGACTGAGCCCGTGTCTTATCATAAAGGACATGCCTCCTCTGGCAGTGCAGGCCCCATCAAGGCTGGTGCAGCACACGCCGGTCATTGATAAATCATGGCTTAACACCTTAAAGGACCCTGCCGATTTTCACCTCAAGTCACCTTACTGTCACCTCTATTTACCCTATAGAGATGCGGAAATGCACGGCTAGATCGCCGGTAGCATGTCCGCAATATACCCGTCCCATATATTGTCAAGGCTGTTGCAGCCTCTGATTGCGGGAGGGGCGTAGGCTTTACAGGCTCCCCTCCCACGGTCATCCGACGCTGGCGTTTATTCTGTGCTTGCACTTCGTTTCGCTAGTCCTGCACGTACGAGGCTCCTGTCAGGTAAGTATGTACGGCCGGACATTCCTCCACGCCGCTTCCTCACACTTAGTCTCATCCAGCAGGCCGTCCGGCCTCAAGTGGATTCACGTCCCCCTCATGGTCCCCCTAAAAATGCAGCCACGGTGCCGCCAGCTTCGGCTACCTATGGTGACAGCACCCACCGACCAGGCATTGGCGTGCCGCCCGCATGGCTCGTCTCCAGCCCCGTCCCGGTTTCCAGAGTCGCTAGCAACGTTGCCAGGGGGAGGGTTGTTCTGCTCCAGCCTCCCCGTCCCTCCTACTAACCGCCCTTCATCACCCAGCGCCTCCCACCTTCATCACCCCACCACCACTCCAAGCATCCCAATCCTGTCGCGCCCCTCTATCATCTCACCTCGCCCGATGCACTCCAGGGGCCGGCTGGCCCGGCAGACGGCATGCATCGGCTCCTTCACCGGCTGCTCCTCGTCCACGCCCCTTCTCATCGTCGGAGGCCTCAAACCCGGCAGGCATGCAGGACTAAACCACAATAGTACAAACATTCTTGACAGTCTCACAAGGTCACTCATTTCAATAGGCCATGCTTATTGCCATCCACTACACGGTTGAAAATGGGGCCATCTACTGCGAAAATGTGTCGATAGTTCTCAGGTCCAGGGATGCCTGATTGAACAGGAAACTTTCTATCCCAGAATTCGTCCTGGCTTTCAGCCTTTCCCGAAAGGCGCAAGGAGCTGGATTTGTACCTGTACAGGGTCACGGATCTGGGGCACAAGTACAGAGGGTACGCATTTTATGACTACCATCGCTCCTTCTCGGCCAAAGCCGCGGCGGCCCTCGCCCAGTTCCAACGGGTCACCAATTGGGCATCCCTGGACATGGAGCTGTTTTGCGGACATTTCGCCGGTCTCAAAGCCCCCGCTTGCTCGTCATGCCAATCCATTCTGCATGCCTCAGACTGGTGTCCAAATCCCAGCCTTCCATCATCCCTGCCTAGGTCTGTGGCAGGCACCTCTGGGTCCCAGCCTAGACACAACTCGGGCATGGACAAGCTGGGTGGCCCCATAGTTTTCCTAGGAAATAGGTATGCAACAATTACAATTTTGCAACCTGCAACTACAATCAGTGCAGAGCACTCCACGTCTGCTCCACTTGTTTCAGGGCCCACCCCCTGTCGGTTTGCCCAAACAGATCGGCCAGAAACAAGTGACTAGGCGTGGTCAACGTGGACCTACTAGCCGCACTTCTCCGCGACCATCACAACCCCCACCAGGTTCACTTCATCATCAACGGTTTTAAGGAAGGATTCCACACTGGTCTCGTGGCCCTTCCTCAGTCATCTTGGGAAGGCCTCAACCTCAGGTCCGCCATTTGCAATGCCGCTTCGGTGGGTCCTCTGGTCCAGGCGGAACTGGAGAAGGGTTTTCTCATCGGCCCTTTCTCGAGCATTCCCTTTGATTACTGGAGGATAAACGCTATCGGCATAGTCACCAAAAAATTTACCAATAAAAAAAAGATTAATTTATGACCTCTCAGCTCCTCATGGTTCTCACATTCCCAGCCTCAACTCCCTAGTTCCGTCGGAGAAGTTCTCAATGAAATACTCCTCTCGGCTACCGGTTCCGGCCTGGTGAGAAGCGCACACTAAGAGCTCTGCTCCGAAAGACACCGCTTTCCACATAAATCCCCTACAAACGGTTTGGGCAGAGTCACAGACCGGACCATCGCATTACTGCCTAACTACACCACCGGTCGATGAACTGTTACGTTGTCCAGATGGGGAGCAAATCTAAGAAAACCACAGGAAAGTACGGGAAGGCGCTAACTGACACCAATATGGCGCAGCCACCGGAGGAGGAAATGTCCCATTTGAAGCCCCCCTGATGCACCCCTAGAGTAGAAACTCCAAAAATGTGGCCCCATTTCAGAAACTACGGGATAGGATGCCAGCAGTATTGTTGGTACTAGTTTAGGGTACATATGATTTTTGGTTGCTCTATATTACACTTTTTGTGAGGCAAGATAACAAGAAATAGCTTTTTTGGCACAGTTTTTATTATTTACAACATTCATCTGACAGGTTAGATCATGTGATATTTTTATAGACCAGGTTTTCACGGATGCGGCAATACCTAATTTGTATACTTTTTTTTTTTTTTTTTCCCATTTATGTAAGTGTTCCAGTTCGACGGTCAATGGTACTGCCAGGTACTAGGTACCGCAATGGGCACGCCCGCGTCGTGCACGTTTGCGAACCTGTACCTGGCGGTATTTGAAGATACATATATATTCTCGGTGGGTAACCCCTTCCTGCGGTTCATGCATTTATTCTTACGTTATATGGACGACATTTTTCTGGTCTGGTCAGGCAGCGAGGAGTCGTGCCGCAATTTTGTGGAGCACCTTAACACGCACAACAGGATGAATATGCGATTCACCCTCAATTTTGGGGGCGAGTCGCTAGACTTCCTGGATGTGCGTGTGACAGTCAAGGATGGCGTATTACACACCACGGGCTTTCGCAAGCCCACTGCGACTAACTCGCTGCTTCACCAGACCAGTTATCATCCACCCTCAGTCAAGAAAGCCGTCCCATACGGACAATTCGTCCGGCTTAGGAGGATTAATGATACTGAGGAAGGCTTCCACAGGCAAGCTAATGATCTAAGTCATCGACTCGTGGATCGGGGTTACCCGCCGGGAGTAGTCTCGGCAGCCCTACGTAAGGCTGCCGCACTTGACCGTAACACATTGCTGGTGGAAAGGAATAGAAACATTGAACCACCCAGTTTCGCTTTTGATTTTAAGTACAGTCCAGCTTGGGACCTTCTTAAGGGAGATCCAGCCTTAAGTGACCTCTCCAGTCAGCGACCATTGGTTACTTTTAAAAAATGCGCAACCCTCAAGGACAAATTGGTGAGCAGTGTATTCTGCACACCCAAGGTGGAGACATGGCTCACCAGCAAAAAACCTGAGGGCAATTATAAATGTGGGCATTGCTCCTTTTGCGCATTAAATACGTGCAGTAAATGGCTGCTGATAGGAGGGGTTCAGCACACGGTACGGGACTTCATAACATGTCGCACGCCATACGTTGTGTATGCCGTGTTTTGCCCTTGCAATAGGTACTACATCGGTAAAACCATTCGCCCGCTCTTTGAACGGATACGGGAGCACGTGAATTCCATTCGTTCAGGTAGAGGATGTCCCCGCCTGATCGATCATGTCAGGGACGCGCATGACGGTCATCCCCGTTGTCTTTCCTTTGCGGGAGTGGAACAGGTCCGACCCATCCCTAGGGGAGGGGATCGTCACCGGCTACTCCTGCAGAGGGAAGCAAGGTGGATTCTCCGTACCAAAGCCACCGGCGCTGCAGGACTAAACGATAGGAATGACATGTCCGTATTCCTTTAAGAGTGGGGCATTTAAAAATATAGCCAAAGTGGGGGGTTTGTTGTGTCATTAATGGATCCCATGACCCTTTTAGAGATTTACCCCTTCGGATTCTGTCCTCTCTACACCCGTGCTGTTTTAATTTAAAATTGTTGTCCATAGGAATGACTTCTGCCTGTATGATAAGTTATTGCTGCCGGATTTGTTAACCTTGCTTTTGCTTTTCTGTTTATATTTTGGTATGTTCCTCCTTCCCCCTCTACCACATTGACATGTTTTTACGTCACTTACTGACGGCGCACAGCTGCTGCACATGATGCCGGCTGATGGGCGTCGCTTATATATGGCGCAGTATTGCGCCTTGACGATGAGCGGCCAGAAGAAGCGCAACACATTGCGCAAACGGCCGTAGCCGCCATTCATCTGCAGGAGCGTGTCCGCCTCATAACCCCACCTGTTCGTCCGATGTTGAGGACTGAATAAAAAGATACAGATTCATATGCCTCGGTGAGTGCCGCATACTTCTTTTACCTTCGCTACATTGTCACGATTGATACCGCCTTCCGTCTCTATGCTGAGCACCACATATGAAGCAGATTAGCTACATTGCTGTTACTTTAGCCAGCACTAAGGACCGGAGCTCCGACCTGTCGCTTGCAGTGCCGCTGTGTTCTATTCCCGTTTAAGTTTTACACAATGATTTCATTTTTGAAGCAAAAAATAAAATAAAAATAATATCATGTTTTAGTGTTTCCATAGTCTGAGAGCCATAATTTTTTCAGTTTTTGAGCGATTACCTTGGGTAGGGTATGATTTTTCCGGGATGAGATGACGGTTTTATTGGCACTATTTTGGGGTGCGTGTGACTTTTTGACCGCTTGCCATTACACTTTTTGTGATGCAAGGTGACAAAAAAAATGGTTTAGCACAGTTTTTATTTTAGATTTTTTACTGTGTTCATCTGAGGGGTTAGGTCATGTGATATTTTTATAGAGCCGGTCGATACGGACGCGGCGATACCCAATATGTATATTTTTTTTTTTTATTTATGCACGTTTTACACAATAATATTTTTGAAAAAATAAAATAAAAAATCATGTTTCAGTGTCTCCATATTCTGAGAGCCAGAGTTTTTTCTGTTTTTGTAGCGATTGTCTCAGGTAGGGGCTCATTTTTTGCGGGATGAGGTGACGGTTAGATTGGTACTATTTTGGTGGGCAAACGCCTTTTTGATGGCTTGCTGTTGTACTTTTTGTGATCTAAGGTGACAAAAAAATTGTTTATTTAGCACAGTTTTTATTTTTTACGGTGTTCATCTGAGGGGTTAAATCATGTGATATGTTTAAGAGCCGGTCGATACAGACGCGGTGATATGTATACTCCCCCCCCCCCCCCCCCCACCCTCTATTTTTTACCAATTTTTTTTTAACTTTATTTGGGGAAATTTAAGTTTTTCCCCAAACCGCAGGTCTTCCCGGTGTTGTGACAGGATGTCCGCTGAATGATTTCAGCGGGCATCCTGTTCCGATTAACCCCCGCCGCAATCGCGGTTTAAACCCATGACGTACCAGTACGTCATGGGTCCTTAAGGACTCAGGAAACATGCCGTACCGGAACGTCATGCGTCCCTAAGGGGTTAAGGACCAGGCTGTTTTTTTTTTAAACTTGACATATATGTCACTTTATGTGGTGATAACTTCGGAATGCTTTTACTTATCCAAGCCATTCTGAGATTGTTTTCTCGCGACACATTGTACTTCATGATAGAGAAACATTTTAGTCGATATAATTCACCTTTATTTATTAAAAAAAATCCCAAATTTACAAAAATGAAAAAATTTGCTATTTCATTTTTTTTACAATTTCTCTGCTTTTAAGGCAGATAGTGATACATCATAACAAGACTTTTGTGAACTCATCTGTAATTCTCTCTCGCTTGATTCATTGGGGGACACAGGACCGTGGGTATAGCTTGCTACTGCCAATAGGAGGAGACACTAGGCTGAAAACTGTTAGCTCCTCCCCTGCAGGCTATACCCCTACCAGCCTGGAGAGCATATCAGTTTGTGCTCCAGCAGTAGGAGAGACCAGAATAAAGTGAAAATCAACAGAAAGCTGAACACAGCCATGAGACCGAACCAAACACAAGGTCCCAATTGGCAAAACAGAGACCCCACGTGCCTTACAACTATATGTGGGTGGGTTCTGTGTCCCCCAATGAATCAAGCAAGAAAGAGATTTTACAGGTGAGTTCACAAAAATCTCGTTTTCTCGCTCATATCATTGGGGGACACAGGACCGTGGGACATCCTAAAGCAGTCCCCGGGGTGGGAAACAAATACTCCCAAACCAACTCTCTATGGAAGTTACTGTACTGCGGCCTGCAGAACCCTGCGGCCGAGAGAAGCATCCGCCAAGGCCAAGGAATGCACTCGGCAAAATTTAGTAAAAGGTGTGTAGAGAGGACCAAGTCGCTGCCTTACACAACTGAAAGGTGTGCCCAAGAAGCCCCGACCGCTCTGGTAGAGTGAGCCGTGATCCCGGGCGGAGGAACCTTGCCCCTGTAACGATAAACCTCGGCAATGGACGAGCGAATCCACCGAGCAATAGTCCCCTTTGAAGCCGCCAAACCTTTACGAGGGCCTTCCGAGATAACTAACAGAGCGTCAGTGCATCTGAAGGGAGCCACCACAGACAGATACATCTTCAAGGCCCGTACTACGCTCTTACAATGGAGAGAGACCTCCTGTGGATGTGAAGGTTGAGGGCAAAACAATGTCCTTGTTCACATGAAAGGCAGAAACAACCTTTGGTAAGAAAGATGGCACTGGACGAAGAACCACCTTGTCTTGGTGAAACACCAAAAAGGGTTCCTTGTAGGAGAGAGCTGCCAGCTCCGAAACCCGTTGAATAGAAGTAATGGCCACTAAAAAGGCCACTTTCCATGAAAGTAGACGGACAGAAACTTCACTCAGAGGTTCGAACGGCGCTGCCAGGAGCGAACCGAGAACCAGGTTTAGATCCCAAGAGTGCAACTGGAGGCAGATATGGGGGTAGGGTGCGAGCTACTCCTTGCAAGAAAGTCTTGACCGGACCTAGGACGGCTAGAGTACGTTGGAAAAAAAAAAAATGGACAGGGCTGAGACCTGCCCTTTGAGGGAACTGAGAGCCATGCCTAGGTCCAATCCTGACTGAAGGAACGCTAGAACCAAGGAAGGGAAAAACGACTGGAAGGAAGAGCCCGTTCCTCGCAGAATAGCAAGAAGGATTTCCAGGTCCGGCAGTGAATCCTAGAAGTGGAAGGTTTCCTGGCCCTAATCATGGTTCGAATGACCGCTTTAGAAAAACCTCTATGTTTCAGCAGAAAGGTTTCAACAGCCACACCGTTAAACGTAGCGTATCTAAATTCTGATGGAAGACAGGGCCCTGGGAGAGCAGATCGGTTCTGAGTGACAGAGGCCACGAAGCATCTCCTAGCAGAAGAATGAGTTCTGAGTACAAAGCTCGTCAAGGCCAGTCTGGGCGATCAGTATTGTCGTCTTGATGCCTTCCTTCCTGATTCTGCGTAGGATCAGAGTTAGAATTGGTAACGGTGGAAACACGTAAAGGAACGCGAAGATGTCCCAAGGTGCCACGAGAGCGTCCACGTCGTATGCCGTTGGATCCCTTGCGCGAGAGCGGAAGCACGGGAGCTTGTGATTGAACCTGGACGCCATCAGGTCCACTTCCAGACGTCCCCACCTGAGGCAGATGGTCTCGAACACCTCCAGATGGAGGGACCACTCCCCCGGGTCCACTGTTGTCCGGCTGAGAAAGTCTGCCGTCCAGTTGTCCACTCCCGGGATGAAGACTGTCGAAATCATCGGAACATGGGACACCGCCCACTGTAAAATCTTTGCGGACTCCTGCATCACTGCGAGACTGAGTCCCACCTTGGTGGCTGATGTAGGCCATAGCTGTTGCATTGTCAGATTGTATCCTGATCGGACGACCCTGCAGAAGTGGAGTCCAATGGATAAGGGAGAGATAAATGGCCCGGAGTTCCAATATGATGGGAAGTTTGGACTCCAATGGAGACATTCCGTGTGGCGAGAACTCTGCCCCAACCGCTAAGACTGGTGTCGGTTGTAATGATCGTCCATATCACTGGAAGTAAGGATTTCCCCGCCAACAGATGCGCAGACTCTGTCCACCAACTGAGCGCTGTACGAGTGTGGAGGGACAGCCTAATCCGGCGATCCAGAGAATTCAGTGATTTGTCCCAAGATGACAAAATGGCTCGTTGAAAATACCTTGTGTGAAATTGAGCGAAGGGAATAGCTTCGAAGGAGGCCACCATCATGCAAAGCACCCACATGCAATTGCGGATAGATGGATTGCGGCGTTGGAGTAATATGCGTATAGATAGCTGTACTACGGCTGCACCTGAGTCTAGTATCACGCCCAGAAACCTGATTTGTGTGGTGGGAGACCAGCACGATTTCCGTTGATTGACTATCCAACCGAAGTGGGACAGAGTGGTCAAAGTGATCTAAAGACTCTCCTCGCATTGGGAGACGCTTTGATCAAGATGTCGTCTAGATATGGGAGGAAAGTAATGCCCCTGTAGCGCAGGAGACCCAGGAGGGGGGCAAGTACCTTTGTGAACACTCTCGGAGCTGTCGCTAGGCCGAATGGCAGGGCGACGAACTGGTAGTGACACGAATGAATAGCAAAACAAAGAAAACGTTGATGAGCGGATGCGATGGGAATGTGTAAGTAATCGTCTTTGATATCCATCGACGCCATGAGCTCCCCCTGCACCAATGAGGCAATCACGGAGCGGAGTGACTCAATCCTGAATCGTTGAATGCGGAGGAAGCGGTTGACCATCTTGAGGTCCAGCATGGGGCGGGCATCGCCTTCCTTTTTGGGTACTACAAAAAGGTTTGAATAGAAACCTGTAAATCTCTCTTGTAAGGGGACCGGAATTATCACCCCAGTATGAGGAGGGACTGAACTGCTTGGAAAAAAGTAGCCGCCCGAACTGGACCCTTGGGTGGCTAAAAGAGGAAAAAAACGGTTGGGTGGGATAGATTTGAATTCTATCTTGTATCCTGATGTCACTAACTCTCGTGCCCAAACGTCCGAAATAGGAGTTCGCCACATTTTCTGAAAAAGGAGACGTCCCCGTGTCCAAAGCCGCTTCGCAGAGCTACTTTCCTGCCTGGGCAGTTTGTACCGCCAAGGACTGGAGTTCAAACTGCCTTGGCTACCCATGCCGATGCGAAGATCGGACGTAAGGCTGAACCACTGGCTGCAAAGACCGACTTAGATAGCGAGTCAATCCGCCGATCCACTGGGTCCTGGAGAGAGGAGCCATCTCCCACCGGAATAGTCGTATTTTTTGCGAGACGAGCAACCGGTGGGTCTACCTTCGGAGGCGAGGCCCATTTTTCCACACAATCAGTTGGAAAGGGGTAGAGCAGGTCTAATTGCTTTGGAACAATGAAGCGTAAACCTGGTTGGTTCCAAGCCAGGACGTCCGAGACCGGGAACCGGAAGGGGGGGGGGGGGGGGGGGGGGAGAGGAGATGCAGAGGCGTCAGAAGAGGAATGGTGACCTGATCTGGGACGCTTGCTAGGAAGCCTGCTCCTGGTTTGTGCGCCTTGCGAAGGCGAGGGCTGCACTGAGGGGTATTTATTTATTTTTGCATTTTTAAAGGTCTGCACATGCGCAGACCAGAAAACCGGATCCCTTTTGCCAGAACACTTGGTATTAATGCATTTCAATGGAAGATAATGCCGGATCCGGCATGTGTTCTGGAGTTTTGGACGGAGAAAATACAGCAGCATGCTGAGGTATTTCCTCCAGCCAAATACCGTAGTGACTGAACTGAAGACATCCTGAACGGAATGCTCTCCATTCAGAATGCATTAGGCTAAAACTGATCAGTTTTTCCCTGGTATTGAGCACCTGCGACGGAACTCAATACCGGAAAACTTTAACGCTAGTGTGAAAGTACCCTTAGTTAGGGTCCAATTTTTTTTTGCGGGATGAAATGATGGTTTGATTGTTACTATTTTGGGGTACATACTAATTTTTGATCGTTTGGTATTACACTTTTTGTGATGTATGGGGACAAAATTAATTTTTTGGCACTTTTTTTTTTTTTTTTACAGTGTTCACCAGACAGGTTACCTCATGTGATATTTTTATAGAACAGGTTGTTACGAACAAGCCGATACCCAATATGTATTTATTTATTTTGGTTATAAACAATAAAAGCATTTTTTAAACCAAATAAATATGATGTTTTTATGTCTCCATTTTCTGAAAGCAATATCTATTTTTGGGCCGATTGTAGAGACTCGTTTTTTGCGAGATGAGATGACGGCTTGATTGGTATTAATTTTGGGTACATATGACTTTTTGATCGCTTGGTATTACACTTTGTGAAAAAAAGAACAAAAAAAAATAAAAAAAACACACAAGCTTTTAGCATTTTTTTTTTTCAGTGTTGACCAAACAGGGTGGATCATGGGATATTTTTATAGAGCAGGTTGTTACGGACGCAGCGATACCAAATGTGTTTATTTTTCCATTTTTTACAATTTTAGGTCTCTTTTTAAAAAGAGACATAAAATGGTAACAAAATAGAAAAAAAAAAAAATTCAATTGAAAGTTTAATTTATTTATTTTTATTGTTAAAAACACTTGTATCACTTTTATTATTTTTCATTTTTGTCCCACTCTGGGACTTCAACATTTCAGGGTATGATCCCTGTTTCAATACATCTGTATTGTGCTGTATTGAACTGTCAGTGCCTTACACTGTAAGACAGTGACAGTTGCCTAGGAGACCCAGCCCTGGGGCTGAATCTCTCGGGCTTCCGTAGCTGGCAGCCCCGATGCCTGTACAAGGCATCAGGGCTGCCATAGCAACCATCGGTTCCCATCACGGGGACCCGATAGAGATGTACAAGCTGCCACAAACTGCCTGTATGCCACAGTCAGCGTGACCACGGCATACAGGGAGTTAATCCGCCGGCATCGTTATTTTCACCGATGCTGGCAGATACTGACAGCCGGGCCCCTGCTGCTGATCGCAGCAGCGCGTATGGGGCAGACGGTTAACCCTAGGACAAGTATGCTCTTCCTAAGGCGTTAAGTACCAGCTAGTTAGGACGAGCATTCTCGTCCTAGGTCGGCAACCTATTAAATGGCTTTGCTTGTCTTAACCCTTAGCAAACCAGAGGTTTTTTCGTTTCTGAATTTTTATTTTTCTTCCCTATGTTGAGCCATAACTTTATTTTTCCATTCACACAGCTGGTGGAGGCAAGTTGCACTTTCTAATGCCTCCATTTAATATGGCATACTGTGTAGTTGGAAGTGGGTGAAAAAATTCCAAATTGGATGGAATTGGAAAATCCAAAAAAAGCACATCCTCCACCGTTTTACGGGTTTTGTTCCCACGGCGTTCCCTCTGCAGCAAGACTGAGTACGATTACGATACCACATATGTATTGTTTTTTTTTATGTCTAAATAGTGTAAAATAAAAAAATAAAAAATATAAAAATCATGGGCATCACGGAGTCTGAATACACCCATACTATTAAAATATAAAAATATTTTTCCAATACGGCGAATGGCGTAACGGAAAAAGGGTCAAAATTGCCAATTTGCCATCTCTTCTCTTACCCAGAAAAATTTAATAAAATGTGATCAAAAAGTCACACACGTCAAAATGGTATCAATAAAAACTATAGATTGGGGGCTCATTTTTTGCGGGACAGACAGCTCAGTAGATAGATGTTAGAATATGATGGTGTAAAAAAAAAAAAAAGACTTTCTTCAAAGTTTACATTTATTTAAACTTTGAAAAAAAAAACTATTTTTTTACACCATCATATTCTGACATCTATCTACTGAGCTGTCTGGGGGCTCATTTTTTGCAGGACAATCTGTAATTTTTCTTGATACCATTTTGGAGTGTGTGTGACTTTTTGATCACATTTATTAAATTTTTCTGGGTAAGAGAAGAGATGGCAAATTGGCAATTTTGACCTTTTTTCCGTTACACCATTTGCCGTATTGGAAAAATATTTTTATATTTTAATAGTATGGGTGTTTCCAGATTCCGTGATGCCCCTGATTTTTTTTTGTTATTTAAGTATTTATTTTTTCATTCTACAGAAAGGGGGGAAGATTTAAAGAGGACCTTTCACTTGTATAAACTATGTGAACTGAGTATGCTGCCATATAGAGCGGCGTCCGGGGATCTCACTGCACTTACTATTATCCCCGGGCACCGCTCCGTTCTCCCGTTATAGGCTCCGGTACCTTTGCTCCTTAAGTTATAGTAGGCGGGTCTTCCCTTGTCCTGTGGGCGTCTCCTTCTCCTAGGCTGCAGCGCTGGCCAATCGCAGCGCACAGCTCACAGGCTGGGAGGTTTTTTTTCTCCCCGGGCGCCTCTCTATATGGCAGCATACTCAGTTCACAGTTTATACAAGTGAAAGGTCCTCTTTAAATGTAATATTTTTTTATACTTAAAAAAAAAAAAAAATAACACGTTAATGATTTTGAAGCTCGTATTTGAGCCTACAAAATGCAATTTTATTTTTAAATCTGAACAATCATGGGTCTTTTAGAACCATTATTTGTACAGAATTGCTCATTTCTTATATTGGTCTGCCACCTGCTGCCCAAAATAAGAATTGCAGCTTCAATACCCTGGGTCTCTTCAGAGAGACAAAGGGTATGGAATTCAATTATCGGCATTCTCATTGGCGGCAAACCCTTCTGGGTTTTTCACCCTTTAGATGCCATAATTTTACTTGATCATGGCACCCAAAGGCTTTAATGACCACGATCGGCATTACTGCCAGTCGCCATCATTAGCCACGAGTCTCTGCTGTTTAAAACAGCGGAGACCCACCGGCCATGACGCCCACGAGCCGGAGCCATGTGTGCCCATCGCTCCAGCGCCGTACATGTACAGCCATAAAGCATATAGGCACAGACCACACAGTATTCTTTTTCTTAGCATACAGAGGTTTATGCATAGAAGCAGCCGAAGGGAGGGGGGATTCATCAACAAAGAATACTTTACGAACCTGAGGTTACTTTCATCCATGCAGAGAATATAGTCATAGGAGAGAAAATCCTCTTTTGTGATCTGCATACAAAGCAAACACTGGATTACCAGTTTGTATTGACTACATTTCTTACTAGATAATATAAGCATTGCAAACATTTTTTTCCCAAACTTTAGATCTATACAAGGGATAAAATAAGATATTGTTCCCTTTGTATTGTCTACTCATCCCAAAGCTGTGCCTGGTAAGCCAATGCACCACCGCCCTTAAAACAAATGATCTGCAAGGATGCTGCGAGTCCATCCTCCACTGATGTAATACTGATGGCCTATCCCAAGAACCAGATAACAGAGTCCACAAGGTGGATTCTACCTGTCAAAATCCGCTAAGAGTTCCTGCCACGTTTTTTTTCTGTGTGATCTCTCCCTAAGGCCCCTTTCACACGAGCGAGTTTTCCCGCACGGGCGCAATGCGTGATGCAAATGCATTGCGCCCGCACTGAATCCGGACCCATTCATTGTTGAGCATTGTTTTTCACGCATCACTTGTGCGTTGCGTGAAAAATCACAGAATGTTCTATATTCTGTGTTTTTCACGCAGCCCTGGGCCCCATAGAAGTGAATGGGGTTACGTGAAAAACACACCGCATCCGCAAGCAAGTGCGGTGCATTTTTTCACTGATGGTTGCTAAGATTGTTGTTTGTAAACCTTCAGGTTTTTTATCAAGCGTGTGAAAAATGCATCAATGCGCATTTCACCCGCGCAAAAAAAAAAAAAAACTGAACCACTAAACGCAATCGCAAACAACTGACTGAACTTGCTTGCAAAATGGCGCAAGTTTTCCTGAACGCACTTGGACCTAATCAGTATCGTTCGTGTGCAAGAGGCCTGAGGCCTCAAGCACATGGGGATGCAAAAATTGCAGACAGCACACAGTGCTGTCCGCATCCATGTGGCCGTTCCAAAAATGATAGAACATGTCCTATTCTTGTCTGTTCTGCGTAAAATAGGCATTTCTATAGGGCCTCATGCACACGACCATATATATGTTGCGGTCCATGAACTATGGATACTGGCCGCGCGCATCCTGCACTTTCCTTGGAATCTATTATAGAAATGCCTATTCTTGTCTGAAAAAAGGACAAGAATAGAACATGTTATATAATTTGCTGAGCGGCTGCACAGCAGGCGACTGACAGGAAGGAACATTTCCCGACAAACGCCGGCAGAATCAGACTGTCTAATACAGCCTTAAAGGCTATATAGACCTTTCTTTGTTTACGATTGCATTTTACTCATTTTTAGCTAAAAATAATTTTTTCAATTGGCCTTTACTAAATATATAGAACCGTTCTGTCACAAAGTTAACTCTTTTTCTAGCTGTGTGCATCCTACTTTCACTTTGTGCTGGTCCTCTAATAGTTCTTATCTCTAAACTACTGAGAGGTCATAAACACTTAATTAAGCCACATTGTTACCAGTAAGATAAGAACTTGAGCTATAATGAGTATTTATAAATGTCAGAGAGCAGAGATAAGGAGCCCGTCGGCTCCCGAACTGATGGAAAAATCTAAAGGCTGCTTCTAGAACATCTTCGCGCTGTACAGAAAAAAGGACTCCGTATTTTTTTATAAAGACCAATTGAAAAAAAAAAAAAAAAAAAAAAAAAAGATTTTTAGCTCAAAATGAGTACAATGTAATAATAAAAAAACTGCCCCAAAAGAGGAACTAATGGACTGTACTCCAGTGTGAACTGGCCTGACTTTGTGGAAACCACAAACAAATAGCAAGACAACCCTGCTGGAAGAATAAAGGCTCCAGGTGGCGTCCGAGCAGAAAATAATTTGGTTTGAATCTCATAAGAAGACGGACTGTCCTATACCTGTCTTGCTTTATGCGATGTTTCGGTATCATGGCTTTTAAGGCACTTTACGGCCCTTGAATCTGGGGAGCAACCCACGTTCCAGTGAGAGGTAGCAGCGCTGTCTATGGACCACTGTAACACAAAACATAATGGATAGGATTCAATGGAGGAAGGAATGGGGATACGTTACCTGCCTGGCAGTGTGACTCATGGCAATGCCGTGCTTCCGCATACAGCTCTGGCCACGATAATCCGGGGGGTTTCCTATTTCATACGTAGAGGTGGCCGCGCTGTCTATGCTCCACTAGAATACAAAAAACACTCCATTGCAAATGAATATTTCCTTCTATCGACCTCAAGTCCATCTCCACTCCCCCCACACACACACACACACTCACACTATATACACACACTCACTATATACATTTCCATAGAGTAAGACTTTGTGGTGTAAATCTGAGGGATGAAATTGCTGTATAGTCACAAACATGTCTGGCTGACAGTTTCCAGTCATATTACGCCATTTCAAGTTGTGATAAAATCAATAGCTTTGATTGATTTTTATTTTCACCAGTTTTTGGCGTTTTACGCGCCTTTTAAAACATAGTTTACTACTAATTTGTGCCAAAAAGAACACTTAAAAGACATGTGTCATCAGAAAATGACCTGCTGTTTAAGGCTACATGCACACAAACGTTGTTTGTTTCAGTGTCCGTTCAGTTTTTTTGCGGATAGGATGCAGACCCATTCATTTCAATGGGTCCACAAAAAACGCGGACAGCACACCATGTGCTGTCTGCATCGGTATGTCCGTTCCGTTGCCCTGCAAAAAAAATAGTGCATGTCCTATTTTTTTTTTAGTTTGCGGACAAGTATAGGCATTATTACAATGGATCCGCCAAAAAAAGAGAAAAAAAAAAAAAAAAAAAAAAAAAAAAAAAAAAAGAAGAAGATGCCATACAGACATCATCCTTTTTTTGACGGATCCGCAATTTGCAAACCGCAAAACACATACGGTGGTGTGCATGTAGCCTAACTCACACTTTCATGTTTAAAGTGTAACTAAACCTTAAAGCATCAACTTTAAATGACGTCCCTAATGCCCTTAGGAAAAAAAACAAAAACACTTTTTCTAATATACTTTATTTATTAAATTGTTTATTTTTATTAGACTTTTTCCTCCCTAAAGCGCACCATTCACTGTGTACAGAAAACTGTGCGGAGTGTGAAATTATGAATGGGCTGCAGCAGCGCTGCGAGTACAGGCATGTGCGCACTTTGCTGCTCCTGCCCGTGCTCCCCGGAGGGTTACTAGCGCCTGGCATTGCACATGAGTACTCTGTACCTATGTACAGGATTAGCAGAGCGGGCTCCTGCCTGTGCCTGCTCCGCTAAGCTAAGAGCTGACATGCAAAAGCAGGAGCCGAGTGTCTGGCACTTAAGCAAACGAGGGTGCATCCAGGATAGCCGAGAAAGAGGTCCTAAAAGGCGATTCTTGTGAGTGCCGCTATCTTGTGCCCTATGAATGAGGTCTATATATGGGCAGTGGGTTTGGGATACATTTAGTAATATTTTTAGAAAGTGGCCATCCCTTTTACATTTAGAAATAGGCACAGGGAAAGTGATGCCCAAGTTAGTTTTTGGAGCAGACAAGTGCTGCATTTCATGCCAACACATACTTAGTCTAAACTGAAGCCAAGTTTTGACAACATTCTGGCACAAAGGGGGTGTTGTCCCAGTGCCCTGCGTCAATTTGCATCCATGCGACAAACTAATAAATCAAATATATTTAAGTCCAGCTTGTCACAAGCAAAGAGTGCAGAGTGAGGTAGACACTAGACACAAGGGGTTACATGTTCTTGTAGCAGCTGCGCAGCATACAGAACGCAGGAGGATGCAAGAGACGAGAGGTCTGCTGTTTCCTGTGCGGCAGGGCTGTGCAGAGACAGTATGTCAGCATCGAGACCCCGTATCTCACTCACCTGAAACATCCTAACACCACCCCTATCTAAATCCTTTTATTCACCTACATCGTTTTAAGTTAGGCTACTTTAACACTCGCGTTTTGTGCGGATCAGTCATGGACGGATCTGTTCAGATAATACAACTGTCTGCATCCGTTCAGAACGGATCCATTTGTATTATCTGTAACATAGCCAAGAGGGATCCGCCTTGAACACTATTGAAAGTCAATGGAGGACAGATCCGTTTTCTATTGTGCCAGTGAAAACTGATCTGTCCTAGCACACAATGCAAGTCAATGGGGACGGATCCGTTTGGCTCAGTTTCATCAGGCGGACACCAAAATGCTGCAGGCAGTGTTTTGCTGTCAGTGTCCAAAGCGGAATGGAGACGGAACGGAGGCAAACTGATGCATTCTGAGCAGATCCTTTTCCATTCAGAATGCATTACAAGGCAAACTGATCAGTGTTGGACCCCGTGTGAGAGCCCTGAACGGATCTCACAAACGGAAAGCCAAAACGCCAGTGTGAAAGTAGCCTTAAAGGGGGTTTCCGAGATCGTATACTGAGGACAGGTCATCAGCATTAAGATTGGTGGGGGTCAAACACCCGGAACACGCGTAGATCATCTGTTTGAGAAGACACGCAGCCTTCTCACTGTTTTCCCTAGGATACCAAGGGCAACTGCTGTACAATGTACAGCAGGGGTGCTCAACCTGCGGCGCTCCAGCTGTTAAACTACAACTCCCACCATGCCCTGCTGTTGGCCGATAGCTGTAGGCTGTTCAGGCATGCTGGGAGTTGTAGTTTTGCAACAGCTGGAGGGCCACAAGTTGAGCATGCCTGATGTACAGCACTGTGCATGGTAAGCCGTGAAAAGGCTGCGGCGCTCACAGGAGTGCCAGTACCTTCTCAAACAGCTGATCGGGGCGGAGGGGGTGCCAGGTTACAGACACCCATCAATCAGATACTAGCGACCTATCCAGTTCTAAAGGGCTTATCCAATATCATAAACAACCCCCCCATGTGCCTGGCCCCTCAGAGGGAATATACTCACCCCACGGCACTCCTGGTCCCTGCACCGCTGCTGCTGCTTCTCCCTGTACATGGGGGCTGCTCCCCCCCCGACACCAGATGTTTTCATCAGTGTACAGGGAGAAGCAGCAGCAGCAGTGCAGGGACCAGAAGTGCCGCAGGGAGCGAGGCAAGTATATCTTCTCTAAGGATAGATGGCAAGTGTCTGACCACTAGGAGCTCCACTGATCACAAAAATAGGGGTCTTGTGTCTCCAGTGATCCCCGCAATGGAATCGCTCATGTGAAACAGCCCTGATGGGGTCCGGCAGAGATTGGGCCACTACCCGGCAAATATGCCAAGAATCGTCCAGAAAGAAACCACTGCACACTGGTTTTTGTCCGGCCGGTTCCTGGAACTGGCAGCTGGACCACCCTGCCGCAGACAGTTGAAGAATAGCAGGGTAAAGCACTAGGCTATCTTCTTCAGTCCCATAGAGAATAAATGGTGCAGCGCATGCCTGCTTGTCATTTACACTCATACGGGTGGGAAGGAGGACAAGCGGCCCAGTTCTCATGATCAGCCACGTCCCATCTATCCTTGTGGATAGATGACAAGTTAAAATAATGGGAGAAGCCCTTTAAAGACTTTGGGCAACTTTGAGGAGGTTTTTTTTATTTTTTTATTATTCCATTCTACTAATTTGGGGCTTAAAACGGCTTCTGTCACCCCACTAAAGTTTATTTATTTTTTTATCCCTATACTGCGATATATCAATACATAATGTTATTAATCATTTTGGTTCAGTAGATAATGCAAAAAAAACAGACTTTTATCATATGCAAATTACCTGTCTACCAGCAAGTAGGGCGGCTACTTGCTGGTAGCAGCCGCATCCTCCTCTCAAAGACGCCCCCTCCTCATGTTGATTGACAGGGCCAGCGAACGCACTCATCCTCTGCTGGCCCTGTCTGTATCCAAAATCTGGTGCCTGCGCTGTACCTGTCTTCAGTCGGCGCAGGCGCACTGAGGGGAGGCCACTCGCTCCTCAGTGCGCCTGGTGTAGATGTGACGTCATCGGAGCAGGCGCAATGCAGACAGGGCCAGCAGAGAAAGAGCGCGTTCGCTGGCCCTGTCAATCAACACGAGGAGGGGGCGTCTTTATGAAAGGAGGATGCGGCTGCTACCAGCAAGTAGACGCCCTACTTGCTGGTAGACAGGTAATTTGCAGATGATAAAAGTCAGTTTTTTGCATTATCTACTGAACCAAAATGATTAATAACATTATGTATTGATACATCGCAGTATAGGGATTGTAAGTACCCCCCCCCCCCCCAAAAAAAAAAAACCTTGCTCTGACAGCTCAATCTGTGCTTTCCTAGCAGATAATAGGCACTCATAGCTACATTCTTATCAGTCTGATAAACATTTAGTGTTTATTAGCTGTGATGAGTTCAGAGATAAGGGCTACAGATGAGGGATTCACTAAGGCCGGGTTCACACATAAGCGTACCCAATAAGTGCTGTTTACAAGCGTGCTTATCGGGCATTTACATTCGTGCGAGGAAACAAGAAAACACACATTGTCGCGCGTTCCAGCTAGGTCTATGTGCGGGAACGTGCGACAATGCGCCCCAAAGAAGCTCCTGTACTTCTTGGGGCGTAGGGCGTTTTACAGCGCGTTCGTACGTGCTGTAAAACGCTCAGGTGAGATCCATGCCCATAGGGAAGCATTGGTTTTTGCCTGTTGAGCGTTTTACAGCGCGTAGGAACGCTCTGTAAAACGCTCAGGTGTGACCCCAGCCTGAGAAGAGGGAGGCAACTGCAGATACACAAAGTGAAAGTGAAATTTTTTAATAAAGACAAATTTTAAAAATATACTTTAAATCCCAAAACGAGTTAAAAACAAAAAAAAAAAAAAAAACAAAAAAAACCACCACAATAATAAAAATCCTGTGGATATGGAATAACATGTAACAACCGGAATGCCCCTTTAAGCAAAACCTTACTAGTAGTTTCTACAAGATGAGTTATAAACAGACTAAATAAAGGAACCACACAGGAAACTTTATACGCTGAAAAAGATGGGTGTGGGGGGGAAGGTATGACATCCCACCGCTTAATAGAGATGCTGCAAAAATGGTGGCAATTGTGGTTACTGAATTATCAGCACTGAGTCCTAAAGAGGAGTCTTATAACAAGCAGCGGGGAACGTCCGTCTTAGCCACAGGTCACACAGCGGCGAGCAGTGCAGACAAGTCTGCGCAGCATTTGAGATTCATGGTGGCTTATTAAGACATCCCAAATAGTGTCCTAAGTTAGGGAAATTAAAGTGGTTCTAAACTACAGGTTTACATGGATGATGATATTCCATGAGATAGGACCATTGGTGGACCATTTCTGGTCCTTTAGAAAAGTAAACTTTTCAGCAGGCTAAGGGTGCCTAGGGGACTGTGCACAGGGCTTTGTCTGCTGGGATAAATTGAGACATCAGAAAAAAAAAAAAAAAGAAAAAAAAAAAAGAAAACAAATGCATGAATCCTAAAGGAAGCGCTACTCTTATGAATAGAGTCCGCTTTATTATGTGATTTCTTCTATTACCCAAAAGACACAAAGGTTTTGTTTTGTTTTTTCTCAGTGCAAGCTCTGGAGTCCTGATATTCATAAGTAGTGTTGAGCGAACTTCTGTTTTAAGTTCGGCGTCTAAAGTTCGGCTTCCGGTTAGCGGAGAATCCAGATATGGATTCCGAATTCCGTTGTGGTCCGTGGTAGCGGAATCAATAATCGGCCATTATTGATTCCGCTACCACGGACCACAACGGTATTCGGAATCCATATCGGGATTCTCCGCTAACCGGAAGCCGAACTTTAGACGCCGAACTTAAAACAGAAGTTCGCTCAACACTATTCATAAGCTTTTCCTCCTCAAAACTGCTGACAGCACTGCAAAGGTGACGGGGAAACATGAAGGTGGCAGGACTAAGAAGTTCAAATTTGAATGCTCCTAGCATTACGATCACAACTGTCATGTAGATGGCGCCATGGCGCTCAGGGCCCTGGCCTCTTCTGCTGTAGGGTCCAATAAGGAGACCACTGCTGCAGGTATGCCTTCACTGCTCCCGTTATCTACAAAGCGATGTCACCAGTTATGAGGGGTCCAAACTGCTGAAAGACGCCCTTAAAGGCTACTTTCACACTTGCGTTCAGAGCGGATCCGTCTGGGGTCTGCCCAGACGGATCCGCTCATATAATGCAGACGATGGGATCCGTTCAGAACGGATCCGTCTGCATTATATTGTAGAAAAAATTCGAAGTGTGAAAGTAGCTGCAGACGGATCCGTCCAGACTTTACATTGAAAGTCAATGGAGGACGGAGCCGTTTGAAAATTGAGCCATACTGTGTCAACTTCAAACGGATCCGTCCCCTTTGACTTACATTGTAAGTCAGGACGGATCCGTTTGCCTCCGCACGGCCAGGCGGACACCCGAACGCTGCAAGCAGAGTTCAGGTGTCCGCCTGCTGAACGGAGCGGAGGCCAAACGCTGCCAGACTGATTCATTCTGAGCGGATCCGCATCCACTCAGAATGCATTAGGGCTGGACGGATGCGTTCGGGGCCGCTTGTGAGAGCCTTTAAACGGAACTTACAAGCAGAGCCCCGAACGCTAGTGTGAAAGTAGCCTAACTGGGATCTGTCAACTCTTCAGAGAATTTTACCACAATCACATCAATTCTTACCTGGTGTGATACTCCCTCATCTTGTACCAGCTTTCTAAATACAGCTTCCGCTATCGGAGAGCGACATATGTTACCTGCAAGAGTCAATTAGCAAATTAAGGGACTGCAACTCAAATTATTTTATTAATAATTATCAAATATGTCTGTCTGTAGGCAGAGAATGGACAGACCACAGATCACTGCACCCCTTACAGCAACAGGGGTGCAGTGATCTGCAATGGTAGGGGGCCACACTGTCAGACTGAACCAATCCCAAGGGCCAAAAATACCACTTCAAGGGGTATTACCGAATTAAATACTGTATTTATAGCATATATCGAATATGCAGTATGTACCATAAATGTCTGGTTACACTTCCAGGACTTCCATACGTCTGTTACCGAATCATTTCTGCAACAAGCACCTACCGTATACTTCTGATTGCCCCGTTTGGAGGAATCAGGACAAAGGAAGACATTTCTGCAACAGATCTGCAGCGTGTGAATATACAGTGCGCCAAATCTGCCACAGAGGCCATCTTACTTTTAGGGCAACCTGTTACCTTTTTTCCTCCCTAAGAGTATTCTGATCAAAACACATACATAGCATATGTCATGAATGTGAGGGGGGCATAACTCTGGGACCCCATGTATCAGAGTGAAAGGGGGGGGGGGACGATGACATGGCCGGTAATTTGAAGTCCACGAAAAACATAAGAGAGACGACGTCAACATCACGATTCAAATCTATTGGGCAGAACACAATTATACAAAAAAGTGGTTAACATAATCCCCTATCCACAGATCGTTGGGGGTCCTACCACTGGGACCACCATCACGGACACAGGAGCCCCGTATCCCCTACAGCGCCCCTGAAATGACCAGAGTGGTCGGTCGCACATTAATTGCTGTGACCGTTCTGGATATAGCACAGTGCTGGGTCGTCTCTCGAACTCCTATAAAATGAATGGAGCAGCCACACTATTCGTTTCAGGGTAAGGCAGGGGGTACGGGGTCCCATGTTCGTGATTGGTGGGGGTCCCAGTGGTAGGATCACCATCAATTTGATATCCTGGGGATAGCGCTAACCAACCGGAATACCCATTTAACCACTTTTGTATGATTGTGTTCTGCCCAGTAGACATGAATCGCGATATTGAGGTCATCTTAGGGCTGGGCGATATATTGCGATAACATTTTATAAATATATATATATATATATAGCGCAATATTTTATGCCATAGCCATCCTCGGACCCCTTTACCATTTTCAATTGATTTCATTCCTCCTTTTTGCTTACAAAGCAGTGACATGCCTGTATCTAAATAAATACTTCATACTATGAATCCATGAAGAAGACCTGTCTTAGGGCTCTTTCACACTTGCGTTGTCCGGATCCGTCGTGTACTCCACTTGCCGGAATCTTCAAAATGCGTTCAGTGTTACTATGGCAGCCAGGACGCTATTAAAGTCCTGGTTGCCATAGTAGTAGTGGGGAGCGGGGGAGCGGTATACTTACAGTTCGTGCGGCTCCCGGGGCGCTCCAGAATGACGTTAGAGCGCCCCATGCGCATGGATGATGGGCCATGCGATCACGTCATCCATGCGCGTGGGGCGCCCTGACGTCACTCTGGAGCCGCACGGACGGTAAGTATACTGCTCCCCGCTCCCAACTACTCTTTACCATGGCTGCCAGGACTTTAGCGTCCCGGCAGCCATGGTGACCATTCAGAAAAAGCTAAACGTCGGATCCGGCAATGCGGCGAAACGACGTTTAGCTTAAAGCCGGATCCGTATTAATGCCTTTCAATGGGCATTAATTCCGAATCCGGCCTTGCGGCAAGTGTTCAGGATTTTTGGCCGGAGCAAAAAGCGCAGCATGCTGCAGTATTCTCTCCGGCCAAAAAACGTTCGGGTCCGGAACTGAAGACATCCTGATGCATCCTGAACGGATTTCTCTCCATTCAGAATGCATTAGGATAAAACTGATCAGGATTCTTCCGGCATAGAGCCCCGACGACGGAACTCTATGCCGGAAGAAAAGAACGCAAGTGTGAAAGAGCCCTTAGGGTACTTTCACACTAGCGTTTTTCTTTTCCGGCGCTGAGTTCCGTCCTAGGGGCTCAAATCCGGAAAAGAACTGATCAGTTTTATCCCCATGCATTCTGAATGGAGAGAAATCCGTTCAGGATGCATCAGGATGTCTTCAGTTCAGTCTTTTCAGAAAACCGTAGCATGTTGTATTTTTACCTCCGTACAAAAATCCTGAACACTTTGACTGAACGCCGGATCAGGCCTTTTCCCCATTGACTTGCTTTAACGCCGGAGCCGGCTTTTGCATGTTAAACCCGAAAAATGTGAAAAAAAATGTTAAAGTCCATAAATGGCGGATCTGTTTTTTTCCAATGCATTTTTACATTGTGATCAAAATCCTGATCAGGATTCAAATGTAATCCGTTTTCACATGTTTTTCCGGATCCGGCGGGCAGTTCCGGTTTTGGAATTGAACGCCGGATTTAAACAACGCTAGTGTGAAAGTAGCCTTATCGTTGAAACACGTGGATTTTATGCAGGAGGATTACTTGTTTGAACATTTTTATTAAGGAAGAAATAAAGAATCATTGATTTTACTTGCTGGATCCATTTGGACCTTTTTTGCTGCATCTACATGGGGTGTGACCACAGCCAGGATCCGCGCAGGTCAGAGCACCTTTACCACTTGAGCAGGAGGAGCTGAGCAGACTGATATATAGTTTTATGGGAAAAGATTCTGTAAAACTTGTAATTTATACATTTACATTCCTGCTCATTCTGGAGGCGGTCCTATCAGTGATTGACAGCCTCCCCTCTAAGACTGTGTATACAGAGAGAGCTGTCAATCACTGATAGGACCGCCTCCTGGACTTCAAAGACCAGAATGAGCAGGAATGTAAATGTATAAATCAAAGTTTTACAGAATCTTTCCCCATAAAACTATATATCAGTCTGCTCAGCTCCTCCTGCTCTATAACACGTTGCCTGCATTTTGTGGTGACAGGTTCTCTTTAAGCAAGGCAGAAACAATTTTGGGGAGATTTATCAAACTGGTGTAAAGTAGAACTGGTCTAGTTGCCCATAGAAACCAATCAGATTCCACCTTTCATTTTTCCAGAGGAGCCCGATTGGTTGCTATGGGCAACTAGACCAGTTCTACTTTACATCAGTTTTGATAAATCTGCCTTAAGGTTCTTCGAAATGCGCTGACTGGTTAATGGTCGCCTTTCCAATTCCATGTAGAGATTCCAAACTTGAGGGTGTTGGACCTTGGGATAAGAGATCTGAGATCTCTGGAGGGATCCACAGAATCCAGACGGACATCATCCTAAGCTCTTCAGGGGCCGTCATTCTTACTCGATCTTCCTGAAACTTCAGAGCTAATGAATTTGGAGACGCTGTCAGAAAGTGGAGGCTAGAGGGCAATCCCATATGTGTAGAGAAGGATCTATTCCACAGGGGACTACTTGGGATTTAAGGGGGGGGGGGGGGGTCTTCCCAGTTTTCCTGTGGTTGCAAATAGGTCTATAACTAAGGGTACTTTCACACTTGCGTTGTTGGATTCCAGCAATCTGTACGCAACCGGATACCATTTGTAGACGGATCCGGATGCAAATCCATCTGACAAATGCATTGCAATACCAGATCCGTCTCTCCAGTTGTCATCTGGAAAAACAGATCCGGTATTTATCTTTTTCACATTTTTAAAGGTCTGCACATGCGCAGGAACACTTGGTACCGGATACAGCATTAGAACATTCCAATGGAAATTAATGCCGGTTCCAGCAATTGTTCTGGAATTTTGGCATGCTGCAGTATTTTCTCCGGCCAAATACCGTAAGAGGGACTGAACTGAAGACATCCTGATGTATACTGAACGGATTGCTCTCCAGTCAGAATGCATTAGGATAAAACTGATCAGTTATTTTCCAGTATTGAGCTCCTAGGACAGAACTCAACACCAGAAAAGAATAACGCTAGTGTGAAAGTACCCTAAGGGTACTTTCACACTAGCGTTTTTCTTTTCCGGCATAGAGTTCCCTCACAGGGGCTCTATACCGGAAAAGAACTGATCAGTTTTATCCCCATGCACTCTGAATGGAGAGTAATCCGTTCAGTTTGCATCAGGATGTCTTCAGTTCAGTCGTTTTGACTGATCAGACAAAAGAGAAAACCGTAGCATGCTACGGTTTTCTCTCCGGCGAAAAAAACTGAAGACATGCCTGAACGCCGGATCCGGCATTTTTTCCCATAGGAATGTATTAGCGCCGGATCCGGCATTCAGAATACCGGAATGCCGGATCCGGCGTTCCGGCATGCGCAGATCGGTAAAAATTAGAAAAATGTACAAGACGGATCCGTCGGTCCACATGACAAGCGGAGAGACGGATCTGTCCTTGCAATGCATTTGTGAGACGGATCCGCATCCGGATCCGTCTCACAAATGCTTTCAGTCAGCAGCAGATCGGCGGATCCGGCGGCCTGCCCGCCGGATCACACTGCCGCAAGTGTGAAAGTAGCCTTAGACCCCTGGAGATTCACTGGCTGGTTAAGAATCCAATCCCCCTGACACATTAATGGGCCAGATTTATCATTAGCTCAAGTCAGAATAATGGAGTGAAAAGGTCGCAAATTTTTGCGCAATCACTAAAACTGCGCAAAAATTTTTGACTTTTTTCTGCTCTGCACTATGCTCACCAGTTTTTAGAAAGTGGGCGTGTTTTCTTATGTAAATTAATCTCTAGACAGATTTATTATTGAGACTATTTAAAAAGTCGCAAAAAATTGCGCAATTTCACTCCAGTGAGGACAATGCTTATCTTATGAGACTTTTTAATAGAACATGCGACTTTTGTAAAGCTGCTTACTGACGGATAAACTACTACCGTCCAACCACATTTATCACAGTCTTAAAGGGCCGATCATAAATCTGACTTGGCTAAAACTGACTTTAGCCATATGTGAAAGTGGAGTGAGCTGTCAGTCATGATAAATCTGGCCCATTATCTGCCTCCATACCTGTGATGGCTAACCTCCGGCACTCCAGCTGTGGTAAAACTGCAACTCCCAAGATGCACACTTGCTTCGCTTGGTCTCAGAACTCTATAGAAATGAATGGAGCATGCTGGGAGTTGTAGTTTCACCACAGCTAGTGTCTCTATGGCGTCCAACCCCTTGATGTGGAGAAGATCCTGTCTACCTCGGTCATCAGGGCACTCGGCATAATCGGTGACTCCCTGACGTGGCGAGAGATTTCACTAAGGACAACCCCTTTAATATCTTTATAGAAGGAGGGGGACTCCGCCGCCACCTCATGGAGCAGGGGGAGTAAAAAGCTCCAGAAGAAGGCACATGGATAAAAGAAAACCGAGAAGCCATATTATCCAATCCTATTAGTATGCCCTCGTGTTGGGTATATCTGTTTCTAGGAAAGCTGAGTGACAATGATCCTAGATCAGCACCCGGCTTAGTGCAGTAGGGGGGGAGAGCAGAATGACAACCAGATCTGCTCATCTCTGGTCTGGAAAATTGTCAACTAAAAGCAGGCACACTGGTAGTCACCCAGCTTTCCCACAGCCAGATATCATGAAAAAATGATGGATGGGCAGCTCCAGGAAGTAAGATTCCCATCATCTTCATAGAGAAAGCACTAGTCAGCAGGCAGGGCTAGAAAAGACAGCAGTACAGACGCCACAAACTCACCAAGGCACACAAACAGCACGGACTTGCCCCCGGCGGCCGCCATGTCTTTCTCCGCTGTCCCCGGTACGTTCTAGCCGCACTCTCACAGCAGACGAAGTAGAAGACTCACATTACCGGAAGTGCGTCACTTTACGGCACTTAGTCCGCACATAGCGCCTGACTGGGAGCTGACGTCACTCCGCGCTGTCAGGGCTGGCACCACGTGACTTGTCAAAGTTCGCACCATGTAAATCAGGAGCCGGGGTCACGTGGTGGCGGCAGGTGTATGCCCCGCCTCTCCTTGTGCTCACCTGGATGCGGGTGCGGCATAGGAGGAAGCAGCGCGGAGAGGAGCGGGGGCTGCGACCAGTGAGTACAGGCTGCGAAGGAGCTCACCCATCCCATGGCATTAGGGGGCATTAGCAGAGCAGTCCAGGAGGTCTGGGGGAAGGGGCTTGTGTGGTGACCACCTGTGTCACAGTGTCAGGTGCCAACCCCTGCGAGATGGTCACCCAGCTTTCCTGTAGATGGATATGAAAAGACTATTCTGTTCTAATGCATACTGAGTGATGGTTTTACCTTTATTATTATTATGCATTATTGTGTAGAGTCTGTTCTTAAAGGGGTTGTCCAACAGCTAATTAAAAAAATCTCATCCTGAGACCCCTCCATTCCGGTACTCTTTCTCATTACGGAGAGCGCCTAGTATGCGTAGTACATGTGTGGAGTATGGTAGGACAGGCAATGCTCCTCTGGGTTCCTGAGAAGGATATTCAAATTAGCTTTTCTAAGCCCATCTGATGCCAGCAGACGTAAGATGTGCTAATTTTCATATCATTTCCCCAGAAACCTAGAGGAACTCTTTTGATAGGCATATGATACTCTTTAGCTTATTCAGCACGCCAACCGAGGCCTCTCAGGCAGCCAAGCTAACCTCTGTTAAAGGGTATTTACCCAGAAAGAGCTGGCCTCCTGGTCTGGGATCAGATAGGCTAACACGACCGTATACGTGTTTTGCGATCCACAAAACACTGATACCCTCCATATGCATTCTGTGTTTTGCAGAACAAAACGTCCTATCCTTCTCCATAATACGGAATGCACAAGAGTCTTTTCAGTTTTTTTGCAGCCCCATTGACGTGAATGGTTCCACATACGGGCAGCAAAAAAAAAAAAAAAAAAAAGGGAACGGACACAGGGAAAACTATGTTTGTGTGCATGAGCCCTTAAGTTTAGTTCAGAATGGATTCGCTCATCCTTAGATCAGACTCCGCAGTGCCGACTGCCGATTCCATGGTGTGGTCAGACAGTACTGGATCTCTGCTCATTACGAGGCTGTACAGGACTTTTTTTCTGCCGGCAGATGCGCAGTGTTTTACAGTAGCAGCAAGATGATGAGATTTTAAGAATCGCGTAGGGAAAAGGCTTTTTATGGAGATCCGGTGACTTACTGGGCTCTCCATAGGGTAAGGTAGGCTAAAGCCCATTCATCAGTGAAGTTGACATCACCGGCAACACTGCTAGGCGGAAGCCTCTGCCTAGCAGTGTGAAAATATAAACAAACAAGAAATGCTCCAGTGCTCGTGTCAGGGGGGCCGGAGGGGTGAAGATGGGGATATGTCCAGGTTCAGCCCTGAACCCAGGCAACCCCTTTAATGGTCTGTGGTTTTGTGGTTAAAACTGCAGCATTGTCTTTCCCTAGACACACACACACACACACACACGTGGCCTCCACAATGTGAAAACATCACCTTAAAGGGGTTCCCCAGGAATTAAAAAAATGAAAATACTTAAATATTATTTTATAATAAATATATTCACAAATATCTTTCATTAGTTATAATGTCTCGTTTTGTCTAGGGAGCAAACGTTGGGAGAAATAAAATGGCCACCGTCCTATCAGTACACACAAAACCTGTCCTAATTACAGCAGGACAAGTTACTTCACCATAATGAGCCATAGTGCTGCCTCATCCTCCTCTCTGCTCTGCTTGTCAGGAATCATAATCCTGAATACAGTTGAATCTCTGGATTGTGGGGTGTGGATAATGAGCAGCAGCACTTGTTTATAGTCTCCATTACCACAGCCTGTCCGTCCTTTCTGTACTTCATGTCTCCTCATGACCTAAATTCCCCAGAGATTCAGCTAAAGTTCTTATCATCTGTATTCAGGACCATGATCACTGACAAGTAGAGAGGAGGATGAGGCAGCTCTTTACCTCAGTGTTGTAAAGTAACTTGTCCTCATGTGTGATCAGGACAGGTTTTGTGTGAACTAATAGGACAGCGGCCATTTTGTTTCCCCTGATGATTGCTCCTAGACAAAACGAGCCATTATAAATAATGAAAGGTATTTGACAATATATGTGTAATTAATAAAGTAAAATTTAAGTATTTTCATTTTCTTAATTCCTGGAGAATCCCTTTAATGTCAAATAGTAACCATGGTGTTGTGCGTTGTTTGGCATTGACTTTGCTGAGGTTCTGTGTTCTTCTACATGGTCTTGAATCCTGGAAAGTATTGTCTCTGATCTCCAAAATAATAGGACGGAGCAGAATTAGATGTGATAGGACGGATGCTGAGGTGACATTTTCTAAAGTGTCATGGTGTAGACACGGCACATGTAACTTCTGCTCTTGTCCATCCAGAAGCTTGAACGGACATGTTCTAGCGTTCTGTATCTGAGACCACTTGTTAAAGCCAACCTGTCAAATGCTATCTGCGACAGTAAATCATCCCCTCAGGGCTTTCTTGTATCTACAATATAATGAATATTCTGGCTCTCAAAGTGAGGAGAAGTCAAACCTGTCCTCAGAGAAGTTGCAGAGGTAATTCTCTGGAAATTCCGATTTCAGCTACATCTCAGAAAAACTCCAGCTTTCCGGGGTCGATCTTCAGTGTCTCTGTCGTCTACAGTTGATTGTCACGTAGGCATTCAAACAATGTAGAAAAATTATTTTATGCCTCGACAGATTGACTATAATTTACGCTAGAGATGGCTCATAGCTGGCGTAGATTTGCTGTACTGGATCACGGACAGCAAGAAGATGCTCCAAACCTGTTTAGAGGCCTGCACCTTCATTTGGTGGATCTTGCTGGTGTATGAAACAACACTTTTTTAATAAATTTCTCCTTTTGTCCACTTTTTTTTTTTTTTTTTTAGAGAGTAGGACTGCAGGATTAGACTACACTGGGTTTGTTTGTTGTTACCGTGGAGATGCTTAAGTCTCCACAGGCTCTTGGAATTTTGAATCGTGGCCTATTGCAAAGTGGATTTTAGATGCATTGGACAAATAATAAAATGATTGGTTGCAAAGGTGGGACTTTATTGGTTGCTAAGGTGGACCTAGCTCTTAAATATCATGAAATCCAAAAATAGTGTAGACCTCTTTAATATGCTTCATGCAAGTTGTCAGTATTTCCAAATGCTCACTAGTACTTGGTTGTGATATATTCATCCACAACGTATCACACACCTTACAGCTACCATACATGATAAGCATGTTATTGTGTAGGAGATCGTGTGAACAAAAACCAGTTCACCTCGTCGGACCAAATCCTTGTGAATGTCAAGAATGCACTACACGATTGGGACTAGACTCAGATTGTCTAGACGATAGCTGCATATCCCTAGTACATGGAGCTCAGGTTGGTTTTAAAGGGGTATTTGATAAATTTGTCTTATCTTTAAACCTAACACTTTTGTCTAGAAAGGCTCCTCCAGTTTTCCTACTTTACTCTCCTGGAGTGAGATTTCGACTTTTAAAAAAAGTCTCAATGATAACGCTGGCGTGAAACTCATTAACATAAATAAAAACCACATCAACTTTTCTACTCATACTTCAAAACTGGAGTGAGTGATGTGTAACTGCAAAAAGTCACAAAATTTGTGCTCAAGCGTTTTGTTAAAAGTTGCAAAAGCCCTATTTTGTGTCTTTTTGAAGCCAGAGTTCTGGAGTGAAGGTATGGTAAATCTACCCATTTGTCTTCTGTAAGAATATATACCATAGAGAAATACAGTCAGTGTTAAATATGTGTTCAAGAATCTTTGTGACAACCAAATAATTTAGGCAATTCTAGTGAAATAGTAGAGGAACATTGAGACTGGATTTATGGATGGATGACATTTGAAGCAGGACATATTTTATTTTTTTTGGTTGTAGATTGCTGGAGAAAGCTCCTTGTCATCATCTTTGGCTGGTTTCTTTGGGGGCATTTGTGTGATATTGTTGTTTTTTTAACATGCATTTTAAATGGCTGAAAAAGTGTGTGTGAAGGAACCCTGCGGCCTGGGCGAGATCACTTCATGCAAAAGATGAGTCTATGAGGCCACGTTCACATTGCTGGATTCTCTAGTTCACAGCTGGATCCCTATTGACTGTAATGAGGTCTGGCAGTGATCCGGCCTCTTTCTGGCATCAAATATCGCCACATGCAGCAGTTTTTGTCCAGCCAACAGACGGCGTCTATGTTGAATCGGGCAGCCGAGTTATCTCTGAAGGGGATCTGAACGTAGCCAATGAATGCTCAGTAGTTTGAAGGTGAAGGGCTCTTTGGTGAACATTGAGGTCTCTTCTTCAGGCCGGTGAAGTTTGTGGATCGGTCACATGGCCTTTCTGCAGATCAGTCCCATTCAAATGAGCTACCTATCCACTGTACAGCGCTATGCTTGGTGTACTATGAAGAGGCCTCAGCATTTGGGCAAGAGCTACATCTTCTTCAAGCAGCTGACTGGTGGAAGCACAAGAGTGAGATGTAATACTGCTAACCTATATTAAAAGGGTTGTTCACCTGGTTTTTGGCTCCTTTGCTTCCCACTGCATCACTTCAGGCCTGGTGTCTATATCCTGTTTGACGTGGGTCATGTGACCATTACAACCAGTCATTACCTGCCACAATCACACAGGATGTAGACATACAGGAACTGGAGCAAGGCAACGTTGGCGGGGAAGCGAAGAAGCCAGAATCCAGCGGTTGGGGTGGTTATGTATTCACCCCTCCACAGGTCTGGCTGTCTGAAGTACCTGCAGGTGAACAACCCCTTTAAGGATAGGTCATCCATATTTAAGCCCCAGAAAAAATTCTTTAAGTGCTTGAACATTACATGTCTCATTACCTTTTGAGGTTCCAGATTTGGGCATATATTGATGCAGATTATTCAAACTTCAGATCTTGAACTGAAGGCCATTTTGTCGTACAGTTTATAATTTGTGAAATCTCTAGTCCTAATCTGTAATTTACACAGTACAACAAGTACACTGCCTCTATAGAGCCGCACAATAAATGAGGCGTTGTTAGGTAATTCCCATTCATGAAGTTTTTCTCTGATCACGTCAATACGAGAAGATCATACTGCTGTCATTATTCCTAAACATTTCATGGACGGTCTAAGACGCGTGTCTCCATATCCTTTTATGTCACAGCAATGGTTAAGGGGAAATAGATCACAAGCTGACACCATGGTAATTTCGATTTTTCCTTGTATTATCACAGATATTAATGAGAGGAGTGGACCAGTAAGAGAACATTGGCTGATCTCCAAAAATGTGTATTAAGACAGTATGGGAGATTTATCAAAACTGGTGTAAAGGAAAAAACAAGATTTTGCACTGAATTAGGTATATTTGCTGTGATCAAAATGATATATCATTATACAGAGACAATTGGGGGAGACTTATCAAAACTGGTGTAAAGGAAAACTGTTTTAGCTGCCCATAGCAACCAATCAGATTCCATCTTCCATTTTCCAAAGGAGCTCTGAAAAATGAATGGTGGAATCTGATTGGCTGCTAGGGTTGTCCATTGGGGACATTTATGGCGTATCGGCAGTGTATGCCATAATGTCCAATAGGTGCAGTCCCACTTCTGGGACCCCCTGCCATGTCAAGTACAAGACCCCTCTGTGAATAGAATGGAGAGCACAGCTTTCTCCATTTACTGCTATAAGACTTCCAAAAATAGTGCCGTCTCGGTAGGTTAGACCGGCACCCAGAGGTCGCAATAACGCCTGTACAAGCCATATTACTCCCTGGAAAAAGTCTAAGGCGTAATGACTTTTCCCCCACATTTATCAGCGCTGTGAACGGCACAGGCAGCGCAGTGATGCTGCCTGTGCCTGAAATGACCAATAGCAAAGTTTCATACAGTAAGGAGCTTTACTATTGGTTGGTTTGGGCAGGTGCCAGAGCGATACAGCGCCAAGCAGCAGGGGAAGCAGGCGGGAGCTGAAGGAGGAGGGGCCAGCGCCCCGGAGTCTCTACTGTAAGGAGAGCGGGTGCGCTGGACAATGCCCACGTCAAGCATGGAGGCAGAGGAGATGAAGAGGACTCCTCAGAGGTGACAGCAGTGTGAGATCATCATACACTGCACTACATGCACCATACAGTGCACCACATACATCACATACTGCACCACACACACATCACACACATTGCACACTGCACCACACACACATCGCACACATTGCACACTGCACCACACACACATCGCACACTGCACCACACACACACATCGCACACTGCACCACACACACACATCGCACACTGCACCACACGCACACATCGCACACTGCACCACACGCACACATCGCACACTGCACCACACGCACACATCGCACACTGCACCACGCACACATCGCACACTGCACCACACACACACGGCACACTGCACCACACACACGGCACACTGCACCACACACACACGGCACACTGCACCACACACACACATCGCACACTGCACCACACACACACATCGCACACTGCACCACACACACACATCGCACACTGCACCACACACACACATCGCACACTGCACCACACACACACATCGCACACTGCACCACACACACACATCGCACACTGCACCACACACACACATCGCACACTGCACCACACACACACATCGCACACTGCACCACACACACACATCGCACACTGCACCACACACACACATCGCACACTGCACCACACACACACATATCGCACACTGCACCACACACACACATCGCACACTGCACCACACACACACATCGCACACTGCACCACACACACACATCGCACACTGCACCACACACACACATCGCACTCTGCACCACACACACACATCGCACACTGCACCACACACACACATCGCACACTGCACCACACACACATGGCACACATCGCACACTGCACCACACACACATCGCACACCACACTCACACCACACACATCGCACACCACACACACATCACACACTGCACCACACACACATCGCACACCACACACACTGCACCACACACACATATTGCACACTGCACCACACACACACGGCACACTGCACCACACACACACGGCACACTGCACCACACACACACATCGCACACTGCACCACACACACACATCGCACACTGCACCACACACACACACACATCGCACACTGCACCACACACACACATCGCACACTGCACCACACACACACATCGCACACTGCACCACACACACACATCGCACACTGCACTGCACCACACACACATCGCACACTGCACTGCACCACACACACATCGCACACTGCACCCCACACACACACATCGCACACTGCACCCCACACACACACATCGCACACTGCACCACACACACACATCGCACACTGCACCACACACACACATCGCACACTGCACCACACACACACATCGCACACTGCACCACACACACACATCGCACACTGCACCACACACACACATCGCACACTGCACCACACACACACATCGCACACTGCACCACACACACACATCGCACACTGCACCACACACACACATCGCACACTGCACCACACACACACATCGCACACTGCACCACACACACACATCGCACACTGCACCACACACACACATCGCACACTGCACTCACATCACACATCGCACACTGCACCACACACACATCGCACACTGCACCACACACACACATGGCACACATCGCACACTGCACCACACACACATCGCACACCACACTCACATCACACACCACACACATCGCACACCACACACACATCACACACTGCACCACACACACATCGCACACCACACACACTGCACCACACACACATATTGCACACTGCACCACACACACATCGCACACTGCACCACACACACATCGCACACCACACACACATCACACACTGCACCACACTCACATCGCACACCACACACACATCACACACTGCACCACACACACATCGCACACCACACACACTGCACCACACAAACACATTGCACACTGCACCACACACACATCACACACTGCACCACACACACATATGGCACACTGCACCACACACACATCGCACACATCACACACTGCACCACACACACACATGGCACACTGCACCACACACACATCACACACTGCACCACACGCACACATGGCACACTGCACCACACACACATCGCACACTGCACCACACTCACATCGCACACCACACACACATCACACACTGCACCACACGCACACATGGCACACTGCACCACACACATCGCACACTGCACCACACTCACATCGCACACCGCACCACACTCACATCGCACACCACACACACATCACACACTGCACCACACAAACACATTGCACACTGCACCACACACACATCGCACACATCACACACTGCACCACACACACATCGCACACATCACGCACTGCACCACACACACACACATGGCACACTGCACCACACGCACACATGGCACACTGCACCACACGCACACATGGCACACTGCACCACACGCACACATGGCACACTGCACCACACGCACACATGGCACACTGCACCACACACACTGATGCATGTAGCGTAGTGTGTAGTAAATGCAGGCAGCCTATTATAGCCAAGTGATAAAGTACAGGGTTAATTCCACTATATTGGACTGGACTTATCACTTGGCTATAATTGCCTGATGTTATTTAGATTAGTAATGTTTCCCTACATAAATATCCACCTCTTAGGCCACGTTCACACCAGCGCTATTTATTTCTGTTGTTCTGCTCCGTTAGATGAGCAGAGCAACAAAAATAATAGAAGTGCTGGTTTGGCCACGTAAGGATGGGTTTTAGTGATACGTTCAACATACACAAAAAACGTATACATTAGCGAACGCCTTACTGTGGCATCCGTCACTATGGAGTTCCATTGTTAAAAAAAAATAAAGAGACTTTTTTTTTTGTAGAACTCTGCAGGATGGGAAAGCGTTGTGTGGCACGTTTTTCCATCCTGCAGAGTTGACAGGGAAGAAGCTGAGCAGACTCCGCCGACTATGATGGGATCCGTTCAGTTTCCGTTCGGGATCTGTCTTTTTTTACCAGACAAAAAAGTGCTGCATATAAGACTTTTTTCTGGTCTTTCCACAGAATCTGCACCAGAGGCTCCAGAGCAGATGTGAGCGAGTGTAGGCCTATGTGTTGTGTATTTGAAGTACTGTAACTTTTATACTCCTCCTCGGGTAAAAATACTCTTTTACTCTTCTGGAAAAAACATAGTCCGACCTCTGCCGGCACCTATCGGACATCTATGGCATACTGTATCGACCCTTAAGTGGGGAAAAAAACAGATTCAAAAACTTTTGATCGTGATTCCAAAATGTTGACTCTTTTGCAAAAGTTTAGATGCCCCCAAAATGAATTGAACGTTTCTGTAGAGATCAGATCGAAGGAGCCTCAGTAATTCTAGAAGTTTTTTTATACTACAGATAGTTGCCATTGGCTAATAGGGCATGTAAAACCGGCATATTCTTATGAGGTGACCCCTCTACTGCACCCCGACTGTTCAAGTTCAGAATTTATCATTGTGGAAAGTGTGAAAAGGGGTACTGAAACATTTAAACAAGGCCTCATGCCCGTACCGCAATATATGGGCACCGGCTGTGTGCACACCATATCACGAATGCGGGCCCATTCATTTGAATGGGTCCGGAAGAAGCAATGCAGAATGGAGGCACTACAGAGTGCTTCCATGGGGTTTCTCTCCGTGCCTCCACACCGCAAAAAAATAGAACGTGTTCTATTTTTTTTTTGCGGTGCAGATGGATCACAAACCCATTCAAGTTTAATGGGTCTAGATCCATCTGCAGCCACCGCACAGATGGTGCCTGTGCAGTGGGGACCTCAAATTGCTGTCCCAAATGTACGGGACAGCCGGCAAGCGATCGTTTGCATGAGGCCTAAGACTGTATGGAGAGATCCTTCACATTTAACTGGCATTGTACGGAATAGTGTGCATTGTGGTCAAGGACAGTCTTTTGCCCCCTTTTTGGGTGACTAGGGGCCAATGGATACTCCTGTCATATACATGGAGAGCTTTACTGCAATACATCTCATGCCAAATGCAATTTGGGGGGTCCTGGTGCAGCTTTTGTATCCATGTCCCTGGACTTCCGCCTCTCCTGTCACACTGGTAACTGGCTGAAGGATCCGGATTCTCCATGCCAAGTTCATTAAAGATGAGTACTTGTTAGGAACTTTCCGTACGACTCGTGAAATGTTATTATTTTAAACTCGCTTTATTGGAAAATGATAAGCAAGTTATGTAACAGTACATTCAAGGATCCGTACATTGAAAAGAGTCGTACAGTGTTGCATAGATAAAATTGCCATAGCATGTAATTCTTGTCATTACAAAGAGCAATAAACAGTATTCTGTATCCACGAAACATCATTTGTCTGACGTCATTAGGCCATGCATTACAGGTCATATCATACTTTACGGCATGCAAGTGAAACTTTTCAACAGAGCCTGATGTCTCTCATTCAGGCGAGAACACCCTCAATCCATTGAATGCAGATGGGCCGTCGTAGCAGTCAGATGGGAAGCACACCATGGACCCCATATTTTCTCGAATTTTTGAGGGCAACCCCTACGGGAGTACATAATCCTCTCAAAGGGAATAATGCTATTGACCAAGGTCTTCCATTGTCCAACCGTAGGAGGTCTGTCCGCCATCCATCTAACCGCAATGGCTTTCCTGGCCATAAATAGGGTTTCCCTAATGAGGGTAAGAGTGTAACGTGGTCGTGACTCATCTTCTACTATACCCAAAAGGCAAGATTTAGGACAAACAATTAGTGAGTCCGGAATCAGGGATGAGACCACATCCACCACTCCTTTCCAAAACCGCTGTATGTGACAACACTCCCATATTAGATGCCAGAAGTCCGCATTTGCCAGGTGGCACCTATGGCACTCCGTGTTCTGCCTCCTACCCATTTTAAAAAGCCTGGTTGGGGTTAAATAACATCTATTTAAAATGAAGAGCTGTGTCAATCTGTTATTGAGAGATGGGGATACAGCCACCGGAGCCTCCAGAGCCTCTCCCCATTCCCCATCCGTCAAAGTAGGAATATTCCCTCTCCATTTACATTCCGCGCCTAAAGGAGAAGCCGAAATTTTGAGGCCAAGCAGGTGTGTGTAAATGGCTGAAATCAATCCCTTTGGGCCTTGGGTCCTAAAGACCCCTATCAGGGGATAAACTGACACCGGCCTATTCAGATCCTTCAACTGAGCTTGGAGGGCATGTCTCAATTGGAGATATCTGAAAAAGTGTGACCTCAAAACACCCGCTTTGGTCTGCAACTGTGAGAAGGAGAACAGTATACCCTTTTCATATAGATCTTTCAAACAGCACACCCCATATCCTCTCCAAATCACCTCCCATTCACTCTGCATCAGGTGCGGAAACATCGGGTTGTTCCACAATGGTATATCCTCCGGCAGGTCCTTATATTGCTGCAACTTTGCAGCCCCCCATACCTGGTGCGCCAATTTATGTATCGGTAGGAGCGAGCCTGACACAGAAGATCGGCCCTCGAGTACAGGCCACAGGGTGGGAAGCTGCAAATATTCCCGCAAATAGTATTCAGAGCTAGGAAGTACGTCCCGGGTCACCCATGGCACCAGATATCGCAACTGACCAGCAAGGAAATATAGATGCAAGTCTGGCAGAGCTGCTCCACCCTGATCCCAACTCCTCTGTAGAGACCTGACGGCTAATTTTCTCCTGTTCCTACCCCAGATAAATGTCGCCATAAGGGAGTGTAGCTTATCAAAGAATACTCGTGGGACAGGTGTACAAGCGTGTTCTAACAGGTATAAGGCTTTGGGTTGAAGAACCATTTTGATTAAGTTTACCCGGCCCATCGTGGACAGTGGTAAAGTATTCCAGGATTTAAACCTATCCATGAAGTATGCCACCAGAGGGACTATGTTCAACAAATGAGAGGACTCCGGGACTTTAGTAATAATCACTCCTAGATATTTAAACCTGTCCACTACTAAGAGATTCTGATACACTGCTGGCCAGGCTGAGGTCCACAAAGGCATAATGGCCGACTTGGCCCAGTTAATACATAGTCCGGAGAATGCACCAAACTGCTCAATAATGGATATTGCTCTCGGTAAAGTGTACTCTACGGAATCCATGTACAGAATAAGATCGTCAGCATATAAACCCAGCCTGTCCTCCCTGCCTCCCAACCCCACACCTCTATAGACCGCATCCTGACGAATTCTCAGCGCCAGATGTTCGATGGCCACCGCGAATAACAAAGGAGATAGGGGGCACCCCTGCCTGGTACCTCTGTATAGCCTAAACGTGGGTGATAAGGATCCATTAATCATGATGTTCGCAGATGGGGAACTATATAGTAGATTGATCCACTTGATGAACCCAGGACCAAAGCCAAAAAACTGCAG